>NW_022589729.1:3001076-3066864 GCF_004348235.1 Phoca vitulina
CCCCCCCCCCCCCCCCCCCCCCCCCCCCCGTGCTGCGTGCTGCGTGCTGCGGGGCAGGTGGAGGGAGAGCTGTGAGGGGAGCGGGAGGGAGGGAGGGGATCCCTGTCCGCAGATCTCTCAGGGCCTTAGGGGGCCCGGGTGGAAAGCACAACCCCTGAAAACAGGATAAACTAGGTTAGGACAAAGGGCCGAATGGGGTGCAGCAGAAGTAAATGTCAGAACGTCTAGACAGTGAGTTTGGGGAGTGGGCAGGACGCGGCAGGGCCGGCTGGAGAGGCAGGGGCAGGGCTCTGGCAGGACTCGCCCCCCAAAATGGTTCTTGAAGGAGGCCCGGGACTAAGACAAGTAGGGGGCTGTGAAGGAGGCTTGTGCCACCCCCGGGGGGTAACACGGGTCCCTTCAAACAGCAACATCAGACTGAATGCCTGCTGACTCCCGGAATGTGTCCTGCAAAGGACAGACGGTTAGGTGCCCGCCCTCCACTAATTTACACCCTTGATGGAGCAGCCGGTAGGGCAAACTGTGGATCGCTCCAGGAGCACTGTGACAAGAATAGAGGTGTCTCCATTTCAGCCTTGACTCATGCCACCTGCTCAGATGTATCTATGTATGAATGAGGGTCAGTGAAGTCTCTGCAGAGAGCTGGATCTTAATCCTAGTTTGCTGTACGCATCACATGGGAGGACAGGGGTTACTTCAACAACAAACAATGTTTTTTAATGAAGGCAAAAAAAGCACTTTGCTTGACAAAATCTGTGAGCTGAGCCATGTATCTCTGATTGATACTGTTTTGAAGGTTTGCGAAATAAAACTGTATTTTTAGCCATCGGTGCAGTTTATCACAGATTACACAGATTAGATGCATTACATCGGCCACTGACCTTCTCTGTATAAAAATGCAGTGACCTCTATTTGGCCCTGAGATTGAACTTCAGCCCTCCACTCCAGAGCTCGCCCACCTCATCAGAGTGCCCTGGCCCAGCGCTGACCATCAGCTGAAGCAGCAAGCAGGGTGAGTGGGGGAGGCTAAGCTATCCACACACCCAACGTTTAAAGCAACCCCAGATTGGAGGGGTGGGGTGGGAGGGGGCAGGGGATGATTTCACTTCACAAGTCAGGTTGTTTCAGGAGTTAATTTAGAGCACTTAAATAGTATCGGTTCAATTAGAAAGGTTCAATTAAGGCCTCTGCCCACATCACTGCGGAGACTGCTTACGAGCATGTGGGACCAGGTATGAGATGAAAGGAGGGAAATCTGACCACAGCAAACAGGTCTACAATGGAAGTACAACCTCTTATTTAAAACCAACAAGAATCTTTGAAAAGGAGAATGAGTGGAAATATCACTAGTGACTATGTGTGTTGGTCCTTCTTCTGTAGCCACTGGTTAGATGATTCTAGCAGCACTTTCTGGGCACGTATTCTGCTTTGCTGCCTCGGGGGAGCATCTGGGAACTGTGCGGATGCGTCGGGGAGGGAAGGAGAATCCCATGCAAGCAGGTTGTGAGAGGTCCCTGCGGGGCTTGAGTACATCTTACCATATGGGTGCATGTGGTCTCCCGGCATCTGGGGTGGGGTGAGGCCCTGTCGGAAGGGGTCTGAGCTGTAGACACTCTGCTCGATGGCCAGGAGCTGCTGTGGGGTGGGCAGAGCCGTGTAGGGGTTCATGATCCCTTCCATGGCAGCATTCCCACCGCCATTTGTCTGAGCTGGAGGACAGAGAAGAACGCATATCATTCCCCAAGTGCAGCCAGGGCCCCATGCTGGGAGAGAAGGCGAAGAGCATCTTCAGAACTTCATACGCCCCACTGCCCAGTGTCCCCGTCCAGCACCAGCCTTTGCTGCAGCTTTGTAAGGAGGAGTGAGAGGGGCTGGTGCTGGTGATCCCGGGAGCCCCAGACTTGGGGTGGCACGTGCTGTGTCTGCCATCCCACTGTTGCCCCACCACACGGACTTCTCACAGGCCTGCTTGAGCAGCCCGGCAACATGGCGGCCGGCCTCCCCGGGGCCAGCAGTCCAGCAGAGCGCAAAGCAGAACCTGCCACATTTGTCGTGACCTCGCCTCAGAAGTCACTCCCTAGGTCAGCCCTCGTCAGCATCCAAGGAGACGACACAAGGGTGTGAACACCAGGTGGTGACAATCATGGAGCGCCATCTTGGCTGTGGAACCGTGGTGAGATCATTTTACTTCCTGGCTCATTTATAAAATGGATGGGTTAGCCTGGTGGTGGGTATTAAGGAGGGCACGTTCTGCATGGAGCACTGGGTGTTATATGCAAACAATGAATCATAGAACACTACATCAAAAACTAATGATGTAATGTATGGTGATTAACATAACATAATAAAATAAAATTTTAAAAAAATGGTCTGGAACAAGGCGACATCAGTGGTTCCCAGCCTGCGCCCACCTCAAGGGCCATCAAGGGTCAACCTCAGAGAAGAGGGATGGGGGAGGTGCAGTTGAACTTGGAGAGCTTTCTCGAAATACATCATTAAAACCAAGGCTACACATGAGTTTGGCAGCCACTGGAGGTGATGGATCTAAAGATCCTTCCAGCATCACCCCACTGAGAGCCCGTCAATCAAGTGGGGTTCACGACACCGGCCCCGCTGACCTCGTGGAGCTGATAAATGTGCTTTGGAACAACTTGCTACACTTGTGTAGAGAATTTTCGGAGACTGGAGGACTCCCTTCCTGCCTCCACATCTTGCTGTGGTTCTCTGAACATCGGCCCATGACCTAGAGACTCTACTTTCCACGGCTTCTACTTTCTTAAGTCTGCCCTAGGAGTTGCCCTTCGAATTCTTCCGAGTCTCAAGCACTCTGAGTTTGTGTTCTCATAATGCCTTGATGCGTTCTTCCCCCACCCTGAGTGTGCTGGCCTATGGGAGTCGATGTGCATGGCTCTTCCATGTCAGTGACCCTCTCTGAACTTCCCAGGGGCCCAGTGCGACAGGGCTGGTAGGTGACATTATCCCACCCCGGGGACAGATAGCCTGAGGTGCCAGGAGACAGAAAGGCTGGTCCCAGATCAAACAGCTCTGGGGGTGGAGCTGGGGCAGCATTCGGGTCTCCTGACCAACTTGCCCCAACAACCTTCCCCGGTCCCCATGTCCTTGTTTAACTTCTCTCTCTGAGCATCTATCTTGCTGTTAAGATACTGTTTGGCCTAGAAGATTAAGAAGCCAAGAGAACTCTGGGCTGCAAGAGTCAGATTCTAGATTGAGCTGAGCCCAGGTATCAAGCACAAGGCAAGGTCCATCATGCAAGGGCAAGGAGCCCTGTCTAGGGGCCTGAGAACAATTGTCACAGTCATGACCTTTCTCAAAGTGTGGTCCATAGGGCGGCAGCAGTGGGAGTCTGTTAAAAATGCAGAATCTCAGGGCCTAGCCAGACTAGAGGAATCAGAATCTGTACTTTACCACATGTCCGGTGATTTATGTACACACTGAAGGCTGACAATTCCTGTTTGAGGTACAAGCAGACCCCTCAGGGAATCCCGCTGGATGGCTGTCGGGGGCATATCCCTTTAAGAATGACACGGTCATAATATAGTTCTATTTGATTTTTTTTTCCTTTAACTCCCTTGAAGAGTCCCACAACCTGTCCCTCTTCACTCCCTTTCCAGTCCTCACACCAGACCTATTAACCACAACAGCAAATGGAGGGTGCACAGGAAGGGAGAGCTGGGGTGGCATGGCCCTAGTGGAACCGAGGTTCAGAGACCTATGCTCCGGTCCTGACTCACCCCCTATTCAGCGAGGACCCCGGTCAGCCTTGCAGAGCCCTTGTCTGCTCATCAGTGAGATGGGTACAAAGGACTTCTCTGCTCCCCTGGTGGGGTGGGGGGTGTTGTCAGACTCGGGTCAGTGTGAGAACGCTCTTTGAACTATGAACGTGCCCGACGAGGGAGAGGGTTACTGTTTTACTCGCCGTATTTTTACTGTTATGTCATTTTAGAAAGGGGTAAGTCACAGTGGTGTCCTCTGTCAATTGATTTGCTGGGAAGGAGGAGGATCTGGGTGTGTCCTGGGCTCTGCGGGGAGTCCTGCCACAGTCCCGGGGGCTCTGGAGAAGGTTCGGACCACCTCAGTCAGCCTCCCAGGCCCCAGCTCGGTGCCCTCGACCCTCTCCCAGATCCCCCAGGGCGCGATCCTCGCTGGAAGAGCCTCTGCCCTCGGTGCAGACAGGGCTTCGCTGAGCCCAGAAGTGGCCTTCCAGCAAGAGCTGAGTGGTGGGTGAGGCCTGGACCCTCGCAGGCCTGGCTGGAGGGGCCCCGCTTACCGGAGCTCAGCCTCTGGGTGTTCTGCTGGTCCTGTTGTTGCTGCTGCCTCCGGGCTAGCTTCTTCATCTGACAAGGAGAGGGGTGCAGGGTTAGGGGGTTGGAGGCGGGGGGCCGGCAGCAGGCACACAGGCCCCGTGCGGAAAGCGGAGGGACCACTCCCGCGGCCTGACTCAGGACAGGAGCCAGCCGCGAGGCTGTCCACGGCTGCTGTGGGCTCTTCACCCGCTGCCGGGCGCAGTCAGCTGGCTGGGAAGCACCAGGCCGCTCACAAGCACAGGGACTTCCTCTCAGCAGATAAACACAGCTGCTTGTGTTGTGACAGTTTCCGGTGAGCTGTAAGTGTGGCACGTGGGGACCGCAGGCAGGCCTAGCTGCGCGGCAAGGGGCTGCTGACAGGGTGTCGCCTGGGACGTGGCACTCCCCGCCCACTCCCCCCGTCTGCTGGCCCTGGTGTTGGAGACTCCAGGTAAGGAGCTGATCTCCCAGAGCACCCTGTTACCACCAAAACTTCCCGGAAGGAGCATCTTAACCCAATGCTTCTCACACCGTGTTCTGTGGAACGTTACGGTCCCGTGAGACGCTAACAAAAACAAGCAAACATTTCTCAGAGCTTCCAACTCCTCTGCTTTATGAATCTATTAGGTTACGGGGCCTCCCAAACCTATGGAGACATGGAGTCCTCTCGGGATGGAGTACGTATCAATGGCCCTGTGCTGAGGAATTCAGTTAGGGCAGCACCGTGCTGTCTTAGCCAATCGTGATCAGATAATGAGATATGAATTTACCACCCACTATAGATTAGGACCCCCGACATATGGGCCATGGGCCGCATGCCTTTTTAGGGCCAGGAAACTAGATGAGCACAAGGTCTAAAATAAATGAAAGACTATGGTGGGGCAATGCAGACCTTGGTGGGATCCGGAGGACAACATGACGGTTGGGGTGTATATGGGGGGCACTGAGTAAAGGCATTCATGCCACCATGCTAGGATATGGCCTCAGTCCTGTCACATGTGTGCTATGGAAGTTTCTCTCTGCAATTTTAAAAGAACTTTGGTAGCTGGGTTAGATAAAGGTGAATGAAAGAATCCACTTTTACCAGAAGACAGAAAGATGTTTATTCCAGCAGACGGCTGGCCAGATTCACAGTCATGGCCACTAGGAAAATCAGTCATTTCACTAAAACGAATGCCCCATCTCTCCCCTTCTGCGGGGCTGCTGGGGCTGACAGGACCATCGATAACAAAATTTTTGAATCAGGAGAACTACTCTATCCAGTGAGTTCTGGTTCGATAACCCAACCGCAAGTATTTATTATTTCAGGAAACCAGCCACACAGAGACAGACGACAGTAGGAAGCAGATTACCTTAGCTCTCTGGTTCTGGAACCACACCTGGACGACACGGACACTCAGCCCTGTCTCTGCGGCCAGGGTCTCCCTCACCTTGACAAAAGGAACATTAGAAATAGAGAAACACTGGCATCTCAGGTGAGGGGGCAGAACATTCCCTACACGGCGCATTGGGAGGCCCGTAGGCCGCGTCTTAAATGGGAGCGGGCTGGTGTTTAATGGCCAGCGTGATCCCAAACACAAGACCATTGCTTCCCTTGAGGTGGAGAGAGGTCCTTCACCAGGTAAACAAAGGAAGGGATAATTAATTTAGATGTGCATTTCAAGAGGGGTTTCTCTGACTCTGGAAATTAGGCCTTCAAGTGGTTTTGGAACATTAGCAAAATCTATCATTGTCCTTTAAGAGTCACATCCACGCCTATGTACTGACCTACTTAAGAAGAACCGAGAGCGAAAATCACTTTGCAAAACAAACGGCTCTCTCTTGTTCTCATCTGTCTCAATTCACTGACCTACATTTTTGGTTCTGTCCCTCATAGCTCTAGGTGACTTTGGGTGTTTCATGAATATTCACATTTACTGTTATCCTGAGTGAGCCCCACTCAAGGAGAATAAGACCAGAGCCATCTGGAATCTGCCAGAGCGAAAGCAGTCAGCTCTGATCAGCACGTGCGCTGTGGCCCCACAGAGATAGGACTGTCGAGATCCCCACGAGGAAGAGATGGGTTGAAACATCTGCCCTCCACGCAGACATACGCTGAGGGGCAGGCAAGGTGGCAGGAAGGGAAAAGGCGAGAAGCTCAGCCTTTCTGAGAGCGAGGCTGAGAGACACCGCCCTCTTGCTTAGATTCTGGGGGGACATGGGGTTGAACGCCTAACACAGGAGCAGAGAGCTCACAGGACGCCTTGGGAAGTGGCCCACCTCTATCACCTCACTGGGGCTGAGGCCTAGGAGAAGTGAGATGATTAAACCAGATCTTTAAAACACATCCTTCTGCTAAGCCAACTAAAATAGCAGTGTGCCCCGGCCCTACTTCCACCTGCTGAAACCCTATCCATTTTTCAGGGGCCCGGCTCAAAAGCCACCTGTTCCACAAAGCCTTCCTGATTCCCCAGACAGAAGTGACCTTCCCCTTCCCCGGGCTCCCACGGCTCCCGGCTGCCCCTCTGTAATGGTCCTCACAGCTTTCTCCCCCATGTTAGTTATGTGCAGACGCATCTCTCCCCCGCTGGCTGGGGGCCTGCAGGCTGCCTGGCCACCAGCACCAGGCACGGGGCCATGCAGAGGCTGGGAGTCTAATACGTGTAGAATTAGTAGTAATAGAAGGAGGTGATCACTTGTCCTTGCATAAACCTACTTTGGGGCTACTTTACTTCCTACCAGCACCTTCCCTGGAGCCTAGGGAGCGCAAGGGCAGAGAGAGAAAGAGGTCGGCAGGAGGCCAGAGGTGGTGGCAAACTGTATTATTGGTCAGTTCCGCAAATATGCCCCCTCCCTGCCCTGCTCCCACAGGTGGGCCTTCCCCCTGCCTCACACTGGGTTAGCTACATGACTTGCTTTGGCTCATGGGATGTGTGTGGACACGGCACGTGTGATCCAAGGAGAGCGTTTCAGTGGTTTTGCCCGGTGTGACTTGGCCTCCTGCCTTCTGCCATCCTCATGGAAACAGCGTGCTCCTTCGGCCCGGAGCCCCGGAGAGACAGGTGGAGCAGGCCTGAACCTGAGCCCCGCTGGGCCACCGCCAAACCACAGTCCAGGAGCAAGAACACAATGTCCGCTGGAAGCCACTAAGCTTTTGTTTGTTTTGACAGCAGAAGCCGACTCATACAGATAGAGAAAAACAATGCTAAGGTTTTTAAAAATGTATTTCCTCCACGAGTTCCAATTTAAGAAGTGCTTATTTGTATCGTATCGGTAACAAGAGTGAGCATATGGCCGTCAGTAAATGGCGGGTCCTTAATAAACGGGCACAGCTGTTTGTGGCAGAGACTGCTGATTGTCCCCGATACCCATTCTCTCCTTCCTCCTATTAACAGTTGAATTCCCAAGCTTTAGCAGGGCATGTGGGCACCCAGGCAGACTCGTTTCCCAGCTCCCTCAGAGGAGGTGTGGTCAAGGATCTTGGGGCATGCCTTGCCCTCTACTTCCTCCTTCTCCAGCATGGTGGCTGGAAAAGATGGTAGTACCTACGGCCCCTTAGAACCATGTGACGGATAACAGAGCTCCCTGCTGATCTTGGGTTGCTCATCTCTGGGCTGTGACATAAAATGGAAACAAACTCGTACCTCATTAAACCACAAAAGTTCACAGCAGACCCATCTGTCACAGCCCCAAACTGGAAACAACCCACATACCCATCAACAGGTAAATGGACAAAGAAGCTGTGGTGCATCCATACAGTGGAATACCATTCGGCAACAAAAATGAATGAACTAAGACATCAGTGAATCCCAAAGTCACCATCCAAGTGGAACAAACTAGAGCAAAAATAAATAAATAGATTTCTATTAGCCACTATATTTTTACTCTCCTTGTTACAGCATCTGGGTCTACACCCTCCAACTGGTACCTGCTGTTGTTCTTCTTCCTGTTGCTCTCCATGAATTGAGCCAGCAGCCACTTGAAATGGGTATAGATGCACAAAAGTATAGGGAGATCCTATTATCTCCCTGGCCACACCGTTAGGGATCTGGGGTCTCCAGTAGGGCTCAAGGCTATAGACTCTATCTGAACAGCCTCCCTCACCACCCTGACCCCCCCACGTGTGCCCATGGACACTCCAGGGGAGGGCAGTATACACAAACAGTGGGGCCCGGTCCCCTTTCCCCTCTTCTTCCCCCCCGTACCTTCCTGCACGGCTTGGAGGATACTTCAAATGAGGCCTTGAATGCTCTCCTCTGTTGGGTTGTCAAGATGGTTCTGGGACGTTTGGGGCGCTTATGGTCTTTGCCGTCTTCAGCGGCTCCTTTCCCTGCCCCATTGGCTGACTTGCAAAGGCTTTCTTCATCATCACTTTTGCCTAAAAGAAGCAGAAAATACTGTGTTAAGGTCTTCAAAGCCACTTCCTGGAGCTGTGTGTTATTCTATAACAAGGCACTCGGGTCCGTGTTCCCAGGACGGCTTTATAGGTGAGTGTAGTAACCTCTGTGGGATTGACTTGAAAGCCTCCAGGAAAGGACCAAGGAAAATACCTCTAAAATCCAGAAACAGCAATCAGAAAGTCCGCCTTTATGGCTCCGAACTTTCTCCCAGGATAGTGTCCTAGCTCCAAAGTTACTAACTGTGTGACCTTGACCAAGGTACTTAACTCTCTCTGACTCAGTTTCTTTACCTGCAAAACTGGAACAGAAGAGAACCTACTTCATCGGAACAGTTGTAAGGATTAAATGAGTTTACCAATGAGGCACTCAAAACTCTGCTTGGCATATAATAAATGCCCAATAAGCACTGGTTATTAATGTTATTTCTTAGATGTCATTTTTTCAAGTCTAGGCCTGGAGACGTTTTGTATAATTTCCTAGACACTGTGTCTGAAATTCTAGCCACTGCCAGGGGGTAGAAAATATTACTGTTTAAAAGGCCATAGAGGACCAGCATTAGATTACTTGCAGGGACTGATAACTGAGAATAGATATAGCGTAAGTAGTTAGCCAAAATTGCTTGTGTATAAAATAACTACTAAAGTAAACTGTATTTATATTTGTGTGGGTTACTTCATAAGCAGTGAGCAGTAGGAGGAGTAACCTTTGAAGGAAGCAAAGCCTTCAGTTACGTCACGTTCTCTCCCAGACTTCCTCGTGCATCCCATGGACCTCATGCTCCTGAGAAGATGCTTCTAGGGTCTGCGGAATACGATGTGAGGGAGACATTTTCCTACTTTCAGCATTAAAAGCCATTGGCAGTTATGTGCCCAAACAACCCCCACAAGAACCTCGTTTCTCGCTGGGTCTTCACAGAGCTCAGCTGTCCTCTTTCCTCCAGTGGGAAGCCCCATCCCAAGGGTGTCCCCAGCTCTGGTGTCCTGATCCTGGCTCTCCTTCTGGACACCTCAAGAAATCCAGGTGGAGGGGACCCTCCATGCGTGAGCCACACAACCCCTGTTCTTCATCCCACCCTCCTCTGTAAAGGATGCTCATCTGCATATGCCATTTTCATTTAGACTTCTGTTGACTACTCCATCCGAAGGGACAATGGCTTCTTTTCTCTATGAACCTTTAGACATAGAGTTGGAACAAGAAGGGACACTAACTTGTGAGTTTCTTGAGGGCATGACCCTTTCAATGTCATTGAGCAGGTCTGACGTAGGCACATCTAGGTCTCCATCCAGCTCGGCCCCCCCATTATAAGCGTGGCGCTATGGGAGTGCGGTCACGCACTGGGCCTCAGTTTCCCCACGTGCACCACAGCAGCAATAACACACCTGCAGGTGGCTCAGGGGTAGTGCTATTGTGGGCAAAGCAACTAACACGGTCCTGGTGCACAGGAGGCTCGAAATAGTTGTGGAAAGAATGTCTTTTCCTTTCTGCTTCAACCCCCTCAAGAGTACAGGGGAAAAACTCAGAAAGATTAAAGAAGAGATAAAAGAGGAAGAATCCTCATGACAAGGAATGGCTACTCTGGCATCTTCACCTCTGAGGCAGCTCTTCCCTGGGGCAAATCCAGTAAGCTGACCTCAACCATCCCTCCATAGGAAGGGGTTTTAGGATCTTTCTAGAAGGATATTTTCAGAATGGCAAGAAAAAAATGAGCCCATAAGAACTAAAAGCCACAGGGTAATAAGAAGACCCCACAAGAAGAGAGACAGTGGGAAAAAAGCCACTGACTTCCCACATTCACCCTTGCAAGGCCCTATACCCCACTGCTCAGAGACCTCCTCTCCCCAAAGCCCGGTCCTTCCCTGAGGCCAAAAATTCTGTCTGCTGCTGGACTCCCAGGGTCAAAAGGATGCTCTTCTGGTACCTGTGAGGCCTTCAGTGAGTTTTCTTTGGAAATGGGCTGACACCCCCACCACCACCCCCGCAGGAGCATACAGACCTCCTGTAAGGCCAGCGATGAACAGGGGCTGAATCTGGAACAAACGACTATGAAATCCAACGTGCAGCCTACATCTGAAAATGCACTTGTAGGCTTCACTGTCTTGCACACCTAAAACTCCTGTAACACCGTATGTTAACTTTGCTGGAATTTAAATTAAAAGCTTAATTTAAAAAAAGGCGTTGGAACATATAAAATATTTTATCAGATAAAAACAATAAAAGAAAATGCAACCATATAATTTAGGAACATCACGTGTTATAACCAGTTTTGTCCATAAAACGATATTTGCAAATGTCTTCTGGAGTCAGTCTCTCTGACAGTCATTCCTCACATGGTCCGATGCGAATGCTTATTGATAACTAGGAGAACAAAACTCATGAAAATGTAAGGTCTAAAATCATGCTAGATTCCTTGATAATGGCTCATATACGCTGCCATCATTTGGGAAATCAATGTGGGCTCTGGAGTCATCCAAACTCAGGTTTAAATTCTGGCTCTGCCCGTTATGATGTGTGATTTTGAACAAATTCTCAAGACTCAGTTGTCTCATCGGGGAGGGTGACAGGGTTGTTGGCATTAAATGAGATGATACACGGAAAGGGTTTAGTGCTGTCTAGAATGTAACAGGTGCCTACTAAATCATCATCATCATCGTCACCATTATTACTTCAACATAAAAGAATTCTTGATCCGAGACACATGTTTTCTGTTAATAATAGTCGCCTGTCGACGGAAGTCGGAGTTGAGGTTTTACAAACCCAGCGTTCATTTCTCTCTTTGCAGACATGACCCCAGCCAACACTGAGAGTTGGTTGTGTAGCTGGGAGCCTGTGAGTGCTTGCGAGAAGGAAGGTGAAGGGAGGGAGACGGGGCTGGGCCGGTTCCAGACGGAAGATGTAATTGCTGAAATTTGTTGGGAGCCCCCGAGGCAGGCTATCTGAGGCCCCCCTTGTCTGGGATACCCATACTTTCCCCAAGAGCTGCTACTCCATCATGGAACAATGGGGAGGAGGAAAGAGAAC
This sequence comes from Phoca vitulina, assembly GCF_004348235.1. Classification (NCBI taxonomy): domain Eukaryota; kingdom Metazoa; phylum Chordata; class Mammalia; order Carnivora; family Phocidae; genus Phoca; species Phoca vitulina. The sequence goes on from NW_022589729.1 coordinate 3,012,778, forward strand.
TATCTTGTAGGCTGGTCCCTGGTGCCCACTTTTGGAGGATGTGGAGAGCACTATGCGTGGCTCATTCATCCTCTCCCTGTCCCTGGAGGAGGAGAGATGAAAACATTTGTTTTCAGAAGAGGAAGGAGAAGGGGGCCGGGGGTGGGGGAGGAGGGGCAGGAGGGGGAGGACAGAAAGAACAAGATTACGATTGGTCTCAAGTATTTCTATTGCTTTTGGGGTACGTTTTCTCCCTTCGATTCCTATTTTCTGCTACTAATCTCTCTCTCTCTATCTCTCTCTCTCTCTCCTGTCTCCTCAGGTCCCACCTTTTGCCTTCCAAGAAGCTCCTCATGCTCTAGACCAGGGGCCTACAAACTTCTTTTTTTTTTTTTTTGTAAAAGGCCAGACAGTAACTATTTTACTCTTTGCAGGCCTCACAGTCCAGTACAACAACTCGACTCTGCCATTAGAGCGCAGAAGCTACAGACAATATGAGTAGGCATGTCTTCCAAAAACGGGCCCCAGGCCAGCCTGCATACCATAGCGAGCTGATCACTTTCTAGACCTCTCCTGACCTCCTGTTTTCCATCAAAACTTACATATCCTCCATCCTAGTCTTTCAAGTTCTGACTCTGGGGACAGGGAGCTCTGCTGATGGACACCGAGGAGTCAGTGATGAGCACAATTGGATGGGTTCTCTCCCACGGTCAAAAACATCTATGCATTGAACAGAAAATGCCTCCAACTGAACAGTCACTGCTGTGGAATTCCAGGTGTCCTGGCAGAGCCGAGCGAGAGATTCTGAAGACGGAGCAGGGAGGGACCTTCTGGCACTTCTCAAGGTGCCGACAGATGCCCAGGAGAAGGCAGACCATCACTAAACATCGCCCTACTCCTTATCTGCTGGGTTGTAAATATTCCGGGCAGAACTGCCCTCTCACTCTCTTGGGGAACTTCCAGGCTGCTCCTGGGATGTTCACCAAGGCTCCCGCCTTCTCTTGCCACAGCGACAGGCCTGTCAGACTCGGACCCCAACTTCTCCATAAAAAACACGCAATGCCTAAGATACACACTTATCGATGGGCCCGAGAGAAAGAAGTGTTCGAAAAGAGCTAGGAAATTTCTCCCAGAACCCGCAGGAAGCCTGGAGAGCAGAAGATGAAGAGCGACTTTGAAATCGCAGAGACGTGGGAGTGCAAGAGGGAGCCGGCCCCCTCTGTTGCCAGTGCTCCCACACCCAGACGCAGGTCAGAGCGATCCCTCATAATTTAAGCTGACACCCCTCAGTGGAGATGAAAGGAACACCACTCGCTGTCTCCAACAACAAATGTCAGCATCCCTGGAGGCCATTTAGACACAAACACAGCATAAATCTGACTCCTAGTGGGGAAGGCCAGAGATTAAGTCTCCATGCACAGCCTACCATAGTGAAATGAATTTGCTTGGCATAAAGTTTGAACATGTTTCTCAGGGTCTTTCTTTCCCCTTTCTCATAAAAAAAAAAAAAAAATCTGGAATGGCTCAGGGCTGTTGCTTCCCCCTTGCCTGGCCCTCCCACTCGTTTATGACAGAAGCAATCACAGATGAAAGACCCAGCCGTGGGTTATGGCCCCGAGATGGGCTGCCACTACATGTGGGGCCGCATAGATTCATTTCAGGTTGTTGGAAAAATCCCAACGGCCCATAAACAGGGAAAGAGATATCTGAGCTTGGCCCAGGAGGTGAGGGTGGTGGTGGGAGGGGTGGGGGAAGAGACCCGCATGCTCAGGAAGGGAGAGGCAGGAACAGGCCTCAGATGCTGCCCCCATGATGAGCCTCATAAATGTCCTTCAGGCCTGGGGAGGAGAGGAAGGGTCTGGGACTTGCTGTGGCGGGGGCGGGGAGGGAAAGGAGGAAGGGCGGGATGTATGAAGACAGGAAGCTATTTCAGTTGCTGCCCTGCACTGCAGGATCGGAATTCCTTTCTCCTGGAGCCGAACGGTGGTCAACTCTGGATGCAGTGCAGCATCTAAAATCCAAGAGGCAAGACGTGAAGTCCTCTAGAAGGGTCGAGTCCCTGTACTAGAACTAGTACACTTTCAAACTACTGTTTGAAACTACCTTGCACGTGGTTCTGCAAGGAGGTCTCGACTCCGACCAAACCCAGGTTCCCATGAAAGATCAGACTTGGAACCGGTTCATTGCATCATTTCACTCAATAAGCATCCATTCTGGGCTCGTGTCAGGCATGGGACCAGGACAACCCTGGGATGTGTGGATGATGAAGACTCACCCTCTCCTCTCACAGAGATCTCAGATTAGGAAAGGGGAATTAGATCCAACGGCCAAAGAACGATAACTCTGCTCAGAGGAGCTAGGGGAGGGGACCGGAGAAGGTGACATCGTGCAGGTGTCACTTGAACTACAAATGAGTCACACAAACAACGCACAGCAGTTCCAGATATAGGAGATGGGGCGCCGCATGTCACAAGAGCAGAACTTCCAATGGCACGGGAGCAAGACATCGACCCGGGCGGGGGGCTCATCAAATAGCAAGTGTGCGGGCACACGGCTCCAGCCCCGCACTGCTCAGTGCACTGGGAGGGGTAACAAAGACCTCAGACATAACCCCTTGCTCTTAAGGAACAGAAAACAGGGTTAGCACATACGAAACAATCAAAAATATCACATAGAACTTGGCTAAGTTCTTTGGGCATGGTGAGAAATGTTAGTCCAAATGTGGGCAGTTAGAAAAGATGCTTCCGTGAGCCAGAGAAGCTAGTGGCAGGAGCTTAAACACGGGGACGAGGGAGGCGAGGTCTTCCAGAGGCCAAGGGCAGGAAGCTGGAGCTCTGGAGGGCTCAGCCTGCCTTTAACCTCAGGAAGGGGAAGAAAATGAATGCACACCCAGGGACCAGGACAGGGAACCTCAGGGCCTCATCGGAGGGTACACAACTTAGAGGAAGAAGAAATACAGGTGGAGAGGGGCCCCAATATCCCAGAGCCGATGCTGTCAGCAGTGATGAGATGAATGACAAGGGGAATCCTGTGGCTGGAGCTATGTGGAGAAAGGGTGGACTGGGGAAGGCCCAGACGCCAGGCCCGGAATTGCTGGGCCCATGTGGGGTGACGATATCCACCCTGAAGCCCGGGCTGAGGAAACCGCTCAGGTCCCAGCACTAGACAGGGACCTTGAAACAGAAGACAATGCCCATGTCCCAAGCACCAATTCTGTGTCAGCCCTTTTGTGTCCAGGGTACACATGTCCTCTCATGTCCATGGCAATGCACACGACAGGTAGTATCATTCATTCTGCTCCTGCCCAAGGAATAAAGACAGCCTCAGAGAGGTTCAGGAATCTCCCCTCCAACATGCAGGGCCCCCGCGGCAGGACCAGGTTTCATCCAAGGCCTGTCTACTTCCAAGCCCAGGCCCAAGGTGCTCCTGCAGTGAGGAGAGAAACAGACTTTTTTTTTTTAAGAGATGGAAAGGAAGAAGGGGGGAGAGGCAGAAGGAGGGGGAGAGGAAGAATCTTAAGCAGACTCCACGCCCAATGCAGAGCCTGACACGGGGCTCTATCTCACAACCCTGAGATCATGACCTGAGCTGAAATCAAGAGTCGGATGCTTAACTGACTGAGCTACCCAGGCGCCCTGAGAGACAGACTTTTTAACCAGCAAACCAGACATAAGTAAAGGACAGTCACCTGTGCATATCCTGGCCTAAGAGTGGCGACAGTCAGATGCTCTGTGTCCCACAGTCCACTGAAAGATCACTCTTTATATCAGAGGACACATGGAATGCTAGAAAGTAACTCTGGGCATGAAATAGGAGACTGTTTCTAAGGCCTAATTCTGCAACTCAGCTGTATACCCTTGGATGAAATTCCCCACATCTCGGAGACTCCATTTCTTCATCTACAAGATAATATAAAAATCCCCTATGCTTACCTAATCCTTGGCATGGAGTCATTTTACAGTTGTATTGTTTGATCGTTTCTGTCACAACCCAGGAAGCAGGAAATGCGTATTTGTCTTTTTTTTTTTTTCCCTTTTTACAGATGCATAAACTGAGGCCCAAGGAGGGAGTTGTACTGCCCAAGGGCACAGGGTTGGGATGCTCTGTGTTGTGCCCCCACATCCCCTCTCCCTGCCTCAACTGCCTCATGGGATAGTTATGAAGATCCGAGGGTCCCCGGTATTTGCAAAATATCCGGTGCTGGCCACCTAGAAGTGGCATCAGCGTTATTAAAGAGGGAGGAAAGAAAGGCTCACGGGAAGGCTTTCTCGGAGGTGGAAAGCCATTCTTTTCTGTCCAGAAGGGACAGAACCTCTCCTCCCTCCCCAACACATACCTTACCATTGCAGTCCCAGCCAAGATCTCCAATCACAGGGCACTAAGCCTTTCCAGAGCACAGCAGACAGAAGCCAAGTCCACGCCTGAGTCAGGCTGGAGGTCAAGTGTCTCAGAAAGGCACCTTTGTGCGGCCATGCCCACAACGGATGGGGGTTTCTGTGCCAGCCAGGGGAGGGGCCAGGGGGCCAGCCAGGACCCCGAAGGGAGCTACAGCTCCACTCTGGGGATCATGGCAGCCGCCAGAGCCTGGACACCTCGCTTGCTTGCCCCGGTGGGCTGGTGCTCGTGGGAGGGAACCTCGCCACCAGAGGTTTGTAGGGAAACACGACAGTATTGGTGCAGATTGCCGGGATTATTGTGGATTTGCATCAGTTTGGGCCTCTTCGCATTTGAATAGGCTTTATGCTAACACCTACCTTGCCCCCCCCCCCCCACACACACACTGCATCTTTTCTCTTGAGTTCTTCTATCGCTTTCCCCGTTTTAGATAAACACACATCTACATGCAATCCAAACTGATAAGCACAGGTGCGAATGCTGACTGCCCCTATGCCCAGACTTGTCATATATGGAAATACTAATAATTGCGATATCATGAGATTCCTCTACACCAACATCACTGTATGCAAATCAAGAACAGACGAAAGCACTACACAAAAGCCAGGACTTGTGTTGTTTGGATTTGGCTAGCACCAGAGAGGGAGCCTGGAAGCCTACAACAAGCCAAATCAGGTATTTGGGGCTCAGGGCTCAGCCTCAGTAAAAGCTCATTAATCCAGATGCACCGATGGTTCACTAGGTGTGGGCTGTGATATGCATAATGTTGTCCTAGGTTAAAGGGGAACCTGAGTGGCTCAGTCGGTGAAGCATCTGCCTTCGGCTCAGGTCACAATCCTGGAGTCCCAGGATCAAGCCCAGCGTGGGGCTCCCCGCTCAGTGGGGAGTCTGCTTCTCCCTCTCCATCTCCTCCTCCCCCATTCATGCTCTCTTCCTCACTCTCTCAAATAAATAAATAAAATCTTAAAAAAAAAAAAAAACATTGTCCTAGGTTACTATTAATAAGGTCTGAGTGCAATTGTTCTGGTTTAGAAACAGACTAAAGTGGATTGAATACTATATCTCTTTGGAGTAGTCCAATTTTGCTGCATTAATTACTAGTCCTCTGGAGGATAAAATTATCTGAGAAAATGAAACTGTTTCAAGTCAGGGTTGGGAGACAAGGAGTTAGTTATCTCTCCAAATTAAGAAAGACCCAGACAACAATCCTCTAGATGACTGCAGAGTTGAGTGAGTTGGTTAACACTGTAAATGTTCTCACGGGGAAGTGAATCCTCCCTGGACAAGTTCATCGTGGACTTAATCATACAGAGAAGTTGCTTGGGTGACCACAGCTGATCCGACTGCCTATGCCCTTGGCAGAGACGTCCTGGTTGTGATTAGCCCTCTGCTGGTCTGAAGGGACAAGCTGAGGCCACTACCCAGGCCAGGTCTGTGCCTTCAGACTCTAATTCATCCCACAAAACACGGAGAGACTCAAAAGAGCAGGGAAAAGCGAGGTCAGATACACCGTCTCTATGCTTACCTCCACCACTCACCGGCTATGGGATCTAAGGCCAATGACCTAGCCTCTCTGAGCCCTACCCTCCTACGTTGTAAAGTCAGGGGAATAAAGACCTGCCAAGCCACCCTGACAGGGTTTGAGAACTCAAAAGAAGGAGTAGGTAAAAGCACTTTTTTTTTTTTTAAGATTTTATTTATTTATTTGACAGAGAGAGAAAAAGCACAAGCAGGGGGAGCGGCACACAGAGGGAGATGGAGAAGCAGGCTCTCTGCCGAACAGAGAGCCTGATGTGGGGCTCGATCCCAGGACTCTGGGATCATGACCTGAGCCGAAGGCAGACGCTTAACTGACTGAGCCACCCAGGCGCCCCTGAAAGCACTTTTTAAAAAATTGTAAAATACTATTAAAATGTAAGATATTTTCAATTTTCTTATTTTTACTGTGTCTCTTGATGGCTTAGGAACCTACTGCCCGTCCCCACTATGAAACTCACACTCCTCATCCAGAACGTCCCATCATCCCACAACTACACCTGGGCGTGTGCCTACCACATACAGGCTCTCTTGCAGACACGGGGTGAGACGGCGTGGACAAGAAGAATAAAGTCTCTGCCTTCCTATCTCTGGTGGGAGAAGACAGACAGTGAATAAATAAAGGAAAACATAATTCAGTCTATGACAATATTAAATGCCAGGAATAAAATAGTATCATAAACTCTAAGTGTAGATTTTTTAAAAAATTCAATTAATTAACAAATAGTATATTATTAGTTTCAGAGGTAGAGGTCAGTGATTCATCAGTTGCATAGAACACCCAGTGCTCATTATATCACGTGCCCTCCGTAATGTCCATCTCCCAGTTACCCCATCCCCCCCACCCCCTCCCCTCCTGCAATCCTCAGTTTGTTTCTTATGATTAAGAGTCTCTTGGGCGCCTGGGTGGCTCAGTTGGTTAAGCGACTGCCTTCGGCTCAGGTCATGATCCTGGAGTCCCTGGATCGAGTCCCGCATCGGGCTCCCTGCTTGGCGGGGAGTCTGCTTCTCCCTCTGCCTGTCATTCCCCCTGCTTGTGCTCTCTCTCTCTGACAAATAAATAAATAAAATCTTTAAAAAAAAAAAAAAAAAAAAAGAGTCTCTTATGGTTTGTCTCCCTCTCTGATTTCATCTATTTTTCCCTCCTTTCCCCTATGATCCTGTTTTGTTTCTTAAATTCCACATATGAGTGAAATCATATGATACATGTCTTTCTCTGATTGACTTATTTCGCTCAGCATAATACCCTCTAATTCCATCCACGTCGTTGCAAATGGCAAGATTTCATATTTTTTTGATGGCTGCATAATATTCCATTGTATATATAGACCACATCTTCTTTATCCATTCATCTCGATGGACATCTGGGCTCTTTCCATAGTTTTGCTATTGTGGACATTGCCGCTATAAACATTGGGGTGGATTTTTTGAAAAAAAGTACTGCACGGGACTAACCTAAGACTCCTGTTAGGACGTACTTCTGGAGGCACTATAGCAGAACGGTTAAAAGCTGTGCTTTGGACTCAAATAGTTTGCTCCATCATTTTATCACTTAGCTGGTGCTCTTGGCCAAGCTGCCTGGCATGAAGTCTTGGTCTTCCCGTCTGTAAAATGGGGTTTAAAGCACCTACCCAATAGGCTAATTATAATAGCTAAACTAAACAATTTATGTACAGTATTTATGGTACTAAGCTTATAGTAAGAACGTAATAAATGCTCACTAAATAAATATCATTATATTTCTATTTTCCATATAAGTAGAATAAGCTTCTAGAAAACAGAGACACATCTAAATAATCTTCGTATCCTCCACAACACAGCACCATGCTGAGCACTCGGGAGATTAATAATTAGTTGCTAAATAGTTCATGTCCAATTAATACAGAATGGACAGAATGAAGCCAAAAGTCACATTGGCAATGCATGGCATGAACAGGCACACTGCAGAGTTCTGTCTTCCCATTTTTCACAAATCCATTCACCAATGCCAACCAACTTCCTGTAGTTACAGAAATTATTGGAGAATTACTAGTTATCCCCATACTTGGGGGCTCAGCTGGGATGAAATATATGCCCCTTAAACTATGATCTGAATTGCTCTTTCACATTGCTATTGATCCCATAGAGGGCCCTTGGTTTCATCACCATCCAGTTATGTTTTCATGAGGAGGAGAAGACAGCAGGCCATATAAAAGAGAAACCCAAAATTATGATAATTAGGGATAAAGGGAGGAAGAAGGGAAACCAAAGAAAAGAAAACTGGAAACGTGGACAGAGAGAGAGGCCAGCATCGTGGAGCAGGGACCACGGTGCAATCTGTCCTCTAGCCAGTCATCCGGTGACGGGGACATATGGTCCCCAAGGACAGCTGCAGGGAGGAGGGGGCACTTGGCCAGGAGGCCCTCAGCCCTCTTGGGCTGGGCTGCCCTTCCTAAGTGCAAGATCTTCAACTGACATTCACATGGCCATGGTCCTTCACAGGTTATAACACATGGGATTGGAAAACAAGTATTTTTTGCAGAAAGAGCTTTCCCTAAATTAACTATAAACTGAGTACAATTGTGTGTCATGAACCCCACTACAACCATTTGGAGAATATTTATGGTCATTACCCTTAAGTGAAATTGGGTGGCCTGAGATGATCCTGATGTTGAGGAAATCATCGCTAATAACACCATCATAAACACTTCATGTAATTAGTTAGCTTTGAATTTTTAACACTAAAAACTCTTCTCAATACTGTCATTGCTTATAAGTATAGAGTTTATCGTTGAAATAAGGGTAAGAGGAAGCATGGTGTTGCTCTGAACCTAAGACCGCTGTAATTATAGTCTAGACTCTGGAACAGTGGCTCTCAAATTTGAGAAGACCTGGAGAACTGGTTAAACAAGGATTGCTGGGCCTCTCTCCCTCCACCCAGAGTCTCTGGGATGCTGGGTCTTGCCCCCAGTAGGTCTGGGAGGGGTTTGTGACTTTCCATTTCTAACAATTTCCCAGGTGATGCTGATGCTACTGGTCCAGAAAGCACACTTAAGAGAATCACTGACCTAGAACATTCCTCCCTCTCTTGGCCTACCCCTACCCCTGCATGTATACACAGGGAGGTCCAGCAATCATAATAGTCTTTTTTTTTCCAGTTTTATCAAGAAAAAAATGACATCCCTCACTGTATACGTTTAAGGCGGACAGCATGATGATTTAATTTATATATGTTGTGAAACTACTACCATAATAGGTTCTGCTAACATCCATCATCTCATATAGATACAACAAAAAGAAAGGAAAAAATTTTCTCCTCGTGATGAGAACTCTTAAGATTTACTCTCTTAACAACTTTGCATGTACCATACATCAGTGTTAGCTTAACATGTTGGTCATCATGTTGTACATTCCATCCCTAGTGCTTATTTATCTTGTAACTGGAAGTCTGTAACTTTTGATCACCTTCCTCCAATTCTCCCTCCCCCTAATATCCCCTCCTGGTAGCCATAAGTCTGATCTCCTTTTCTATGAGTTTGGTTTTTTGTTTTGTTTTTGTTTGCTTATTTTTTTTAGATGCACATAGGAGATCATATAGTATTTGCCTTTGTCTGACTTATTTCACTTAACATAATGCCTTTAAGGCCCAACCATGTTGTCACAAATGATAGGACTGCCTCGTTTTCCTGAATAATATTGTGTATATATACCTCAACCTCTTCATCCATTCAGCCATTGATGACACTTAGGTTTTCCATGTCTTGGCTACTGTAAATAATGCTGTGAACATCAAAGTCTAGATATCTTTCCAAGATCCTGATTTCAATTCTTTTGGATATATGCCCAGCAGTGGAATTGCTGGATCTTATGGTAGTTCTATTTTTAATTTTCTGAGGATCCTCCATACTGTTTTCCATAGCAGCTACACCAATTGACATTCCCACCAACAGTGCACAAGAGTTACCTTCTCTCCACATCCTTGCCAGCATTTGTCATCTTTGTCCTTTTGATGATGGCCATTGTAACAGAGATGAGGTGATATCTCATTATAGTTTTAATTAGCATTTCCTTAATGATTAGTGATGCTGAGCAACATGTCATGTGCCTGTTGGCCTTCCATATTATTTTCCTTGGAGAAATGTCTATTCAGGTCATTTGCCCATTTTTAAATTGGGTTATTTGGGGATTTTTGCTATTGAGTTGTAGGAGCTCTTTATATATTTTGGATATGAACCCCTTATCCGATATACAGTTTGCAAGGATTTTCTCCCATTCCATAGCTTGTCTTTTCATTTTGATGGTTTCTTTTGTGGAGCAGAAGATTTTTTTTTTTTTTTTAAAGATTTTATTTATTTATTTGAGAGAGAGAGAATGAGAGAGAGCACATGAGAGTGGGGAGGGTCAGAGGGAGAAGCAGATTCCCTGCCGAGCAGGGAGCCCGATGCGGGACTCGATCCAGGGACTCCAGGTTCATGACCTGAGCCGAAGGCAGTCGCTTAACCAACTGAGCCACCCAGGCACCCCTCTTTTGTGGAGCAGAAGATTTTTTAGTTTGATGTAGTTCCAGCTGTCTATTTTTTATTTTATTGCTTGTGCTTTGGTGTCCTATCCAAAAAATCATTACTGAGACCCATGTCAAGAAGCCCTGTTCCTGTTTTCTTTTAGGAATTTCATGGATTCAGGTCTTGCATTTAAGTCTTTAACCCATTTTGACTTAATTTTTGTGAGTGGTATAGAATATGGGTCCAGTTTCATTCTTTTACATGTCAATATCCAATTATCCCAGCACTACTTATTGAAGAAACTGTCTTTTCTCCATTAAGTATTCTTGACTTCCTTGTAAATATTAGTTGACTGTATGTGCTTGGGTTTATTTCTGGGTTCTTGATTCTGTTCCATTGGTCTATTTTTATGCCAGTACCATACTGTTTTAATGACTACAGCTTTATAGTATACCTTGAAATCAGGAAGTGTGATGCCTCCTCCTTCGTTCTTCTTTCTTAGGATTTTTTTGGCTCTTTGGGATCTTTTGTGTTCTACATAAATTTTAGGACTGCTTTTTTTCTACTTCTGTAAAAAAAAAAATGCCTTTGGAATCTTGATAGGGACTGCACTGAACCTATAGATGACTTTCAGTAATACTGACATTATTTTAACAATATTAATTCTTCCAATCCATGAACATGAGATATCTTTCCACTTATTTGTGTCTTCAATTTTTTTAAAGATTTTATTTATTTATTTAATGGAGGGAGGGAGAGAGAGAGAGAGAGAGAGCACGCGCGTGTGCACAAGCAAGGGGTGGGCAGAGGGAGAAAGAGAAGCAGACTACCTGCTGAACGGGGAGCCCTACATGAGGCTCAATCCCAGGACCACGACCTGAGCTGAAGGCAGACGCTTAACCGACTGAGCCACCCAAGCACCCCTCTTCTTCAATTCCTTTCATCAGTGTCTTGTCATTTTCAAAGTAGAGATCTTTCGCCTTAGTTAAACTATTCCTAAGTATCTTATTGTTTTTAATGCTGTCGTAAATGGAATTAATTTATTTCTTTTTCAGAAATGTTGTTGTTTAGTGTATAGAAATGCTATGAATTTTTGTGTGTTAATTTTGTATCCTGCAACTTTACTGAATTCGTTAAGTCTAACAGTTTTTGGTTGAGTCCTTAAGATTTTCTCTATATAAAATCATGCCTTCTGCAAATAGAGACAATTTTACTTCTTCCTTTTCAATTGATACATTTTATTTCTTTTATTTGCCTGATTCCTCTAGCTAGGACTTCCAGCACTATGTTGAGTAGGAATAGTGAGGGTGAACCCTTATCTTCTTCCTGGTCCTAGAAGAAAACCCTCAACCTTTCACCACTGAGTATGATGCTAGCTGTGGGCTTGTCATATATGGCCTTTATCATGTTGAGATACGTTTTTTTTTTTAATTTTTTAATTTATTTATTTGAGACAGAGAGAGAGCACAAGCAGGGAGGAGGGTCAGAGGCAGAGGGAGAAGCAGACTCCCCACTGAGCAGGGAGCCTAATGTGGGGCTTGATTCCAGGATCCCAGGATCATGACCCGAGGTGAAGGCAGCCACTTAACCGACTGAGCCACCCAGGCTCCCCGAGATATGTTTTTATTCTTGATTTCTTAAGAGTTTTTAACATGAATGGATGTTGAATTTTACTGAATGTTTTTTAAGCATCTACTGAGATGATCGTATCATTTTTTTTTCATTATATTAATTTGGTGTATCACATTGATTGATTTGTATATGTTTAACCATCCTTTCATCCCAGGGATAAATCCCGTGTGATCATGGTGAATGATCCTTTTAATGTGCTACTGAATTTGGTTTGCTAGAATTTTATTGAGAATTTTTGCATCTATCTTCATCAGGGATATTGACCTGTGGTTTTATTTATGTAGTTCCTTTTCTGATTTTTGGTATATGGATAATGCTGGCCTTGTAAAATGAGTTTGGGAGTGTTCCCTTCTCTTCAATTTTTGGGAAGAATTTGAGAAGGATTGATGTTAATTCTTTAAATATTTGGGAAAATTCACCAGTGAAGCCATTTGGCCCTGAGTTTTTCTTTATTGGGAGATTTTTATTACCGATTCAATCTCCTTACTAGTTATTTGTCTAGTCAGATTTTCTATTTCTTCCTGATTCAGTCTTGTAAGTTACACTTTTCTAAGAATTTTTCCATTTCTTCTAGGTTGTCGGGTATATTGGCATAGAGTTGTTCATACTAGTCTCATAATCCTTTGAATTTCTGTGCTATCTCCTTTTTCATTTATAATTTTGTTGATTAGGTTCTTTCCCTTTTTTTCCTGGTTAGTCTAGCTAAGGGTTTGTCAATTTTGTTTATCTTTTCCAAGAACTAACTGCTAGTTTGGTTTACCTTTCCTACTATTTTTCAGTTCTCTATTTATCTTTGCTTTAATCTTTATTATTTCCTTCTTCTGAAAGCTTTGGGCTCAGTTTGTTCTCCTTTTTCTAGTTCCTCAAGGCATAGAGATAGGTTGTTTATTCGGGATATTTCTTGCTTCTTAATGGAGAGGCTTGTTGCTATGAAATTCTCTCTTGGAGCTGCTTTTGCTGCACCCCATAAGTTCTGATGTGTTTCCATTTTCATTTGTCTCAGAAAAATTATTTCTCCTTTAATTTCTTATTTGAGTCATTGGATCTGGATGTCCATTTCTCAAGTTTGGAAAATTCTCAGCCATTACTGCTTTAAATATACTTTCCGTCCTTTTCTCTTTCTCTTCTCCTTCTGGAATTCCCATAATGCATTGTTTCTTTTCATTGTGTTCTATAATTCCCATAGGGTTTCTTTACTTTTTTTCATTTTTTTTTGTTTTGCTTCTCTGACTAATTTCCAATGTCTTATCCTCCAGATTACTAATTCCTTCTTCTGCAAGGTGAGTCTACTTTTGAAACTCTCTATTAAATTCTTCAGTTCAGTTATTGTGTTTTTCAACTCTAGAATTACTGTTCGGGTTTTTTGATGGTTGCTATTTCCTTGTCAAACTTCTGGTTTTGTTCATGCGTTGTTTCCTAATTTCATTTAGTTTTCTGTGTTTTCTTGTAGTTCACGAAACTTTCTTAAGAAGTTTATTCTGAATTCTTAGTCTGACAATTCATAGATCTCAATTTCCTTAGGATATTTGGAGCTTTATTATTTTCATTTGGTAGTGTCATATTTATCTGGGGTTTTTGTGTGTGTGTGTGTGTGTGTGTGTGATCCATGATTGTTTACATCAGTATCTCGTGTATTTGAGTAATGAGGCTCCTCTTCAAGACTTTACAAGTTTGCTTTGGCAGAGAGAGTTCTTCACCAGTTAGCTCAGTTTGGGTTTCTGTGTGTGTCTGATGGTAATGTCTTTAGGTAAGTGGGGCCTGCTGCTATGGTCTATTTTGAGGTGAGGCAACTGTTTGGGCTCCAAAGATGGGGATGGGGGGGTGCCACCAGCTGAGAACAGTTGGATAGGACTGCTGGCTTGTCTCCCTATGCACATGAGGCTCTAGGCTGACTCTGCGGTTGCATAAATTCTCTGGTCAGGCTTACTAGAGTGTTGGGACTGGGTACTATATACTATAAATGGGACCATGAATTCGTTTCCTTGCTCTGGCAGGGCAGCAGGCAGCTCATTGTTCAGGGGCTCAAATCAGTTCTAAGTGTGCACTGAATTCCCTGGTCAGGTGAGGCCACTGGTTTTGCTCTGAAGATGAGGGAAGCCACAGACAATGCTCTCTGTTCAAATGCCACCGTATGTCATGCTGTTGGATGATCTGTGCAGCTTCCTGTGTGCTCTGGTTAGGTTCCCTGGTTGGACTAGCCGAAGGCTGTACTCAGCCATGAGTGGGACTATGAATTAGGTCCCCTGCCTGGGTACAGCAAGAAAAGCAGCTCTAAAGCAGCTCTTCTAAGTTGTCCTAACTCTAGCCAGTTCATACCCCAGGTTCCTTGGCTGAAGAGGGCCACCAGCTTTGCCCTGCAAACTATCTGCTCTATCTGCCTTTCTCTTGGCTTGAATGCCACTGGGCTACAGAGCTTCTGAGAGTTGTCTCCAGCTCTCTGGTCAGATGGGGCCAGAAGATATTCTCCACAGTGCACAGAGCTCTATCTCAGCCCCCTTGCATGGGTGGTAAGGGGAAGGACCACTCCACGATACTCTCAATTTTCCAAACAGGCTCTCTGGTTGCGAGGGGCCAGGAGATACCCTCAGCCTTGGCTATGAATTAATCCCTCTGCCTATGCATAGCCCCCATGCCCAGTACTGGCTTTGCTCTGCAGGTGAGCAGCTCTATCTGCCCACCTCTTGTCCTGAGCACCACTATGCTTCACAGCTCCCGGGAATCATCACCAGCCTTTCTGATCAGATGGGGCTGTGATTTAGCACCTTGTTGAGGTGTGGGCAAACTAGGCTCTAAGGAAAACAAAACTACTCATTTAAGGATCCAAATCAGGCAGATCTATACCCCACCAAGTTCTCTGGTCAGAGTGTGCCTCCAACTTGATTCTGCAGATGAGCAAAACTGCTGGTTGGGATTACTACTTGGGCACAGTAGGTATGAACTTGGTCTGCCAAGATCCATGTGTTGGTGGTTTCAAGCCCTTCTCCCTTCTCTGTCATGGTCAGATTCCCATGATGTGAGATCAGAGGAGGAGGCTGGTTCTCCCTTCCTGGGCTGTCTTCCCACTTGAGGAACGAGTGTCTCAGGGTAGACCTCTCTTCATGGTGCTGTGTTGTTCTGGGGCAAAGGCAATGTGGTCAACACATAGCCTCTTCCCTTAGCCTTCTAAAGCAATCTGTCTTGGTCTCTGAGATGCTGGGGCGGAGGGGCTCAGTCTCACCCCTGTGCTCTAGGATTCACTCAGCGGTGTGTTGTTCCTGAATAGATGTTAGTTGTTCTTCTGAGAGGGAGTAAAGTCCGCAATGACCTATGTTACAATCTTGCTGACGTCACTCTCTCCATAATGCATTCTTACTTTCAGTGAATAGAGGCCTTGATACCTTTCCAATTAATCTACCTCTTCAGAGTGATTCCTGCTAGTTCTGATAATTAGGGGAGAATGAAATTCTATTTAAAAAATAATAGTGTGATTGGATGAAAAGGTGGGGATGAGTATACAGTGGCCTAAGATCGACATGAACAGGGAAAGCCACAGGCATACATCGTCTTCGTGTGCCCTACCCAGCACAGGGGCCAGTTCTCCCTCCTCTCTGTCAAGTGTAGTGGCTACTAAACACCAGAGCCATGGATACCTAAGCTGGTAAGAGAATGGCGAGCCCCTGAAAGGACTCTGCAGCATGAGTCACCTCTCCTTTACCCTCACATCAGGTTGCTCTCTCCACCTCTGTTCATTATCATCTCTTCCAGGATTCAGGCAAAGTGCTAAGCAGCCCTTCTGCCCGCAAATCCCAGATGACTCAAACTAGCATCTCTCACAAAACACAAATGTTATCAAGTGTGTCCATTTAGCTTAATGTCTTAGACCAAGCCTGAAATGAGCCCTCCCTTGCAGTCAGCTGTCTCATCTCCACTGACACCAATGAGAATTGGAGCAAGAGGCTATCAAGCAGCTTGACAGTGGGAAATGTCTTGCCATTATAGGTACAGTTGAGCTTTGGGGAAATGTAGGTAGCTGATGTGCTAGTTCAGTGGCTACAGCTTAACCTTGCTATCAGGTTCTAAGTTAATAGAGCTTTTCTTTACATCATGTGTGTCATTCTAAATAATGGGTGTGCACCTGAGAAACTGTGCATGAATAAAACTTCGGTAAAGCTGAATTTTCTTCTCCCACTGAGAAGGAGTTCTTAGACTTAACAGCTGCTTTATCCTCAAGGATAAATAAATATTCTTCAATATACAAAGACATCCTAATACTTCCATCATTCATGTTATTTACAGGTATTCACAAAGAAGTCAGAAGAAAGGGAAAACCAAAGTATATCCTCGACCTCCCTCTGCCTTGAATGGTGACTCTGGCAGCTGTTACATCTCTTCCATGGCTCCAAGTCACACTTGAAAATCCCACTGCAGCTCCAGTTTCCACCAGATGTTCGCAGAAGTTATATCACCTGTCACTCTGCAGCTTCTCTCTGCTGCAAATTTGTAGACTGTCTCACCAGCCTCATCTGTCTGCATCTCAACAATCTCCTGGTTGTGTAACCAATGCTCTGGATTAAACTCTGCTTTAAATATTGAGAGTTGTTTCTACCCTCCTGGTTGGCCCCTGGCTGATACAGTTCCCAGAATGACGAGGGATTTTACGGTTTGGGCAACTGTCTCTTCATTTGCCAGGTAAGCCTCTCATGACATTCCATATCAATAGCCATACTGAAACCAAAGTTAGCTCAAATCGCCTTCTCACTTTGTTATTTTTCTTGGACTAATTTTGAAAGCTTATGCCAGAATAGCAGTTAGGTAATGGCAATTATTACTCCAGGATTTAGACTTTGGGTGCAAGATTTGTTGGAAGTCAGTAATAAAGTGCTCTGAGCAGTCAGCACCATGGCCAGATCCAAAAGGCCACAGACAAAACTGGAAGCCAGAAAAGACTTTAATGGAAATCTATTCCAGGGACAGGAGAGAGAAATTGGACAGCTTATCTTTTTTGCTTGTAGGGCCTCTCTTCAATTTGTCTCCAATATCTGTACTTCTTTGTCATATACAGACAAAACAACTAAGAAGACAGGTGTTGCCACATGCTGCAAGCCTCTGGGAACTGTTAAAATTGAAATGATCTCTACAACCTGTCCTGGAAATTAGTTACCACCATCCACCACCACCAATCCACCACCATCCACCACCACCACCACCACCACCACCACCACCAATACAAGATGCTTTTAATTATAAGACATGTCCTTATTTTGTGGACCACCAAGAAAGAAAAAAAGATGACTAATTAAACTTTGATACCTTACTTTCTCACTACATCTCAATTTTATTAGTCACATCCCAATTTTGGATATGTTAAAATGCAACCAATAAAAGTGCCTTAGAATATTAAATATAGCATTGGCTCTGTTTTGGGCACCTAACTCTTCTTGAACCAGATAAACTGTTTAAGGGTCCAGTCGTTCTAGAAAACCCCAAGGCTTAGGACCTCGGGGAGAGCATCCATCAATAAAAGTTATAGATAGCCCTCTGGTCATTTCCATTATTAGTCCCAAATATCTCTTTGACCATGTCAGTGGATGCAAGAGAGCCTGATACTAAACACACCTTCTGTAGTAACTATAACATGGACGATACCTCAATTTCCTCAACTATGATGGGATGGAGTTCTAATAAATGATGTCTTAAATTCCCTTCAACTTGATCTTCTAAATGAAAGGGGGAAATACAAGCAAATATGCTGTCTGGTTATGATCACTAAATTGACCAATGGTTCTCCATAAGGAATTTTTCTGTCCCCGGGGTCATCTGCAAATTCATGAAGCCTCTTCGTCTGGTTGGTATGATGCCTGATGACCTCACTGGCATGTAGCCGATGGAGGCCATAGATGCAAACTAGCAAACTGCCTCACCCAAAATGCCAGCAGGGCTCACGCTAAAGTATCTTGACTAAATACCTTCTGAGAAGGTATTTATGATGGTGAACAGACACCTCTGAGCTTATGCTCTGTTTCCATAATGATTTTTTTCTAATTTTATTATGATGGTTTAATGTCGATAGCATAGAAGGCAGATAGCCAGACTCTCCCTTAGGCAACGCCTAAAGAACTCCCCCCAAGCCCCAGCATTTGCTATCTAGATGACTATCTGAATCTTAGCATTCTCCCATGAACTTCTCAAGTTTCACTTCTTCTGGTGCTGGGACCAGTCCCACATATAAGGCAATAACTCCCTGCACAGGCTGAGATAAGAGGAACCAATTGGCTTCCTATTGTCCTGTTACATTGCTCACAAATCCACACACAGGGTTATGACTTACCTTCCAGGTGCCTCTTGCTGGAGCATGCTAAGAGAAAGGACAGCATCAAAGAAATTAACCTGGTGAGCATTTAGATCAATGACTTCACATTACAGGGGAGGAAATGGAGTTCCAGATAGGTGAAGGAGCTCATCCTAGATCATACACCTAGTATTAGCAGCTCCCAATCCAGGTTGCTAGTCTGTTGGCTCAGAGTCCAGTGCCATAGGGAGTATCTGTCATAGGTGGTGAAAAGACAAAATCCTCGATGGTGCTGATCAGACAGGTGAACAATACCTCAGGTATAAAACTTCACTGACTCACTGCCCAGACAATGAGCTGTTCTTTTTCCCCCTACTGAATACTTCAGTAAGTATCTCCCATGAATAAGAATATTCTTGCATAACCATAGTAGAATTGTCAACATTAAAAAGTGACATTAATATATTACAAATCTGAATCTAGATTTTGCTAATTGTCCCTCTGATATCCTTCTTCTGGTTCAAGATCCAATGCAGGAACCGACACTACAATTAGTTGTTGGGACTCCTTAATCTCCAATCTGGGACAGTTCCTCAACCTTTAATTTTCATGGCCCTTCATGTTTGAAAAATACAGGCCAGTTATTTTGTACAATATCTTGCCTGAGGTTTCCTCATTATTAGTTTTAAGTTATGTGTTTTTGGTTGGAACCACAGTAGTGATGTTGTGGAAAGAGGCAATTCTTGTTAATCTCATATACTCAATCTATAGGGTTAAACACTACCCTTCAAAGTCTGTTAATAAAACATTTTTCTGAAGTGAATTATTCCATCTTTTGGGCTTACTAAGTAGAGTTTGTAGACACAGTATTTATTTGTTTTTTGGTATGGGTCTTCCTCTTTTAGTAAGCCCTAAAGGCTACTGTTTTAAACATAAGCAGTTGCTTTATACAAGTGCATGTGTAGAAAGCATGGGAGATTGGGTTGAGCAGGGAATAACTCTGGAAAACTTTCTCAAGGATGTTGCAGGAAATAAATCTTTAATATCAGCTTCTTTGCTGATTACTTCCTTCTTTATACTAAAGAAGGACTTCAAATGACCTACTCTGCTTTACTGAGAGTTATGGTTATTTGGGTTCCATGAACCTACATTTGATGCAAAATTAGAGTTGTTATTAGATTTGAATAATCCCTCTTCCCATACTTAAACTAATACAATAAGCATTTTTTAACGGTTCTGAACATTATAAATTCTAAAGCTTATAATTTGAGAATTCTAGCCTTCAGGATACTCTGATAGAAGTTTCTCCCACTACTGGAAATTTGCCTACACAGACCACCCAATGCCCGGAGGGCACCACGGGGACTGAGACCAGAAGGTCATCTGCATTTGACAAACACTCTTAAGAGAGATCTCTCAGACAAGGAGAAAGAGAAACTTCCTTCTGCTGTCCTCCTGATCCTTGGGCACATCCAAAGTCAAAGCAGATGAACAGGATGGGGGAAGGTTCTGTAAAAAGCCTGCCTCCCTGAATCATGGTGGAGGGAGAGCTGGGGATATGTTCCTGTGCTAAAGAAGCAAAGGGTCTCAGTTGAGGGTATGGAGAGGTCCATGGGAGCCTTGACATTCTGGCAAGATGTGCTGCCTTGCCCTAAGACCTCCACATCGGGAGTTACTGTGTCTGGGCTCAAAGACCCAGAGTTCAGCCAAGAGAGGGTTCATTTCTATCCCTTTTTTCAACATGGGAAGAGCACCAGAGAATGCCAGTGCATGGTTCTACCAGCCCCTTGAAGGGAAAACCAGGTCTCCGTGGGTCTCACTTCCGTATAACATGGAGTAGGCTTACAGCATCCCACAGAACCACGAGACACCAGCAAAGGAAGGAGCGGTGAAGGGTGAACACTCCTTTGCACCTTTTTCAGGGGAGGAGGCATCTGGTACTGCTGCCCCATGTCCTCCTGAGGAAACACTACTTCTGCTCAGGTGAGGAGTTGCCTAGGAGCAGCCCGTTGTTTATGAAGAAAAGAAACACAGTTCAAATAAACTGACTGCCCCAACATATAATTCTAGATGAATTCTTGGGGAAAATGCTAGAACCAATGTCACATTCCCTTTGGCGTGTTCCACATTGCAGAGATTGTGTCTGGTGTCCTTTGTCCCTCCTTCAAGAACCTGAATTCCCTCTCGTCACACCCCAGCTGTTAGATGAGGTAAGGCCAGCTGTGGTTCCTTATGTCCCTGTCAAGCAGCCTCACGCACAGCTTCTCATCCGTATGAAAAGGGTACTGTGGTGAGTCAGGGAGATGTCCTTGGAGTGTCACAATGTCTTAGGTTTCATCACTCTCCTTTGCCATTGTATGAACAGGCTGATCAAAAGGACCAGTAGAAGTCCCTAGTGCTTGCATAGTGATGACAAGCTCTCTTTATTGAGCACTTACTTTGTAATAAACACTTTACATTAGCCTATTGCAAGCGTCACAACTGGCCATTTTGCAAGTGAGGGAAGGGAAGTCAAAGTGCTTACCTAAGGTCACCTGCTACCAGGAAGAAGAACTAGAAATTAAATCCAGTGTCCATCACCCCCAAAGCCTTTATTTTAAAACACTGTCTTAGCTGAATCACTGACTATTCCTGTCCTCATCCATTTCTTTTTTCTCTAAAATCATGTAGGGGTGCCTGGGTGTCTCAGTCGTTAAGTGTCTGCCTTCGGCTCAGGTCATGATCCCAGAGTCCTGGGATCGAGCCCCCACCCTCAGGCTCCTGCTCAGCGGGGAGTCTGCTTCTCCCTCTGCCCCTCACCCCACTCGTGCTCTCTCTCTCTGTCTCTCAAATAAATAAAATCTTAAAAATAAAACCATTTAAACACTTAAAATGTACATCAAATCGCTGTCTAATTATTCAGACAATAATGTATTGCCCACTGACAGATTCAAAAGTGTGTTAAAGTCCATCCGACTACAGAGGCAGTATCTTTTGTATGATTATGCTCCCCCGTGAGCAGTCTGAGGCCGGTCACAGAGGATGGGCTCAAGCACTGCCTGAATGAATGACATCAGAGGTGATGGTAAGAAAGAGGGACTTGCAGAATGTGTGTGTGTGTGTGTGTGTGTGTGTGAGAGAGAGAGAGAGAGAGAGAGAGAGAGAGAGAGATTTATCCCACAGAATCAGGGTTAAAAGGAATTTCATGAACGGTTTCGTCCAAGATATATATCTGATGCCCAAGACCTTTCATATCCACCCATTCATAGTGTGGTTAGGGATGCAGCAGGAAATATGGACAGACAGAAGACTGTATTAGTCAGAATCTGAGGTGGATGGGACAAGGAAAAAGCCCCACCCTGTCATAGGATTATTCTAGAAGGAAAAAAAGGAAGTTGGGAATCACTACGTAACACTCCAGGGCTTCATTAGGGTCTGGGGTCACATGTTCTCTCGTGGAATCAGAGCAATCAACAGCTGGCCCAGGATGAGATGTAGATTCATTTCTGCAGACAATGGTCACTAACAAGGACAGATGCCCACTGTTCATGCTAAGGCCACAGTCATTATGACCGGTATCTGATAAGCTCTATGGGCTGCTCTAGTTCAGTACTTCTCAAACTTTCCAGGCAACAGACTCCGATTTCTGCCTCCTACCCCCGGAGTGGCTGATTAAATAGGTCTGAGTAGGGCCTGAGCATTTTCATTTCTAGGGGCACCTGGGTGGTTCGGTTGGTTGAGCGTCTGACTCTTGGTTTCTGCTCAGGTCATGATCTCAGAGTCCTGAGATCGGGCTCCGCGCTCAGCGGGGAGTCTGCTTGTCCCTCTCCCTCTGCTTCTCCCCCCATGCGCGCACACGCTCTCTCTCTCTCTCTCTCAAATAAGTAAAATCTTTTAAAAAAATAATTCCCATTTCTAACACATTTCCAGGAGACGCTGATGCTGCCAATCTTGGAACACTCTTTGAGAACCGCTGCCCTACTGGACGTCTGTTGTTGCTCTTGTTTCATTTATTTGCTTTCCCAAAGCCATAAAAACTCTGACAACTATATCAGGGAAGACACTGGTGAAAAAGTACCTAGGATTAAACCTTTGTTTTTTCTGTGATTCTCAAACCCATGCCTGACCTCCCTCTTGAACCCCAGAGAGATGGGTTCAACTGCCCACCAGACGTCCGTATCCACACTGTCCACAAAAAACCTCAAACTCAACATGCCCCACCTGAATCCATTATCTAGATTTTTCTTCCCTGAACTTGTATCTCTGTTTCTGCTATCGCCATTCATACAGGTTAGAAACCCCAAAGTCATCCTCGACTTTTACTTTTCTTCCTACATGTAACATCATTTAATTCTAGAATTTAAGCTCTCCAGGGGCAGATGCTTGGCCTGTTTTGTTCACCACCATATCCCCAGCACTCAGAACGATGTCTGTGATGATGTAGGTGGTCGAATGAATAAATGAAGGAATGAATTCTCTGAAACCCCTCCCTAATCTGTGCTTGAGTTCAAACCTTCATGCCCCATGGGAATACTGCGGTAGCCTCCTGCACAGCTCCCCACTTCTGCAATGTTACCCCAGCTCCACTCCACCCTCCATACTTCCCTGTTGGAAGCACAAACTGAGAAGCTTCACAACTAACTGTGTTTGCAAACTTCTGATCAGACTCGCTTTAACCATCAAAATATATCCAAGTAAGATACACAAAACCCTTCACATTTTGGCATTAATCTTGCCATTCACACCAATACCAGGATCTCTGTCCCCCAGAGGAACCCTACATTCCAGCCCCTCCTCTCATGGCAGGATACAACTCTCCTCCTGCAAATGGGTGCACACGAAGCTACACCATTCTTTCTAACAACTTTCTCATCTATTTTTCATCATCTGAAAATGACCTATTCCACCAAGACCCAAGTGCAATGCCACATTCATTGTGAAGTACTTTCCAAAGAGTGCCCTGATCCCTCTGCCCCAATATATAGACCCACACCCCAAGGGGGTATTACTGATCCCATTTCTGTGATCTGAGCACTTTGTGTCTCTACTGAAACATACATGCAGATTGTATTTTACTGTAATCATTTTGTTACAGGAGTTTCTTCTCCATGGAAGAACCTGAGTGTGTGTAAACCCAGAGGTCCTTTCCCTTCCTCACTAATATGTAACCCAGCATCTGCCAGGCCCTCAAATGTTTGTTGAACTTGCCTCAATTTAATTTAGTTAGCATCACTCAGACAGTGAAGAATAAACCAACAGCCGCGGCCTTAGTGAGACTAATTCTCTGCGGTCTTCACCAGCGAGGCCAAACCAAAAACTAAAGTAATTACTTGGGCAGATAATTCATGAAAGAAGGAAAAGCATTTGCATTTGAATGATCTAGCAAGGATTTTCTGCTTGTTGATGTTTCTGGAATTTTTCGGATAATGGCTTCAATTCTTTGATTCTTTCAGGGTGTGGAGAGTAGGCCAGAAAGTTAATCTGTCAATCACTCTCCCATCTGAAACCAGGCAACTTCCAACCTGTTCTGCTGAAACAGAAAAATTCAATGGAAACCAAGTTTTAGAATGTCATCAGGCAGAGCTTGAAGGGCCTGCAAGGTTCGGATTCAGCACTCTGAAGAGCTCTTGAGGACCCAGGAGCCGTGCAGGTGCTCTCCTGCGATTTAAGTAACCTCACCTCTGGCTACCATTTATTTACGCCCTTACAATGCGCACAGTTGGGGCCAGAGAGACGGGCGGCAGGGCGGGAGGACGCAGCGATCCCCGTAGCACAGCATGCACGAGTCCCCCGCGCCGACCCCAAACCCCAGCCAGAAGGAAAGCCCGGTTCGGCCGGCACGTAGGTCTGTGTGTCTGTCTGTCAGGGCGTGTGCAGAGGTGGAGGCGTGGGGGCAAGGAGGAGGTAATCTCAGTCCCCCCAAAATCAACAACATGACCCTCCCTTTGAAAATCCACCCTAGGGAGCGCGCATGCATGCGCGCGCACACACACACACACACGCACGCACACACGCACGCACGCACGCACAAGCACACAAATCCCCAGCACCTGCTTCGGACGCCCTCTCTCCGAGGCTGGCCCGGAGGCGCGGCTCCACCAGAAGCGACGGGCGGATTTACCGTGGCATTACTTTTAATTAAGTCCGCGGCGCGGGCGGGGGGCGCGGGGGGGGGCCCTAATCCCGGGCCCGCCTGACGTCACCTGGGAACGGGCGGCGAGGGCGGCGGGGACCGCGACGACCTCGCCGCGACCCGGGCGCGCCTCCGCCCGCGCGGGGCTTTGCTCCGCGGGAATTAAGGGAAGGAGCAATGTTAGTACACTTTTAATTGGAAACCGAGTTCTTCTTTCAGGGCGGCTTGTTTACTCAGGACCGGGCATTAGAACTCAGGGGAGGCTCTAATTGAAGCGACGGCTTTGGAGATTATGGGGAACATATGGCCCCACCGCCGGGCTCTTTATCTGCATTTTCTCATCAAACTGCCGGCGGGCCGGGGTGCTTCTGCGCCCGCCCTCGTCAGGCTCCAAAGGGCCTTTGAAGAGCGGGAGGGCGGCGCGGCGACTGCGCCTGGCACCCAGTGCCCGCCGCGGGCTCCCGCCGAGCGCCAGAGGGGACGTGTGCGGCCCAGAGAAAAGCGATCGGACGGCTGACCGCCTCGCTGGGGTGTCGTTCAGACCCTTGTGGGCCAAGGGCAGGAGGGAGTTGCCAGGGTAACGGGCGATTCCCACTCGCTGCCTCGGTGGGCTAGGCTCGGCCAAGCCCGTGCACGGAAGGGAAATGGGAGGGAACTCGGGGGCCTTGGGACACAATTCCATTTCTCCTTATCTACCTCATCAACCAACCAACCAACCAACCAACCAACCAACCAACGATCTTTCTATACACCTTTGCAGGCTCCAGCACCAACCACCAGCCGCTGGTTTCTCCACCCCCCTGCCCACCAGATTGTCTCTGTATCTAGAGCTGCCGGTTAACTGAATACGAGACACAGTTAAGTTTGAATTTCTGATAAGCAATAATTTTATATTGCATGAGACATCCTTTAAAACATTGTTTATCAAAAATTCAGATTTAATTAGATTCTTGTTTGCTACATCTCCCAGCCCTGCTTACTCTGAGGAAACAGCTGCCTTTTGTTTTAATTCCAGAATCTCCCTGGTTCAGCCCCAAAGCTCTGCCATTGGGTGAAAACACTGATTGCGGTGCCCCGACTCTGTCCCCCTGACCTTCACCTTCTGCTGGGCCAGTGGTTCTCAACCTCAGCTGCAGATGAGACTCACCTAGGGAGCTTTAAAAAAACAAACTAACCAGAAGCCCAGGAGCACCCCAGCCCACTTAAAGACCCATGTCATAGAAGCCCTATACATAAGAAGAATAAGTCTTATAGGGTGACTACTTTGAAGAGTCACTCTCATTTGAGCACATAATTTTGCTTATCTATTTGATTATTGGCTGTCCCTCTCCACTGGGATATAAGCTGCACTGGTAGCAGTCCTGTTACATAGTCCATGCCCAGAATATCTACTCATTAGTCAGATATCATATACTTCTTTGTGTTCCCCCACGCCCCAAACCCAATCCTTGCCTGATGCAGGTGCTCAGCAAATTCCCACGCATGGAACAGATGCTGAGTTGGTTCAAGCCACTACCTTGCCACCCTCACAGATGCCTAAGAAATTCCTGGACACTTACCTTGAATACCAGCTTGGTCCACTGATCCCACCCAGTACATGCATGCACATGCATCTCATATCCCTGCTCAGAATCACCAAGAAAAAGGAAGCATGCCCCTGGGTCCCAGCATGCAAACATGGATTTGGACCAGTAAGAATCCAAGTGGTTCTTATATTGCCTGGTCTTCCATATACTTTTACAGCACCAAGTACCAAAGTGCTCAGAGGAAGCTATAGGCTGGTTTGCAACCAAACCTTAGTAGACTCAGGTTTCTCCTAGGTCACTGATGCCATGGTACAGAGAAATATTGCAGGTGGTTCCTCCTTTTGCTCAGTATATGGTCTAAAGCATCTTCAGATTCATCGTGAAACCTCTGGGTTGGAAGTCTAAAAGTTGATGGGCTTGGCTGGCATGTCAGTGAAAGAAAACCAGCATCTTCCCTGCACTTACTCCCCCAACATTTCCTGGAAATGGGAGTCTCTGGTCATTTAGCTCAGGTAATGAAAAGCCAAAGTCATGGTTTGGGTCTCCATGGCCAGAGATTTCACTCCTAACATTGACTAGTCATCCTGCAAAGTCCTGCCATTGTATTCAAAAGGATCCAATATAAAGATGGATAGATAGAGGGGCACTTGGGTGGCTCAGTCAGTTAGGCATCTGACTCTTGGTTCTCGCTCAGGTCATGATCTCAGAGTCCTGAGATCAAGCCCATGTCAGGCTCTGTGCTCAACGTGGAGTCTGTTTGTCCCTCTCATTCTGCTCATCCCCCCGCATTCTCTCTCTCATAATAAAATATTTTTTAAAAAGATGGAGATACAGGCACAATGTCAACACAGCTACTTGAAAAACATATCTGAGTGCATTTCTCCTGAAAGTGGGGTCATAACGGATGGTAGGACGTTGCAGATCAGCGAAGCCTATTAGAAGTTTTGATATTGACTGATATACTCCACTGTTGTATACTTATTCACTTAATTAATGAGGGCTGTGGGTTGCACAGCTGACACCTCTCATCTGGACAAAAATGTCAATTGGCTTTTCCTACAACCATCAGATCGCCACAGGAGCAGAAGTTTGATGAATCATTATAAAAAAAAAAAAAGTAAGTTTTTTTCTGTGCACTTTTCAAGTACTTCCATATTTAGACACCATGTTGTCTTTGGATCCTTCAAAGCCTCCTACTTCCTTATAGGAGATGCCTAAGAGAAGTATAGCGATAGTGATTAATTATTAAGGAGGATCTGGAGTTCGAACAGAAGGTGAACTTTTGACTGATTTGAAAAGGAGTGTAAACTTAGTTCAGTTCACCTTGTTTTCGTTGCTTTAATTATATGTGAGAAGGTTCTTCGGTTGGGGTCTCTCAGGTAGTCAGTCCTACCAAGGACCTGGAGCACTGCCATAGGCAGCCAGGGGGAGCGGTCAATGAAACATGAGAACAAAATGTGAGGTCTATTAAAATAGATTGGACAGCACAGCATAATGCTTAATGATGCAGGCTCTGGAGCTGGACTGCCCTAGTTTCAATTCTGGCTCTTCCAGTTATTAGCTATAGGACCTTAAACAAATTACTGATTTTTCCATGGTCCCCTTCCCTCATCTGTAGAATGGGAATAATCATAACATTGGCTTCCACATCAGCTTGACATAAGGTTAACTTAGCTAATTTGTTTAGAGTGCCTAAGGCAATGCTTTTTGCAAAGTAAGGGCTCAATAATTGTTAACATCATCATCATGTGAACATCACAAGGATCAGTTGTCCATTTGACCAGTTTTTTTCTTCTAGGGATTGTGCAAGAGAAATGAATGCACACAGCACACTATGACAGATTAAATATGCTCTGAAGCAATTGCACTAATTTTAAATGATGATTTCTACTAAAATTATTAAGTGTGAGCACAAACCTAAAATTAAATTACAGTTGATGGAAAAGAGATAATGCATTGCCTGAGTTTGTACATTGCCTGTAACTTTTCAAGCACGAAAGATACTCAACTCTCAATTATAGCAGAAGCTGAGTATCAAGTGTCCTGACTTGGTAATTGGGAGAATTAAGTTCTTATTCTGGCTTATCCCTGACTCAAGTATCCTGTGTCCTTATTTCTCCATCTATAATATGAAGACAAAACAAATACATGGGAAGACAAAAGTTCAGAGCAGGAAAGAAGCACTGAGCCCCAGACTGAAGGCAACAAATAATTCTGTAGTCAATTTCATGGCTGTGATACTAACAAGAGACGAAACTTCATTTTGAAAACAAGGCAAAGAAGGCAGGCAATTATAACTTTCTCTTCCCTGCTATCCAGAGATGCCAGATTAATGAATCAGAAAATGTCCACAAAGATCTTTGTGTTAGTCATGATATAAATGTGTGTGCTTTTCATGTCCCCTTGATAATGTTAACCACAATGAAAGCGGGTAATAGTTATTGCGTGTTTACTCTGTGCAGGGCTCTGTGCCAAGTCTTTGGGGCCAGATGATCTCTTCTGTGTCTTTGGTCTTATTCTCAGCACCTGACAGAGATGGGTATATACAGAAGATTGAAACATAGTTATTGGCTTGAAATTTGAAGAATCCATACCAATTCCAAAACCTGGGGATAGGTTTGCAAGCAAATTGTCCTTAAGAAGCAGTATTTTTTGAACTTCAGGTCACGATCCGTTGGTGGGTTATGACATTAATAGAGATAAGACTACAATTAAAAAATAAGTAGAATAGGGTGCCTGGGTGGCTCAGTTGGTTAAGTGATTGCCTTTGGCTCAGGTCATGATCCTGGAGTCCCAGGATCGAGTCCCACATTGGGCTACCTGCTCAGCCGGGAGTCTGCTTCTTCCTCTGACCCTCCCCCTTCTCATGCTCTCTCTCTCTCATTCTCTCTCTCTCAAATAAATAAAATCTTAAAAAAATAAAAAATTTTAAAAAAAGAATAAAAAATATCAGCATATAGAGTAAGCAGTAAGTCAATCTAAGTGGTGAAACTTTATTTCATACACACAAATACATATAATAGGTCATAATAAAATATGTGTGTATATATATATATATATATATATATATATATATATATATATATTTTGCCAATCTGTAGCTAAAATTTTCCAGAAAATGTTGTTGTTGGGGAGTCTTCTGAAAACACTGCTTTAGAGGAAAATATAAAATATGACTGAAATATGTTTTTTTAACAACTACACTATTAGAGTATTTTAATATCTAGTAAGATTTTTGTTGTTGTTTTTTTAATGGCTCACCTCTTTGTTTCTTAAAGGAAAGAATGACAAAACTAATTTCCAGGCTGTCCCTTTTCCCAGCTCTCAGCCTCCCTATTTCACTTTATATCAGGGCCCCACTATTCCCCTGGCAACAGGAGGTTGGCTTTGAGATATTTCTCTGAATTGCGCTATTCAGTATTCTCAAACTCCTCTGCCCTTCTTTTTCTGCAACTGAAACACAGCATTTAGCACAGAGCGTGGGACCATGCAGGCATCTATAAGAAATATCTGTTGAATTAAAGGTTGATAAGCTGGCTGCCCAGAAGGATATAAATAGATTACGGTGGGTAACAGAGTGATCCTAACAGGCCTATTCAGGAACACAGTGCATTCACTAACAGGTAACTGTCAGGTTCAATGTCCTTCCTGGACTCGAAGACCAGTGTTGCAGAAGAGAAGCATAATCCACTCCAAAAGCAATTCATCTGAAGATGGGAGATATACCACCACTCTCAGACCAGGAGGCACAGATAGATCCACACCCAGGATAACCACATCCCAGGAAATGTTATGTTCAGGAATAAGAAGATACTTGGGCACTCAAAAGAGCTCAAATCAGAATCCTTCTAAACCTCAGTTCCCCAGTCGATAAAAGAAAGGTAGCTCAGTACAACACATGCTTCCCATTCTTGCTTGAAATTCCTATTAAGTCCCAGAAGTGACTGCAAGACTGTTCCTCCTAGCCTTCTGCACGGACTTTCCAAGATACAGCACTAGCTACAATGTTCAGAGACCGGGGAGCACCTCTGAGGCGTGCAGGCCCCACGGGGTGACTCAGTCCATCTATAGTTCATACATCCTGGTCACCCAAAATCACAGGCCCTCTCCCTGTACTACTCTCAGATGGCCCCAGGTCAGCCATCCAGAAGCATCTGAAACAGAAGAGCAAAGACAGAAGATGAGATGTTTGTGAAATGATGGATCTTTGGCGAAATAAGTGTATGAGCCATGAGCTGCCCAGTCCTCGCACCGGAAGATAAGATCAATGCTGCCATTTACTGGACATGGACCAAGTTTCAGGCCGTTGATCACTTCTCACTGGTTCAGAAAGAGAGTCCTAGGAAAGCAAAGTAACTTTCCCAAGGTCACACTGCTGGGAGTGTAGGGCAAGACTCAAATGCAGACCTAACTTTAGACCCCACACCCTCTGCATCACTGTTTGGAAAATGGTACTTCCTCATACCTCCTGCTGACTTTTTCTTTCAAATTTTGCATTCTAAAATTCATGACTATGAACTGACAAGGATAATTCTATAGGACAGTCAGGAATTTTCCAAAACTTAGGAGGTAACCACTACCTCTCTGCTCTTATTTATTGGAGAACAAGAGTTCCAAGATAGGTTGAAAGAAATACTTCTGTAATGATTTTTTTTTAAATCAGTTCCAAGGCTGTGGAAGGAAATTAAAACAAATGCCTAAACCTGACTCAGAAAAGAAGGGAAAAGAGATGTATTGCACAATTTGAGTGACAAGAGAGGCATCTGGATCCCCCAAAGCATCAATAGCCCATATCCTAAGGAAAATTAAGAAGGAAGAAGGATCCCCAAACTCCAGTACGTGTCAGGAATCTTCATTCCAGCTCCAGTAAGAAGCCGCCATACTGGAGATCTTCTCTGCTAAGGCCCTCAGAGGCTAATATGAACCAGACAAAGTTAATTTAGTCACACGATAAGGAAACATGTACTGAGCATCTGTTGCATACCAGACACTGTGCGAAGGCTAGGCGAGTGTAGACCACAAGGCAAGAAAGGGCAGAAGCCTCCCGAAGCAGTCAGATGACTGGATAAACAGAGGCCATGGAATTGCTGTATTTATCTGAAACATAAAACCTCCTTTGCAGAAAGGCATCCTCATGATGGGGCCTTCATGGCCCAGGGCTTCCTCTGGGAAAATCCCTCCACAAAAGCAGAGCACCAGAGAGAGCCCTGCCTTACCCTGCTGATGGTTTCAACTCTCAGAAGCTAAAGGGAGGAATGTAGGGCCAACTACTCCTGGACTTTGGTTCTGACCAAGGAAGAGTTGGTAAACCGAGAGGAATTAAGGGTTTGAAACTTAGAAGAAAATAATGACCAAGGAATCAATGCTGGGCATAATCTAAAATGCATGCTGGTCTTCAAGAAAGAAAACCTTAAAATGGTAAACAAACACACCCCAGAATGAACAAGCCAAAAACACAGTCTGAGTCCCTGGTGAGGGGTGATAAAAGGAAATAAAATACAAAAGATATTGTTAGAGGGCAGAATGGGAGAAGATATTTGCAAATGGCATATCAGATAAAGGGCTAGTATCCAAAATCTATAAAGAACTTATCAAACTCAACACCCAAAGAACAAATAATCCAATCAAGGAATGGGCAGAAGACATGTACAGACATTTCTGCAAAGAAGACATCCAAATGGCCAACAGACACATGAAAAAGTGCTCAACATCGCTCGGCATCAGGGAAATCCAAATCAAAACCTCAATGAGAGACCACCTCACACCAGTCAGAATGGCTAAAATTAACAAGTCAGGAAACAACAGATGTTGGCAAGGATGCGGAGAAAGGGGAACCCTCCTACACTGTTGGTGGGAATGCAAGCTGGTGCAGCCACTCTGGAAAACAGTATGGAGTTTCCTCAAAAAGCTGAAAATAGAGCTACCCTATGACCCAGCAATTGCATTACTGGGTATTTACCCCAAAGATACAAATGTAGTGATCCAAAGGGGTAGGTGCATCCCGATGTTTATAGCAGCAATGTCCACAATAGCCAAACTATGGAAAGAGCCTAGATGTCCATCAACAGATGAATGGATAAAGAAGATGTGGTATATATATATATATATATATATATATATACACATACACACAATGGAATATTATGCAGCCATAAAAAACGAAATCTTGCCATTTGCAACGACATGGATGGAACTAGAGGGTATTATGCTAAGCGAAATAAGTCAATCAGAGAAAGACAAAGATCATATGATCTTGGTGATATGAGGAATTTGAGAAACAAGGCAGAGGATCACAGGGGAAGAGAGGAAAAAATGAAACAGGACGAAACCAGAGAGGGAGACAAACCATAAGAGACTCTTAATCTCAGGAAACAAACTGAGGGTTGCTGGAGTGGAGGGGGGTGGGTGGGATGGGGTGGTTGGTGATGGACACTGGGGAGGGTAATTACTAATGGTGAGCACTGTGAATTGTGTAAGACTGATGAATCATAGACCTATACCCCTGAAACAAATAATACATTATATGTTAATTAAAAAAAAAAAAAAGCTTATGTCCAAGATTCAAGAACCAATTTGAAACAGCTCTAAATAGCCAATGATGGGACAATTTGAATACTAATGCTAACAATGGATTAAAACATACTAAATAAATTTAAAAGTCAAAAAAAAAAGATATTGTTGGAAGGAGGGGCAAAAAAATGCAATTCTGACTAGACATTCCTCAGTGATCCCAAAAATGAAGAAAAAGGAAAGGCAATTTAATGTAAAAATAACAAAAAACTAAACACAACTTGGTATCCTGGATTGAATCCTGGGATGGATAAAGACATTGGTGGAAAAATCTCGTGAAATCAAATCATGGCTTTAGTTTATATAGTCTAGTGAACAGTACTGGACTGATGTTAATTTCTTAGTTCACATGATACACTTATCAAAACGTACACGTCAATGTGAAATGCTAACATTAGGGGAAGCCAGATGAAGGCTATATGGCAATTTGTCTTACTTTGCAATCGTTCCGTAAATCTAAAATTTTATTTCAAAATAAAGTTTTTTAAAACTGTTGCACAAGACAGTCTCAGATGACCTCTGCTGTCAAAATATGAAGAGGGTACATAACTAAGACATGCAACACGAACCAGCCAGGAGAATATGATTGCCTACGATCAGCCCCCAAGCCTCCGCCCCACCCCAGGTCAAAAAAGCCAATGAAATCATGGGCCACGTCAATAGAACACGAGGTCCATGACAAGTAGTAGTAATAACACTGTGCTAGTTCAGACCACATGTCGAAGATTTTATGCCCTTCTGGATGGTACCTTCTAGAGAGGCTGCCATACGTTTACAGATAGAGCAGTCTCGACAGGACAGTTGGGAGAATAGGGCAAAATGAGACAGGACAAGAGAGGACTCAGGGAGTATGCAATGTATCTCCGTCTGCAATGCAAAGGGCTGCCACATGTCAGAGAGATTGGCTGATTTTGTGAGTTCTGGAAAGTAGAACCAAGGCCCAGGTTGAGGTTGTACATGGAGACAGACACTGGGGCTCCGTCTAACAATTCTGACAATCCACACTCAGAACGTGAGACCAAGCATTCCCCATGGCTGGAGACACACCGACAGAGGCCATATGAGCATTTGGTGGGATGTGAACTGAAGAACCTCTCATGTGCCTTCCAATCGCAAGCCCGTGTGATTCTCTGGCCAAGAAGGAGAGCACAGGCATGAATGTCACTAGGTCTCTCCTGGAGGCCCGGGCATTCACGTTGCCCATTAAGCCCAAAGAAAATTGTCAGACTCCAGCTACAAACATCATTCTTCTTCTTGAGCGGTTGCTTCCAGGCCATTGGCAAAGCAGGGATCGGGATAAAAGGTTTTCTGGTCACACCAGAAAAGAGATCCAGCAGCTAAAGATCTCCAAATTTGGTGTCCCTTAGAGCTGCAAATGTGCCCCATGCTTTTCTGTAAGTCAGAATAGTCAGCATCATAACACAATAGATTCTAGAATCCTCCATTTAAGTAGCCCTAGAGGTCACTGGTCTTGTCTTCCACCCACTGTGATCAATATGTTAAGAGACGAGCCTTTCCACTTCTCATCAAGGGTCTAGTCTGCACCCTTGTTGGACACCAAAACCTGTCATTTCATCCACATGACATGGGTCTGCAACCCTTGGTATGACTCTCCTATTTCCCTTAGCCTTATTTTCACAGAACTAAATATACAGAGTTTCTTTAGCTATTTATTGTTCAATAAGGTAATCACTCTCCTCTGGACCCTCTCTCTAATTTGTCAGTGATGTCCTCAAATGCATTACTTAAAATGAGACCACATATCTTAAATGTGCGCTTAAGCAATACAAAA
This sequence comes from Phoca vitulina, assembly GCF_004348235.1. NCBI lineage: Eukaryota > Metazoa > Chordata > Mammalia > Carnivora > Phocidae > Phoca > Phoca vitulina. The sequence goes on from NW_022589729.1 coordinate 3,047,069, forward strand.
TTGGAGCTACAATTACAAGTTAGGGACATTATAGTTCTATTAATACAGGATTCCTTGTGGCTCCCACGGACAAAACCCCATGTGGAATTCCACCCAAACAGGCCCTGTACCACATCATCACTATTGAATTTTGGAAGCCAATGGTTCAATTTCATCTTGCTGACTTTGTGCTATTCTGTGAGCTTGTCAAAATCCTTTTGAACATGGAGAGTCTCAGCTGCCCCACCAGCGTTCCCTGCCAGCTTTGTGTCATCTGCAAATCGAAGAAACCTGCCTTCTATGTCTTCATCCAAATCATTGATAAAAACCTTAAGGATGACAGCCCATTCAATCATTCACTCACCAAATATTTATCAAGTACCTGTGATATGTAGAGCACTCAAGACAGATATAAGAGGAGAAATTGTGTTTGTACTGAGACACATCCTAAAATTGTTTGCTTTTTGTAAGCCCCCCAATACGAGGTGGGCTTCTTTCCTTGAAGATTGAATTCCGCTCATTAGGTACTTATTGATCACTTACTCTTCCCCTTGGCATCAGGCTAAGCTTTGCTGAGGGAACAAAGGAATGAAAACCTACAACCCTGTTTCTTAGAAGCTTATCCTCTCGTTAGTGAGGCAGGATTTGGCACACGCAACATTTTCTGATGTAAGATGGGCAATATTTATATAATTGACAAAATGATAAAATTGACAAAAAATACCACTTAGTTCTGGCTGAGATTTTAATATCGTTTTGCTTAAAGCTGCTAAACAAGGATAGATTTTTCAAGTCGAAAGGGACAACGGACATCCTCTAGAACCATTCTCCTCTCCCGCCACACCAATATTAGTTTCAACAAGTAGGGGAACTACCTCTTTGAGTAGTCTTATTCTTTGTTAGCTCTAATAATTAGGATGACATTCTAACACTCCCAATGTTGAGTCCGAATTGCTAGCCTTTACCTTCCTATCTATAATGTAAATACTCAATGGTTTTGTTAGATAATTGAGTGAATTCTAAGTCTGCTCTCTGAAGTTAGAAATAGGTCCGATCCAACCCTGGGAAGACAACAATTATGCCCTCATGTCGTCTTTACTTTTCTAGCCTAAACATCTATACTTCCTTCATCTGACATGATTTTGAGATCTCCTCACCCCTGCATCATTCTTGTCATTCCCATTTTGACTCTATCCCTGGCATAAAGTAAGCACTCAAGGTACATCGGCCGAACGAATGTGTAGATAAATGAACCAGAAAGCTCTACTGTGTCCACAGCAGCCTCAAAAGAAAATGCTCAGAATGGAACCTGTTGCCAAAAATGGGGTCAGAAAAGCGGGTCCCTAGCAGTTCGCATACTCTGAACATTTTATTTCTATTAACGCTGCTCAGATCCAGCTTTTTTTTTTTTTGTCTTTGCGCAGGGGGTGGGATGCGGGGGACGGTACATTCATGCCTCACCTTAATTCTGTAGTCAATTAAAATCTGTGAGTCCTTAACACAGGGACCAACTGGATAATTTCATAGTCAAGCCCCACACAATCGTGCCAAGAAGGGCTAGACCACAGCACGTCTGCCCATGTGAGGAAGAATGGCATGTCCCTCTGGGTGTGCCTATCTTTTCAAAGTCCCACTAGCATTCTGATCACCATAGCACCTAAGCCCTTTGAAGATTTTGCAATATTCTGGGAAGGAGGCCTCAGTGGGTGGGCACCACAAGACACCTAGAGGGGGATCCACGCTGAACACTGAGCTGACCTTCTTATACCGAGTGGAGCCCATGAAGTTTGGTTAGAAGGGGCCCAATTACCCCAGCAGGAGATTCCCAATGTGTCAGTGGCAGCGTTCTGGAAAAGGAGAAACTGCCTCCGAATTAAGACAAATCCAGGAAAACTGAAGACGGGCAGAGTTGGGATTGTCCTGGTGTCCGCTTACTTAAGGCTGCAAGCAGAGTCAGGCAAGAAGAACCAACGGGGAGGTAAAGGAAGCAAAACAGCCTCGTATGACCAGCAGGTGGGCATTCAGCGCCCACAGTGTAATGCGTGCCAGGCTTTGGTATGCATTCTTTCTTTTATTTCCCCCCAATAAAACTGTGAGGGAGGCCTGACTATCACGACTTTACAGCTGTGGAAACTGAGGCTTAGGGAGGTTCCAAAAGTTGCCCACAGTCACATGGCTGTAAGCAGGTCAGCCAGGGAGAGCCCCCCATACCTGTCCCCAAAGCCCCTGGACTCAAGCATCTTGCCACAGTGCTTTTGTTTCAAGAGTTTACTCACTCCTGTATGAGTTTATCAAGAACCCTGAGTGTTCCAGGCCTGTGCTAAGCCTTGGGGACACAGTGGCGAAAGAGACACATGCCGTCCCTCGTGGGGCTTAGCACTTGGCAAGAACAACAAAGAGCCAGACAAGCAACCGCAATAAAGTGGGATGGGTGGCCCAGGAGGGGGAGTTAAGGGTCAACTCAGTGACGCCAGGGATGAAGAGTCTTCCCTGGGGAAAGAGCCCTGAGACAGAAGCTGAACGAATATGCTGGCAAGACCCCAAAGGGCGCGAGAGGGGCAGAGGGGGGATGAAAGTGTAAGGCGTGGAGCTGAGTGGGAGACACTGATGTGCTGGAGTCCAGCAAGGCCGAGGGAAGAGCGCGGGGGTCTCAGAGGTCCCCGAGCGGCTGAAGAGGTGGGCAGCAGGAGGTTATAGGCGTGTTCAGGGGGCTGGAATTACACTGGGATCGGCAAGAATTAGGAAGGCCATGGGGCTCTCACCGATTTAGAGAAGGGAGGGGCAGAGCCAGACGAACGCTACCCAGTGGAGACAGACACATGCTCAACCTGGACACTTAATTCAATTTCCCTGGCCTTCTGAAATGCGCTCTACGCAATCACTGGAGTTCTGCCATCCCCTCTCCCCCTGCCCTAAGGCAGGAAGGGTGGGGGGTTGGGTGGGTGGTACATTCTAGTTCCTTTCTCTCCATGACCCGCCCAGCCTCAGGTAGCTTCCAGCTTTCCCACCTGACAGATGGGGAAACAGACCGAATTACTGGTTCCAGTGCATCATTCCCTTTAACAGTATCATGTATCTATACCCTAGCAGGCCCTTGTGGGGCATGCAGTATACCTCCCCTCCCCTGGGCTTTGGGTTTGAGCTTTTAATTTGCTTTAGCCAGTGGACCGTTAGCCCACACAGTATGAGCAGAGGCTTGAAATGCACTTGTAAGGTTAGGCGTGCCTTCTTGCACCTTTGTCCCCGCCCAGAGAAGATCATGCCCTGTAGCTGCCCCAGTGGCTGGGCCTAGGCTGCCCCAGTGGCTGGGCCTCTGGGGAGAGAGCAATGCAGACGGTGAGCTCACCCCACCGTCCCACCCTTCCCACGCACCCCCACCGCCCCCCGCGCGGCACTCACCTGAGTCTGACGCTGCTGGGCTCACCAGGCTGAGTAGCTCCCGCTCCTTCTCATAGTCCCCTTTGCAGAGCAACTGTCCCTCCTTCAGGACAAACTCGTCGCCCTTCTGGAGCTGCCGCTCACAGACGCAGCAGCAGAAGCAGCTCAGGTGGTACACACTCTTCTGGGCCCGCATGACGAACTCATTGGGTGCAATGGCCTCGAAGCAGCCCCCACATTTGACCGCAAACAGCCTGGCAGCAGGGGGAGAAAGAGAAGCAAGGTCTTTGAGAAAGGTCTGATCGGGCCCAGCGGGCCTCTGGCCAACGGCAAAAGAGACTCCAAGAACTGGGATGAAGTTGGTTGGAATGGAATACGCTGGAAATCCAGGTGATGTACTCCCTGACGGGGTGGAACCGAAGGATGCAGGTGAGTTCCTCACCAAGGCTTAAGAAAAGCAGGGGCAGAGGCACTGAGCCCAGGATGTGACTGGTGTGGGTCTAGGACACGGTGTTCCCAAAGGGAGGTCTATGCACTGGGGCCAGGCGGCTGCCCAGAATCCCTGGGGAAGCTTATTGTTTAAACCAAATAACAGGAACACAAATATGTCCAGGCCCCCTCCTATCAGTATAGAAAAGGGGAGCCCCAGAATGTGCCTCTCTAGCAAGCTTTCCAGGGCATTCTGATGTGTAATCTGGTTTTTGAGAGAGAAACTGCATCCCAGCTTCCCGTGGTGGCATTCGATGGATCCAGCCTCTCTCGGGACTTCTCATTTCATTTCAGTTATTTCCAGCAAACCACGTCGAGGGTATCCCTCTATGCCCAGCCAAAGCAGTGGGTACGAGTGATGCCAAGGTGAATGAAAGAAAATCCCTATCGGAAATGAGCTCAGGCTAATGACGCATCCAAATAATGGCTTCAGAGCATGTTGGGGGGGCACAAGGAACAATCAGGGGCGCAGAGGGCGATTCGCATTTTATCATGAGGTCGGTAAATCTCGGTCAAAGGAAAGACAGGAAGGCAGGCAGGCTGATGGCGTAACGGGGTAGGAGGAGGGGATCCCAAGCAGAGGGAACAGCGGTGTGAAGGCCCAGGGCTCAGAGCGTGCTGCGTGCTCCAGCAGGTTGAAGGCGGGCTGCCCCGAGCAGGGGAACAGGGGAGGCCAGACGTGACCACTCACACACTCAGGCTGGACATCGTCTGGCAAGCAACGGGGAGTCGCTGAACGATGTTTAACGGGATAAGAGCCCTGTTTAGGAAAAGGAACCCTTTGTAGCATGAAGGGTAGAGTGGAAATAGAGTCAGAGAGATGAGGGAGGGAAAGCTGCTGGAGTGACAAGGGTCAGCAGAGAGGAGGGGACAGAACCCACAATTTGGAGACAGGGAAGCGTGGGGGGTTGGCTCCCAGGCTGCTGGTGGTCAGAGCTGGTGGCTGATGATAATGTCGCCGCCCCTGCACACGTTTCTGATTTCCTGCCTCTGGGCCTATTAACGCCATCCCACCCTCCTGCGAAGCCCATCCTTGTCTGTTTAATCTAGCCGAATCCCAACCACCCTTCAGGATGCAGCAGGTCCCACTCCATGAATACTGCCTCTGCCTGCCCTGCCCAGGTCTGAAGTAACTGCGCCTCCTTTGAACACCTTTACATGATCTGTCTGTGCTGCTCATTCAGTAGCTTCCCGGAGATGTTTCAAGATACCAAACACCGGGCGCCTGGGTGGCTCAGTGGGTTAAGCATCCGGTTCTTGGTTTCAGCTCAGGTCATGATCCCAGGGCCGGGAGATCGAGCCCAGCATTGGGCTCCACAGTCAGCGCAGAGTCGGCTTGAGATTCTTTCCCCCTTCCTCTGCCCCTCTGCTCCCCCTGCTCACTCTCACTCGCTCTCTCAAATAAATAAAATCTTAAAAAAGATAAATAAAAAAATTTTAAAAAGCCTTAGGGTGACTGCTTCCTACTGCTGACTTGAAACATCTTAATCTTGCCTTATCATTTAACTTCTCCCGTGCTTGTAACTGCTCCCGCCAACAGCCTGTATTGGAAGAAGAAGACCTGTGGAAAAGCTCTATAACCCACAACCGCTTGCACATGGTGGAAACTCACTAAAAGTTGATTTGATTTGACCCACAGATCTAACTGGTTCTCCTAAAATAACACGTGTAAAGAGCCTCGCATAGGGGCTGCCACACAGTAGGTCCCAATAAAAGTAACTCTTCTCCTTGCCCACCCCCAGATCACTAACAGTTCAGGCTAGTCTGAGACAGATTAAAATTTAAAGGAGATCTAGTTCTGTTTTAAATTGCCTCACGATAACATAATTGCCTTTGGCAACCCCTTTGGCATAAGCACACCCTAAAATATCTCTGGGATTCATTCATTATAGCACTCATTTTTATATCTCCAAAATAAACAGGTTTTCTTTTCTTTTTTTTTTTTAAATAGTAGTATAATAGGCGGAAAAGAATCTCTCTCAAAACCACTCTCTTGGGGCACCTGGATTAAGCATCTGTCTTCGGCTAAGGTCATGATCCCAGGTCGTGAGATCAAGTCCCGCACTGGGCTCCTTGCTCAGCAGGGAGCCTGCTTCTCCCTCTGCCGCTCCCGCTGCTTATGCTCTCTGACAGATAAATAAGTAAAATCTTAAAAAAAAAAAAAAACCATACTCTCTCTACCTGTTTGTCTTCACATACCAGAGGGGTCAACAGACATGGACCGTTCAGATGGTGTAGGGTGAGGATGGCGGTGGGGCCAATGGAATGGCCAGAGTACAGAAGACTCCTCACCCCTCCTCTCTTCGCAAAGCCAGACACAAGCAGACTCAGAGCACATCCAGGCTCTGCTAATGAGCCCCATGCTGGTGGGAGCTGAGGAGGCAGAATAACGGAAGAGCATTTTCTTATAGGCAGGCCAACCACCATCATGGCCTAAGTGTGGCCAACCCCATCTCAAAAGCTCATTCACACATTCACTTACTCGTCCACTCTTCTTTCCACTCACTCATTCACTGGGAAGCACCGAGCGTGCACTAACACCAGGCACGACCTGTCCTAACTGGGAGGGGAGAAAAGAAACCACCACCCTGGCTACGTTCACGTACATAAGCGAGTCTATAGGGAGTGTCCGCCTGGCGCCAGGCACTGTCGTAGACACAAAATTATCCAAAACCACATCCCCAACCCCGCAGAGCTCACACACCAGTGAGAGAAACCGCAAACAAACAAACAATGTCTACCCATAGAGATTTACCTGCGGGAAGCGGAACACAAGAACAACACAAAGCAATGTCCAGTGAATACAAAATAGAACGGCATCAAGCCATACTTGTTGATAACAGAATCACTTCCCAGCTCTAAAGGTTCATGACTCTCAGTGTGTTTATCTTGGAAGCTTCCTGGAAGAAGGGAATAGTCTTGAGGGTGAAGAGAAAGCGAAGGAGGAGTTCCCAAGGAGGCACTGCACACAGATGGGCCAAAGTAACATGGACGCCGTTCAAATTCTTCCGGTGAAGGAAGCCAAGGCTTGGGGAAGAGAACGAAGCTGCCTCCCATGAAACCACGAAGGAAGAGCCTCCCAGGACAGAGGCCAGCCAGCAGGTGATTCCAGCACAGCTCGGGGTCAGGAATGCATGAGCTTGCTCTGTCTCTCTCAACCCAGGCCTTGGGCCACCACACCAGCCCCTCCCCCCTGGCCATCAGGAGCACCTTAGAAATCCCCAACCTGACATGCCTGCCCTCTGTCTCTCAACCTCCAAGGGGCTGGCGTGGCCTTTCGCCACTGACAAGGTATACAACAGCCCCAAACCACAACTCCACACACCAGCAGCCCTGCCTCTTCCTCCCCCCTTCCTCCAGCTGCCCTGTGTGGTTTTGGTCTCCGTATCCAACACCAGTCCCCGAACATTCGCTTTTACTTCCTGCCCCCATGCTGGACGCCACGCATCGGGCCGAAAAATCACCCGGTTCATCCCCGGCCCCTCGTCCCTAGTCACTGTTTGCCAACCTGAGCAAACTAATCAGTGCTTTTCCAGGAGCTGGTCAAAGGCCCTTTGTCCCCCAAGCCCTCCTTCTCCTCCCCTTCCCCTGGAATGAACCGTTAAGCAGACTCAAGGCGAACGCTCCCGGGGAGTCAACAAGCGCTGCAAGAACAAGAATCTGCAGCCGCAGGTGGCAGCACCCGAGCTTGCCTAACTCCTACCCTGTTAATCTCCTCCCCCTCCTCTGCCCTTCTGAATTCCATCCCCCTCTCCTGAAAGTTCCCCCCAAGTTGGAGACGGGAGGGTCAGAGGGGGCTCTACAAAGAAAGCCCACCGTGTTGACTCAGGAGCGGCTGGAGAAGAGTCTGGGCTCCAATCCTGAAATGGTCACGGGCAGTGGGTACGACAGGGCCGGGAAGAGGGGGGCGCAGTCCTGTTTCTGTCCCTTCTCTCCACCGGCCCTCCCGCTCTGGGTAAAGACCAGGCCACCTCCCCTCGCTACCTTGACTCTCGTTACCCTCCCTGACCCCAGAGCGATTCAAGGAGAAGAGGCTCATGCCGTCCAGCACCTGTGTGCCAGATGCGTACACAGCTGTGCGGGTACCACTGTGGACCCAGCTGCCGACCGCACACCTCCCACAAGTTGTTTTCTCTAAGGCTCAGACAAGCAGAGAAAAGGATTTGTTCAAAAGTCCAGGTCGTAATTAAAACACAGCCTGTCTCTTCCCAATGCCCTGGATGGCGTCCCCCACGGTTCCTTCCCCCTCTGAATGCTAATGAGACTTCACTCTGGGTTCAGAGCCTGGCAGACCGGCTGTGCCCTTGAAAAGCTAGATAAGGTTTCCAGAAAGGTCCAGCTCTTCTAGGCATACATAATAACTCCCCACTTTTCCTACTGTTGTAAATTCTCCTACCCCTCAAAACTCTTCGAATGATTCCTTATCTCCTCTTTGCATCGGATTCCCTCACCTGGAAAATGGCCACAAGACCCTCTAGCTCACGGAAAAGCACCCGGGGCAGGGCCCGGCCCAGAGACTGAGCCGGCGGGTAGCACGCTCCTTCCTCCAGCCAACGCCCTCCGCACGGTCCACGGTCCAGCCGCCCTGGCCTCAGGCAGCTCCCAGGCTCGGGCAGGCAGCGGGCTCTGAGCAAAGACCACAGTGCCCTGTGTCTGGAGTCTGTAGGAGGGAAGAGCCAGAGTGGCCCAAAGGAGACACCCACCCCTTTGGCTTAGGGGTCCCGGAATCTTTGGTCTTGTCCCCCCTCTCCCCCTCCCCCTGGCGCTTGCCCATGCCCTCCACCTCAATTCCATTCAATGTCCTGCTTCCCCCTCGTTGTGTAGCCCCCCCCCCCCCCAAGCTCCGAGACAGACCACTTTTAGTTCTGGTGAGAGAGCCTGGGGTGGCAGGTGCCGCCACTTCCAAGGGGTCAGTAGTAGGACGTGGAGCAGAGCGCTCCATCTCCGGCAGCTTCAGTTTGCTCAGATAGAAAAGGCAATCGATGACGCCAACGTTGCGGGACCGGTGAGGACCAGATGAGAACACGGATGGGGGGTACTTTGTCATCTATCAGGGGTAGCATGTGCTTGCATCATTTTTACTTGCCCTGCCTCTGCATTTTGATCTTTGGGGTATTTTTTTTGCCCCCAAGGTGGCAACATACGCTTAGGAGTTTCCGTCTGGAGTCCCATCCTGGGAGCGCACTTCTTCCTCAGCAGCGTGAGCCCCCGTCTGCCCACACGTCCCAGCTTTGAGGGGGGCACGACTCTGTCTCCCAGGAGTGTGGTCCTGCCCCGGGGGATGAATCCAGGGCTGCCCCCCGACAGAGCACAGGCCTGAGACAAAGCATGTGCCCGCCGACGCCAGCCAGGACCGGGAGTGAAGCCCCACAACCCAGCTGCAGTCTTCCTGCCCTCCTGCCCCATGCTGGCTGCCCCGGGGAACAGCAAAGAGGAAGGTACGTGACTGGAGCAGGGAGACCAGGGTTCAAGGGCTCCTCCTTTACCAACCGGCCTCAGAAGAGCCACCGTCCTTCCCCTTTCTTGTCCCGAATGGCCAGGGACTGCCTAGATCGGTGGCAGATCGAGGATGGAGAGGCTGCAGAAGGGGCAAGTCTCTATTCCTCAAGGCTCCTCACTCCACACCTGGCAACCAACACTGCCGGGACTCAAATCCAGGTCTCCAGAAGGTGTTTCGGCAGGACACGGCCATGCTGCGGTCATTCTCCAAACCAAATATTTTCCAGAACCATATCATCCACATTCACAGATTTATATATGTGTATGTATATATATATCGATATGCATATAAACTAAGGCCCAAAGAGATTGTGTATGGGCTCACAAACACACAAAACTCACATATGCACACTCCAGCTACAACCAACAACTCACTCTTAAGAAGGATCTCTCTGGATATAGTTCTAGAAAAGATTCTGTGTGAAGAAAGCCATTTGCCCCTAAGGCACGTTCAAAACCCACTAGGGCTAGGTAATTTCTTAATTCACTCCCATTTTTATAATTCATGATTTTATTACAGGGTTGGGAATCCTACTCTACAGCTAAGGAGATGAGAGCATTTCAAAAAGCAGACATGAAGTCTTGACACCTGACAATGTCCTCAGGAACACGTCCAAGGCCGTCGGGAGGGAGGCACAGAAGCTTGGGAGGCCCCAGCCCAGCCCTCGGCTGCAGGAATCACAGCAGAAAGACGGGGACCTGCTGAGGGACCAGACACACAGCTGGATTTGATGCCAATGGTGTGATCTTAGGAAAACCACCCCCCCGTTCCGAATGCTGGGGTCCTCATAGTTAGACCGTATTTCAGCCCCCCAGTTATTTTACTTCAAAGGAAAAAAGCTTGTGGAAGAGAGGAGAAAAAAAAGGGAATGAATCTCTATCAAATACCCACTTAGAGCCGGCAACTGTGGAATTCCTTCTCTCTAGCACCACAGTGAATTTGTGAGGGAAGAGTAAATAGAACTATTTTGTGAACCCAGAGAGTATCTCACAAGGTTTCAGCTCAGCCTCATTCATGATGCTTCTCTTCCCTGGGAGAGAGACTGAGGCGTCTGATTCATAGATTCCTTCTTCCATTTCTCTCTTATGGCTCTCTAGCACTGTTTCCACAGGAGAAATAAGTAAAAAGATCAAGCAGCTGAAACGGCTGTCAGGAGAGCCATGGCTGGGTCCTGAGACTCTGCCGTCCACCTGGGGGAGAAAGGCAGGGTTAGGAACCAAGTTGATCCCTTCAGGCTACTCAGCTCTTGGGCCTCAAAGTACCTGAAGGGATCCCTGAAAGGGGTCTGTCCTCTATGGATTTAGGTTAGGAACAAATAGTGTTTGGGAGACCCTGCAGGACCCAACACCTGCATGCAAGTCTACACAGACCCCAAAACAACTGCAAAATGAGATAATTCTTGCTGGAACCCCATTCATAGGAGAACCTGGCGGGGGGGGGGGTCACTATTTTCAAGGTACAGACAAAAATATAGGCCAGTGGGGTTGGACCCAGGAAGACCCAAGGAAGCCCAGCCAGAGACAGACTGGTTGTGGAAACAGGACAAGGAGGAAGACGATGTAATTAAATAAACTTAGGTCCAAGTCCCTACTCCACCACTTATTAGCCAGGTGGTCTTGGTCAGGCTATGGTGGGGATGAGAAAAGGACTCACCTCTCATAGAGTCCCAAGAAGAATTAACTGAACTGATGCGTTGACTCTGCTTAGCAGAGTGCTTGGCCCATGGTAAATCCTCAATAAAATGGTAACTATCACAATGGTAATGATGGTGATGGAGAAAAAAGAGCTGAATATGAGTATGAGAGAGAAATTAGTAAAAAAAAAAAAAAAAAAAAAAAAGATGAAGAATCACAGTGTTCGAGACCAGGAGAATCAGGATTAGATAAAGGAGTATGGAGAGAGTAGCTCAGAACCAAGGCCATGAACAATGCAAGGATGTCAGAGATCAGCTTCCTGGCAGTGCTGGCCGTGAACTTGGGGGTCAGCCCTGACAATATCATGGAGCCAAGGACTGAGTTCCTACCTGCCAAAATGGCCTCAGGCTAGGGTTTGCATCCAGCCCATCCACACAGGATTTACCTGGATTTCCCTAACAGCCCTGGCACGGTTAGGTGAAAGGCCTTCTTGCTCTTGATATCAAAGCAAAAACCAAGAGATGGACCGAGGCTTCATGTTCTTCTCAACACACCGGCCTTTTTCACCCATGAGTTCTCGTGGCTTCCTTCAATGTCTCCCAGCCCTGGCCCGTCATCCTCCAGACACCAGATCCCAGATGCCCTGTCATCCCGCACACCCACCCTGAGGCGGATGGTACTACTTCTCATATATAGAAATACTGCAAAATAAGGCAGCCTCATGCAAACCCAGAGCCATCCCATGGCAGGGGCCCTGAGATCCATGAGGATTGAGCAGGAATATACGGAGAGCCCCCATTAGGGACACGGCAGAACGGATATGAGACTGTCTCCTATAGAAGATCCTGCCACGTCTATTGTCCTTGCAGACTTTCCCACCGCCCCAGGACCACAGGCTCAGTTGCTTATTGTGGTGGTGTTGGGGATGAGAAAAGGACCTATCTCTCATAGAGTCCCAAGAAGAATTAATTGAACTGATGCTCTGAGACTGTCCCATTAGGGACATGGCAGAACGGATATGAGACTGTCTCCTATAGAAGATCCTGCCACTTCTATTAGGAACCAAGTTGATCCCTTCAGGCTACTCAGCTCTTGGGCCTCAAAGTACCTGAAGGGATCCCCGAAAGGGGTCTGTCCTCTACGGATTTAGGTTAGGAACAAATAGTGTTTGGGAGACCCTGTAGGACCCAAGACCTGCATGCAAGTCTACACGGACCCCAAAACAACTGCAAAACGAGATAATTCTTGCTGGAACCCCATTCATAGGAGAACCTGGCGGGGGGGGGGGGTGGTCCGTGAGCGAAAGGGTGGGTTGGAAAGACTGAGATCTTCCTTAACCTTGGCCCAGAGTCCTGCAGACCTCCAAGGGAGCTTCTCAAAGCCTCCATACCATAGACAATGAAGTGGAAAGATGGAAGACAAAATAAGTATGTGGAAAAACCCTAATTCTCACTTGAGGCCAACTGCCTGTACACTTCTTCTGCCCCAACATTAAAAAAAAAAAAAAAATCAGAGCTGCTTTTAGGCTTGGACAGCTGGCAACTGCAGATCATGCTGTCTTGCTGCGGGCACCACCAAAACTAGTTTTAATCGAATAGATGAACTTCTGCTTGAGAAAACAGGAGAGGGGTCTTTGTGGAGCTCTTTCCCAGGGAGGCAGTCATCTGGTTTCGCTCAGTTCCCACCCTTTCCACCAGGGGGCGGCACAGCAGCGCGCATTAAGCGCCATGTTGACTTGGTAACTGAGGTCATCCAGGCACGGAGAGGGGATTGGCCATAAGCCAAAACTGTCTGTCGGGGAAATCTGCTGCTGGGAGTCTGGGAGACCGTGTGGCTACACTGAAGGAGAAGTGGTGAGAGAAGAGCATTCAAAAGTATTGGGAAGCAAAAGCATGGCTTGTGGCCTTAGAAGTAGTGACACGAGCAACCTTGTCAGCTGGCTCAAGGTCTCTGTCCTTGAGGCTGAGCCAACACCACCACAATAAGCAACTGAGCCTGTGGTCCTGGGGCGGTGGGAAAGTCTGCAAGGACAATAGAAGTGGCAGGATCTTCTATAGGAGACAGTCTCAAGACTCTGCAGTGGGGAGAAAATGGAAAACAATAAGTGGCAGGCAGAGCCAATCAGAGTCTCTGTCTCCTTGGGGCTCCTGGGGAGCAGTGAGGAGGACCATACAATGGGATGAGAACCGCTCAGGATGATGTCTGCACCTCCCGGAGGCTCGGCGCTTGCCTCGCCGAGAAGGGCAGGGCCGCACACACATGGCTCGTCGCCCATTGAAAATACTGCTGGCTGTGGGCAGCTTTGACCTCGAAACTGTGCACTAAGTACTTTTCTTGTCCTTACGAGGTATCTGTTCCAGAGTCCATGAGACAGAATGATGATAGCGTGGCTTTGGGAGTCTGAGGGAACCAGGATTCAAATCTTGGTTCTGCCTTTGAGAATTGGGGTTAGTCTTAGACTCTCTTGGGGCCTCAGTTTCTTTATCCGTAAAAAATGAGATAGTAACTACTTACAAGATGTTCTGGAGATTAAGACAATGGATTTGGAAGTATCTGACAATACTAACTGCTCTCAATAAGTAGCAACTATTAACTGCCCTTATTGAAACCAATTCCCCATATCTGCCCAGGTAGATATCAAGACAGACGCCTGAGCCAAAAATAGAACTTCATGTGTGTCCCAAGGCTTTGTTCTTCAGGAATATGACAAATTAAATCAAAATTCAACAAGCCTTTCATATGCTATTGGAGAACAGACCAACAGACAATATGAAAGGACAAACACTTGAGAGGAAACAGGGCATTTCATTCAGGCAACTATGGCTATGGCCCACCCTGACCCAAGGTAAATATTGACATCAGCCAACTCGTGTTGACCAATACCCACTTTCATTGCCTAACACCCAGCATATGTTCAGGAAGTCGGCAGCTCCATGTTTAGCCAACCAAAGCCAACAGTTGCTATTTGGTTAATGCTGACATTATCTGGCAAATATTTGGGACAAACCCTTGCCCCGTTATTATTTCAGTTCTCAGATGACTGCTTCTTACTGAGGCTGCTGACCACTGTGTAGACCTTCATTGAGATACCCTACTTCTTGCCTTGCTCCCCTAACTCAGACCCCCCCCAAGAGATCAGTCAACCTCTCCCCTCATTTTATAAGTGGAAAGCAACCAATGCCAGGGAAGGATCAAGGACCTACCCCAAATCACAGAGAAAGTGGACATTACTGAGAGGGCCAGCCAGAGCTTGAGGCTCGGTCAGTGATCAAGAAATGAAAGAGGTTACATATGGCCCAACCAACGATGGAAATGTGTCCCCCTGGCTCTTAACCAGTACCCGAACCAGTTGAAAGAGTAGAAAGTGTGTGTGAGACAGTGAGTCTCCTGCTTAGGAGTGCTTTCTTTTCCTTCCCCCTCTCCTTTACCAAAACCTGGAAAGCAGACAAGTCAGACCATAGAGCAAAAGACTGTGGTAAAAGCATGGATTTCAATGATCCAAGCCAAGGTGGCACAACTCATATTATAGACTTTCCATATTGTCACACAGACATGCAAAAAAGGCAAGAAACATAAAACAGGCATACAGAAAATACATGTTTCCTTTTTAGGGAGTTAAAGGTTTGGTTTCCTTTGAAATTGTCAGTTTTCCTTTCCCTTCATCCTCATTAGCCTCCCGGGACACTCTTAACCATACCCAGAAAACAACAGAGCAGAGGGAATGAGGTATTTTTAGCTGATATTCCAGGCACAGATTCCTATTGTTCCACAATTTTTGGCTTGGCTGGATGGCACATGGCCAATACAATGTATACTCTTACAAAGACTGTACGCTTCCTGGGCTCTGTGAGCAAGAGACAGAGACACCCACAGGGAGAGAAAGAGAGAGAGAGAGAGAGAGAGAGTGTGTGTGTGTGTGCGTGCGTGTTGTAACAGTAGGAAGGACAAGGGCATTATTGATGGTGTTTTGATGGGAAAGATTCTGAGATCCCAGCAGGGGGCAACACCGAGCTCTCTATGAATTCTGTTTGCTTTTGTCACCTTCGCTTTTCATGACTACCACTGTGCCATACATCCCAAAAAAAGACATACTGTCACAAACCAAGAGCTCCTTACTGAATCAACAGAGACTATCAGTACTGTATTAGGAGCTAGATGTATTCTGAAGACCAATGATTATGTTCTTAAAGCATCTAGTACAGCGACCAGCACAAGATAATGTTCAAAACACTGACAGTTGTCACTGTTCTCCTTCTCCTTGTGTACAACACCTGTTCTCAAGGATCATCCAGTCTTCCAGGGGAGACAGGAAAAGACAAACACTGGCTAACAATCTGAGTCAAAATCTCCTCCCATCACATAAAATCCACAAAGAGCGGCCCTGTGGGACTTCCCCTTTCCATATGAGGGACAGAAAATATCTCTGGATAATCTGAAGTTCCAGAATGCCTTTAGTTCACAGATTTCAAACCTGTGTGATCTTGTATAACATCTCAGCTCTGATGTAAGTAAGAAGGGGGAGGGTCAGATTCTGTTATTCTCATCACACAGAAGGTAAAATAGGTAAAGAGCACTCTACGGACACTTGCCAAATCCAGCAGTGGTGGAGCCTTAAGTAAAAAAGCCAGGTGTCCTAAGCTTCCAATGCAACCTTTGTCCCATGAGATTATGTTGCCTTCCTTTTCAGTTAGACTTGAGGTGTCCGGAGAGCTCCAGAAAGGTCTCAGTGATGTCTGACCCAGTGGAAGTAAGACAGTTCTTATTTCTTGTTTTTGATCTTTTTTATCTTTCAGCTCTCTCCCCCTCCATCCCAACTCTCTCCATTAAAAACCAGAAGACGCCACTCCCATTAGGACAGCTACAATCAAAACAAACAAAACAAAAACAAAAACCAGAAAACAACAAGTGTGGCAAGAGTGCAGAGAACCTGGAATCCCCATGCTCAGTTGACTGCCAAATGGTGCAGAACAGTATGGCAGTTCCTCAACAAATTAAAAATAGAATTACCATACTATCCAGCAACACTATTTCTAGGTACATGTAAATGTAAAGTAAGGACTCAAAGAGATGTTTGTACACTCATGTTCACAGCAGCGTGACTGACAACTGCCAAAAAGTAAAGGAAACCCAAGTGCCCATCCACAGATGACTGGATAAACAAAATGCGGTATCTACGTTGGAATATATTGGAATGGACTGTTATTCAGCCTCGAAAAAGGAAAAAAAGTCTGGCACATGCTACAACATACTGAGGATATTATGCTCAATGATATAAGCCTGTCACAAAAGGACAAATACCGTATGATTCTACTTATAGGAGAATCTGGAAAAGTCAAATTTCTAGAGACAGAAAGTGGAATGGTGGTGGCCAGGGGCTATGGGAAGAAAGGAATGGGAAGCCATTTAGTGGGTATGGAGTTTCAGGTTTGCAAAAAAAAAGTTCTGTGGATGGATGGTAGTAAATGGTAGCACAATACTGGAAAGGTACTTAATGGCACTGAAATGTGCACTTAAAGATGGTTGAGATGGTAAATGTTGTTAGATGTTTAGATGTTTTTCACTACAATTTAAAAAAAAAAAAAAAGATCAATTAGAAAACATTTTTTAACTGAAACAAACAATAATCTTTCATATTCTACCCCCTACAACCAAAATTTAGATGGCTGGGTTCCCAGGGGGAAAAAAAAAAAAAAAATCTCACCTGCCAGACTCCCTTGCAGCTAGAAGTGGCCCTCGGAGGCAGTACATGAGATGCTACTAGGGGTGGGGACAGGGTCAGGAAATTTTGGAAAACTTGACAACATGAGACTCAGCTGGTACATACATTTCACTCTTTGTGTCCTTACCTTACATTACATTTCACTCTTTACCTTTTCCCTTAGTTCTGCCTGGAATTAAACGTAACACCTAGAGATGAAGCCCTCTTGGTACTAAGAAAGTGAAAGCCACCTGTTAAGGATGCATTGTAAAAGGAGGAAGGCCTGGATCCTTGAAAACA
The DNA here is from genome assembly GCF_004348235.1 of Phoca vitulina. Taxonomy (NCBI): domain Eukaryota; kingdom Metazoa; phylum Chordata; class Mammalia; order Carnivora; family Phocidae; genus Phoca; species Phoca vitulina. Next base: position 3,064,047 of record NW_022589729.1, read on the forward strand.
TTCTTGAGCAGTTGCACCATCCTTGGACTTCCCCTTTTGGCTTCTTTTAAGTGAGAAAAATCAAACTCTTTGATTAACCCCCTGTGGTCAGGACCCAGCTATATAAGGACTTCCCCTTTCCATTCAAGGTAGCATATCCTGTGCTCCTATCTAGGGCGAATTGTCACCCAGGCGCTAGACTTCAGCACTCCACACTTACTCAGAATCAACATCATATATTCTCCCTCTGTCACTATTTTTACATTTATTTTTCCTTGTTTCTCCCATACTGAGAAAAAAAAAAATACCCTTCTTTTGATCCTACTTTCTCTACCAACCGCTTCCCCATTTATTTGAGAGCCTTTGTAAAAAAAATTAAAAAAGAAATCACTTCTATTTTCTATCTCCAGTTCCTCTCCTTCTGCTCTCTTTGCAGGCCAACCCAATCAGGCACCTGTCTAACTCCTTCCAATGGAACTTTCTTGGGAAGGTCACTCGTGACCTCCATGTTGCTCAGTCCTCATTGCCCTGAGCACATTAGCAGCATCTGATATTGTGACCCTTGGTGTCCAGGATCCCTCACTCTCCTGGTTTTCTTCCTGTCTCACTAATCACTCCTCCCTGGTCTCCTCTGCTAGGTCTTCCTTCCCTCCCGAAACTTGAAGGGTTTCATCCTCTTCTCCAGTCTTACTACCCTTAGGGAGCTTATATGGTCTCATTGCTTTAAATATCATGTATGTGCTAAAGGACTTTGAAGTTTCTATCTCTATCCCAGATCTCCCTCCCAAATCTAACTTATATATCCAACTACCTACTCAGTATCTTCACTTGATCTCTAATCAAAATCTCAAACTTAATAAAACCAAAATAGAATTCTTGATCTTCACTCTCCCACACCTCCTGCTGGCTCATATCTGCTCCAACGAACCACGGTCTCCCCTTTTCTGTTGATAGATGGCACCTCCACCTTCCTTGTTCCTCAAGACAAATATCTCAGAATCATTCTTGACTCCTCTCCCCGACACACCTCATATCCAAACCATCAACAAGCCATTCTGCTCCACCATCAAAATATAACCAGAATCTGATCACATCTCATCATGTCCACTGCTCTGATTCTAGGCCACACTCCCACCATATCTTCCCTGGATCACCCCAGCAGTCTCCCAAAGGGACCACCTGCTTCCTCTTGCCACCCACAAAGTGGATTTTCAATACAGTTTCAATACGAGCTGATCTCACTAGGAACTAAATTAGATCATGTCACTCATCTGTCAAAACTTACTCCCATTTTGCAGATGAGAAAATAGAGGCTTATGAAGGTCTAAGTAGTTTGCTCAACTTTACACAGCTAGTGGTTGGGAATGCCAGGATTCAAATCCAGTCTGTCAGTGCTAAAACCCACCAAAGATCCACTATCTCACTGCCTAACTTAGCTCTGAGTGTTATCCTCATCAAATGGTAGCATGGTACTGTATTTTGCAAATTAAAAGTTCTATGTGACTGCAAAGCAACACTACCATCATTGTCAACCCAAGCTCCTCGTAAGTTAGAACTGGATGAATGAAGTTATCAACTTATATTGAAATATTTTACCTAGGAAGGAAAGGCCAGAGACGGGCCGCCACTTCTTTAAAGAGAGCCCAGGCTCTGAGAGCAGTGGCCCAGGCTGGGTCTAACCCAGGAGAGCCTCAACCTTGGAATTTTAGTGGAAACAATCAAATGGGACGGGGTAGAAATGCAAAGTCCAGGAGGAATGGTGGCAAGTGTGTAACGCCAGCCAGCATACACCCCCAACCCTGACCACAACATTCATGTGCAAGTCTAGGATATAATTTTCATCTTGGATGCCTTTCATATGGCTCTGCTCCCCACATCCAGCTCCATTCAGGGGATTAGGGAACAGGGACAGACATGAGGAGCTAAAGAACCACAAAGAGCTCTGTGAAACAGGATTCCTGGTTTGAAATCACAGTGCCGAGTTACGTGTACAGATGTGAGTGTGTGCCCCCTCCCCCAATACACACACACACACACACAGCACGCACGCACGCTCCCTTGGATTGGGGATCCAGTTTGGTTTCATAGCATACTACAACCAGAAGTTTAAAAAAAAAAAGTTCACAACAACCTCTCCCCACCATGGGAATAAACAATGACAAGCTAGGGTGTCTCCAGACCAGCCAGTGTCTTCAGAGCATGAGCTTTTTGGAATGTCTCTTCTGCTCAGGGAAGGGAGCTCTCGGATCTAAGGCGGGACCAGAGAGAGGGTGCTGATGAAGTAGCTCACCAGTCCCCTGCTTCTCAGAGACCTCCAGGTTCCCAGTGACAATGTGAAGAACAAGGAGGAAGTTGAAGACCTGTTCCTCCAAGCCAAAACATAAGGCGAGAGGCTCCTCTTGCCAGATAGAAGAGAAAGGCCTGCTTCCGTCACTGCGTGGGGCAGATCACCTACAACTAGGCACAAAGGGTCGAGGTGGTTTTATCTTTTGGCAAAGGGGCTTTTGTGAAGCTACCTCTCAAAAGGCCTGCAGACACTGCCCCAGTCTGTCAGGAAGAAAGGACTTTCTTGGGCAAAGGCAAGAAGGACTTTGCATTCATGTCCACAATAGCCAAACTGTGGAAAGAGCCAAGATGTCCATCAACAGATGAATGGATAAAGAAGATGTGGTATATATATACAATGGAATATTATGCAGCCATCAAAAGGAATGAGATCTTGCCATTTGCAACGACGTGGATGGAACTGGAGGGTATTATGCTGAGCGAAATAAGTCAAACAGAGAAAGACATGTATCATATGACCTCACTGATATGAGGAATTCTTAATCTCAGGAAA
>NW_022589729.1:3066964-3361964 GCF_004348235.1 Phoca vitulina
TGATTGGGTGATGGACATTGGGGAGGGTATGTGTTCTGGTAAGCGCTGTGAATTGTGTAAGACTGTTGAATCTCAGATCTGTACCTCTGAAACAAATAATGCAATATATGTTAAGAAAGAAAAAAAGAAGAAGAAGAATGTAGCAGGAGGGGAAGAATGAAGGGGGGGAAATCGGAGGGGGAGAAGAACCATGAGAGACGATGGACTCTGAAAAACAAACTGAGGGTTCTAGAGGGGAGGGGGGTGGGAGGATGGGTTAGCCTGGTGATGGGTATTGAGGAGGGCACGTTCTGCATGGAGCACTGGGTGTTATGCACAAACAATGAATCATGGAACGCTATATCTAAAACTAACGATGTAATGTATGGGGATTAACATAACAATAAAAAAATTATAAAAAAAAAAAAGGACTTTGCATTCAAACACGAGCGCATCCTCGAGCCCTGCACATTTCTGCATGGTGAAGGAGGAGCTGCACGCCCCGGCACCAGCCTCCATCCCCACCATACCAAGAGAGCCACGCTGAAGGACAGTGTGCAGACTGTCACCATCACTGAAACATATTACTCTCTAGACTACAGTCACGGGATGAATGCCTCTAAAAATAGGTCAGTACTTCCATGAAGATAAATATTCTTCCCCCAAAAATGCAGTCACAAGAGGGGCAGAGACAACGAAGCTTAGACAAACACCACAATGCATTTTCAGCAACCAGAAAGCCACTTAAAGGTCATGACCAACTCATTTATGGGCATGCTTGGGAGAAAAAAGTTATGAATTTTGCAGCATGCCTCACAAAGGGACATAGGGTCCTTCTAACTAGCAAATATTGAAGAGAAAGTTGGGAGACGTGAATTATAGATCATTTAAGGAAAGGGTTTTATTCATACAGTACCTGTAACAAGTATTAAGTGACTACAGTTCTAACTGCTAATATCGAGGCACAGTTCCAGGTGCTAGCATATAGCTGTGAATAAACCAGGCAAAACTCCCAGCCCTTGGAGTTTACCTTTGATGGAAAACAAGTGGCACCAAATAAAATGTCAGATGAGTGCAATGAATAAAAATGCAGGCATAAAAGAGGACAGGAAGTGCCAGGGGTGGGGAGCTGTGATTTTCACTGAGTGGTTGATGTTTGAGCAAAGATGTGAAGGAGCTGGTAAGGAGGGAGCCTCACCACTGCCTGTTGGAAGAGCACTCCAGGCAGAAAGAACAGCAGGTGCAGAGGCCCTGGGGCAGAAGCACAGCCAGCATGCTGGGAAACAGCACAGAGGCCAGGGTGGCTGGGCAGAGAGGGCAAAGTCAAACGTGGTAAGAGCTGCAGCTGGAGACGTCATGGGGGAGGGGGCTGGATAGGCCAGAGATCTTGCAGATGATAGTGGGATGATAGTGGAGGGTGTTTGCAGAGGAGTGACATGCTCGATGAAGTTGTTTTATATTGAGGTAAAAGACACATCAGATATTTCAAAGGCAACAATTCAGGGGTATTCACATTCACAATGTTGTACAACCCCACCAGCTCTCTCTGGTTCCAAAACATTTCCATCACGCCAAAATAAAACCCCTTACACATTAAGCAGTTTCTCCTCCATTCTCCCCTCCCCCTAAATGTGGGTAAATACCAACCTGCTTTCTGTCTTTATTTATATACTTATTCTGGAGAGTCCACATAAATGGAATCATATGGTATGTGACCTTTTGTGCCTGGCTTCTTTTGACCTAGCTTGTTTTCTATATCATCCACGTTGTGGCATATAGCAGTACTCCATTCCTTTTTATGGCTAAATAATATTCCACTGCATGGATATACCCCCATTTTATTTATCCATTCATCCACTGATGGATGTTCGGGCTGTCTCTGCCTTTGGGCTATTGGGAGAGGCGCTGCTATGACCATGTGTGTCCACGAACTTGTTTCCAGTTCCTTTGGGTATACACGTAGGATGAAGTTTTAATGGGATCGCTATCACTGCTGGGTTGGGAGCTATCCGTGAGGAGAGAAAGGACAGGAGGAAAGTCAGTTAGGAGGTTACTGAAATACTCCAGGTAAGAAAAGACAGAGACTGAGAAGTAACCAGGGAGAGAGGAGAACAAACAGGAAACTGGAGGGGGAGCCAAGGGAAGGGAGTGTCTCAAGGAAACAGGAGTGATGAAATCCCTCAAGCAAGATCCAGCCAGATGGGGACTGAGCGCTACCCACTGGGCTCGGCAACGCAGAGGTGAGCGAGGGGGGACGGCTGGGGAAAGCCTGGGTGGCGTGGAAGGACATGGAGACACAAGAGGGAACAGCGCTTTCAAAGAGTTTCGTGAAAAACACAGAAAACTGGAATGACAGGTGGACAGGGATATCAGGTCAAAGGTTTGCTTCACTGGGAGTAATTAAGCAGTGGTGGTGCGTATGCATGAGGTAGGAGGAGAGGAATCGCCAGGACGCAGGTGAGAGATGGGGAGAGGTGCTGGGGTTGCAGTGGCCCCACAAGAACATGAGCGGGGACCCCACGGCATCTAGGGCACACATGGAGCGGTCACGGGCCTTAACCAAGAGCAGGGTGAGCCTCCTCGGTGTTGTAGGGAGAATTCTCAGGAAGTCGTATGGGAAGGAGCCTCGGTCTGGACCCTTCTTGATTATCGGATCTAATGACAAGAGAAGCCCCGCTGAAGTCAAAACGTCACAAAACCACAGCACTAATATCTGACCCTATAATAGTCCAAGTTGTTTTCCTTTGCCTCAGGTTTAGCCTTCTCCTGATGTTCTCGGGCTAACGGTAAAGCTGCGGTTGTGAATGGTGCAGCAGCTGGTTCGGCGTGAGCAGAGTGGCTGGTTAAGCTGCAAAATATTGAGGCCTTAGGTATGGTGCTGGGAGAGATTGTTAGTGTCTTGGTAGGAAGGCTAGGAGATGGTCCCACGTGTGCCAACATGTACCAATTGGAAGTAAGGTGGAAGGTGTGTTAAAATGTCTTTTTATAGTATCATTTAAGGGGCAATGATACTGTAGTGGAAAGAGCATAGAAAGGCCTGAATTTAAGACCCCACTCTACCACTTACTAGCTGCGGGACCTCAGCCAAGCTAATTAACCTCTCTGAGCCTGAAAAATGGGGTATGTAAAACCCACATCACCAGCCTTCAGCAGCAAATGAGGAGATATCTCTAAAAGCAGTTTATAAAACAATCCATGGTTATCCATATAACCTGGCTTTGTCTCGATGTGCTTCACATTTTTACAAGTTTCTGAAAGCTACTGCAAAGACCATATGACAGGCAACAAGAATCCCCAGAGGAGGAATTGCACTTTCTATATCCTAGACCCGAAGCCCAGGAACAGGACAGAGAGAAATCCCAATAGCACCAGCATGTGGCCTCTTCAAGGCTCTGGGCTTATTACCTCATCCCTGGCTAAGCCACCGAAGGCTCACCAAGAGCTGCCCGGAGGTCCCAATTTCCTGTTTCATCATGGACTCCCATTACCTCTTTTAGCACACTTCAGTCCTGTGGAGGGTTCAAGACAAAACAGGCAAGAGTTGGGGTCTAGACTCCCTCTTTGAAGATTGCCTCCAGAGGGTTTTATCTATCCCGGTACTGAGAGCAGGCCTGCTTGGAAGCATCCTGCTGAGCTTCAGTTCCTCGAAGATCTGTTTATACTGTTCTGCATTTCCATCCCCACACTAGAAACTACCAGCTCAGAGTTCAGCAAACTAATGGGACAGATGTGGGAGCTGCCCCTGTGCTGAAGGACATCAGGATTTCAGCCCCACTGAAGACCTCCCCTGGTCTACATCAGTATTGCCCAGTAGAACTTTCTGCAAATGTCCTATATCTGAGCTGCCCAATATGGTAACCACACACTGGTTTTATTTGCTCCTGGAGAAGTGTAAAGATGCTGGAAGGGGAAACAAAAGTGGGAACTTGAAGACCCTGGTGCATTCTTTTTTTTTTTTTAATGATTTTTTTATTTATTTGTCAGAAAGAGAGAGAGAGAGAGCAAGCAGGGTGAGTGGCAGGCAGAGGGAGAAGCAGACTCCCTACTGAGCAGGGAGCCCAACGCGGGGCTTGATCCCAGAACCCTGGGATCATGACCTGAGCCAAAGGCAGACGCCCAACTGACTGAACCACCCAGGCGTCCCTATCTTGGTGCATTTTTTTTTTTTTTTAAGATTTTATTTATTTGACAGAGAGAGAGAGAGCACAAGCAGGGGGAGCGGCAGCAGAGGGAGAGGGAGAGGCAGGCTCTCCGCTGAGCAGGGAGCCAGACATGGGGCTCGATCCCAGGACCCCAGGATCATGACCTGAGCTGAAGGCAGATGCTTAATGACTGAGCCACCCAGGCACCCCTCTTGGTGCATTCTTAATACACAGTCTCATCCTGCACCCCAACTACCTGGCATGGCTTCTGTTCTCTTAGCCAACCCAAATCTTCCCCAGCCTTCAAGAGTCATCAACCTTGTACCCTGCTCAAAAGTCATCTATGCCCCTCCAGCGCTCTCTGTGACTCGTGTGGGTAGACCAATAACAGGGGCTACAGAAATTCCTAGGAGACTCAGGAAACTTCCAGTTGGAGCCATCAAGGAGGTGTTCTCCAAAGAAATGAGGACTTAAGTGAGCACCTCAAACAAAAAGGAAAATCAGAGCAGGCTGAGTTATGGAGTCAGATACGCCAAACAGAGACTCTAGAGGGACAAGGTTGTGGAGACAAAAACCCCAAGGTGAGTTATGCAGGCAGAAAGTAGGTCGGTTTGCCGCCTGCTTTGCACAAAGAAATATCAAGAGATAAAACAGGAAATGTGTGTTTTCCACTCGATGTGAGGTTATTTCGAGCCAGATGGAGAGGGCCTTGAAATGTGGAGTTTGACAGCTTTTTCACAGGAAATGGGGAGTCTTGGCACATCTTTGAGCAGAGGCCTAACTTGAGGAAGCAGCGCTGTAGGAGGATGGCAGTTAGGGGCAACACACAGGATAGATGCGCAAGGACCTGAAGAGGTGTGGGCCACTGCAATCTCCTATCCCATGGCCTTGTGTCCCCAGGAGTAACTGCTCCCCTCCCAGCACTTTCAAGCATCCCATTGACCATCTAACAGTGGAGGATCACAAGACCACACATGGTTGGCTGTCTTCCCGACCACCACTTCTACCTTGCTCGGAGATCCCTGACTTCATTGGGCGACAATGTGCCCCAGTCCAGGGATGAGTCATGACTTATCTGAGCCAGGCAGACAAATCTCTTTCCCATTGGCCAGTGACTAGCCTGAGGGTGGGCCTGTGGCCCAGTTATGGTCAAAGAGATACAAGGGGAAGTCTACTAGGGACTCCTGAGATTTTCCTCTGTGTAAAAAGCAAACAATGAAGAAAGCCCTGGTCCCAGCCCCTTCCTTCTCACTTTGGACCCTGTCATAGGAGGCTGGGAAGCTACCTTGCAGGCACTGGGTGACAAGCTGGTCGATGAGGCCAGCATCCTGAAGACACACAAAGGGGATCTGGAGAGAGACTGGATCCCTGGTGACACTGAACTGCCAAACCAACCCAGTAACTCATACCCCCAATTTCCAGTTAGGCAATGATCTCTCTCCTATTTGTGTAAGCCCCTGTTCGCTTAGTTTTGTGTTACTTGCAGCCCAACATGAACTAAAACATAGAAGTCAACCGGGATTTGGTCAGAGCTGATCTTTGATTCCTATTGCTGTAACTGACCAAAGCATGCGGATCCTACAGGGCATCTGCAGGAGAAGGTGCATAGACCAAGAGAACAGGAGCTGGGCAGCGGCCACAACTGAGAAGCAAGGATCATTAAGGCCAGAGGCCGCTGAGCCCCATCATAAAAGGAAGGGGACCACACCTTACCTCGTTGCCGGACAGGTAGAAACATCTGGCAGGAAGAGGATGTGGCAAGCCAAAGACAGGGCTCAGGGCCCCAGCTGACCCATCAATGACTGCTTAGTTCACCAACTGTCTCGTGCTCCAAACTGAGTGGAAAGAGCCCGCCCACAAGCTCGGCCCAGGGCGTGACGAGCTGGGTACATTCCCTGCCAGATCCTCACTGCCTATCATGCTTTACGGACACAAAAACAAATTCCACCATATGTTAAAGTTAATTGCAAACATTTGCTGCTGAAGAGAGCTCCATTTTTCAAGAGCCCACAGAGATCTGGTTACACTGGTGGCTGAAGCCTCAACCAGCCTCATTCACTCATTGAAAGCAGCAGGGCCACCCCGAGGGTGGCAGTCAAATTGTGGATGGACCCTTACTCATTGCCCCCTCCCCTCCCATCGAGTCTGTCCCCACCCCCACCAGGCTCAAACAAGGGCAGACTCCAGGCCCAAGAGTGTGCTGCCACTCCAGCAACACACGCTGAAAGCCACGGGAGGGAGGCTGGAAGGACCTGGGTGGTGGGGGCAGAGAGAGAGAGTGGCAGGAAGGGGTGGACGGATGGGGACCGACTGGGAAGTCAGCTGGCTGTGTCCACTGTCCGGTGAGTGCTGAAATAAGAGGGAGGAAGAAACCCAGAAACCCCCAGGAGGCCCAGAACAGTCCGGCTGGTTTGTTAGGGGTCTGCATGGGGCCTGCGAGTGATAGTTATTGATGGTGTGGTTTAGGAAGAGGCCAGTGAGGGTAACCCTGGGGCCCACAGGCCCTCAGCCTAGAGTGCAGCCGGGGAAGTCCCTACACAGCATGGCTGGCTGGGAAGAAGGCAAGACTTAGATCTTCCTTGAGCACTCTTGCCTGGGCCATGGAGAGGCATCCATAATCACATTCCTGGCAGCACAGAGAAGAAATAGGAGGACTTCTACGGCTCGGCCTCTGCCCAGCACCCACGTTCCTGTCTGTCCCAGGAGAAGGGTTTCGTGGTTTGGATTTGCACCGACACAGCTGGAGACACGAGGTGGGAGGAACCAGAGCTAAGTGCTCTGGCTCAGGTGAGAGCAGCACTCACCATGTGTATGGAGCGAGTCCTGGCACCGGCCAAGTAGGCAAGTCCAAATGTGCTGTGTCCGGCTGACAGACCCCTGAGCAAGCTCTTACAGGAGCAATGGTGAAGCCATCACGATCACCAAGTGGCCTGTCGTGCCAAGAGACTCCTTCCCAGGCCTTTCCAAAGGGTGAGTGGGATGAGTGCTCTATAGAGGGGAGCCCACCTGGCCAGCTTCACAGGGAACATGACACCACCCCGTGGGCACCTCCTAACGGCAAAGTCCCAAGACACTCAGTCTGCGTCCACATGTTCACCCAGCAGATGCAAATATGCAATCAACTGGACGGGGAGAAATCTGTCAAGAAAGTCAACCGGGGTGGGGTGGGGTGATGCCTGGGTGGTTCAGTCGGTTAAGCATCTGCCTTTGGTTCAGGTCATGATCCCAGGGTCCTCGGATCGAGCTCCCTACTCGCGGGGAGGCTGCCTCTCGCTCTCCTCCCTGCTCGTGTCTCAAATGAATGAATAAAATCTTTTTTTTTTTTTAAGATTTTATTTATCTATTTGAGAGAAAGAGAATGAGAGATAGACAGCATGAGAGGGAGAGGGTCAGAGGGAGAAGCAGACTCCCCACTGAGCAGGGAGCCCGATGCGGGACTCGATCCCGGGACTCCAGGATCATGACCTGAGCCGAAGGCAGTCGCCCAACCAACTGAGCCACCCAGGCGCCCTGAATGAATAAAATCTTAAAAAAAAAAAAAAAAAAGTCAACTGGGGGCACCTGGGTGGCTCAGTCGGTTGAGCATCCATCTAACTCGTGGTTTCAACTCAGGTCCTGATCCCAGGTTGTGGGATTGAGGCCTGCGTGGGGCTCTGCACTCAGTGGGGAGCCTGCTTGGGATCCCCTCCCCCATCTCTCTCTCAGCATAAATACCTCTTTAAAAAAAAAAAAATTCAAGTTAACCGATCAGGGGTCCCTTGGAGCCTGTCCACTGAGGCAGACCTCACCTTCCTGTCTGGGCTCCTGTACAATGAGTACTTCCTTAAGTTCCCTAAGTCCTTGTTTTGTCTCTTTTAATATCAATGTTGCCCCGCCAAACACACTGCAGCAGTCACATATTATTTTATTTGTAATAAACAAGTATTTATTAAGTACCCATTGTACTGAGTTGCCCCATGCTATGAGTATCACAAAAATATAAACGATACCTTACCAAGAGAAGTCTAACATCTAGTTGGAGGTTCAGAGCATCTACAGGAGAAAAGCTAAGTGACACAACGAGAGTTACTAGTTCCAGATGAGGGTGCAAAAGGACATTCGGTGGAGTGCCGACCATAAATCTGGCACCACTGGGAAAACACACAGGGTCACAGAGAGACACCCCAAGGTAGCACCAAACAAAGACAAAAGACAACAAACCCTAGCATCGTCATGCTCACTTACCTGTCTCACCTGCCCAAGGCACTCCTCGTGTGCTAGATTGTCATTTATCCCTCAAAACCAACCAAGTCAGACACAGTTATAATCCCCATTTTACTGATTAGGAAACCTGGGACCAGAGAGGTTAAATGACCATATACCCTCATCCACGCTTGACCACGGATCTGCCCTGGGTCCTGGGCAGTGAACACCTGCCTGGGTTTCTAGAATGACTTTTTCTCTCTTCTCTACCTCTCAGTCCAATAATAGCAATCCCTGGCCATCCTCCATGCCCACCCTCAGCACCCCTACACACACACACACACACACACACACACACACACACACATTTGCCCTTCCAACTTCCTGTGCTAAGAACAGTTTTACACCTCTACTTTGGTTTATGTCACTGTATGTATAAGTACTGGTTTATATTTGTCTCCCACACTATATCGCGTCTCTAGAGGAACAACATTCATTTTCACATCCCTAGCACACAGCATAGTACCCAGCATATAGTAGATACATAGTAACTCTTGGTGAGATTGGGTTACACTGAAGGAAACTGAACTAATTTGGGGGTTAGCTTTTTGGGGGCATAGAAGTCAGGGTTTATTGCTGATTCTCTCTAAGAACGGAGGGATGACCAAACTGCCCTTAGCTAATCTACCTTCCCGGTGCAGGACTGCGGGGGTGAGCATTTACTGCAGACATCAGAAGTGGCAGCAGGACTGATGGATGGCCAGCACCCTCCTGAAGAGCTGTGGGATGCAGTCCAGCCACGGCCTCGGGGCTGCTAAATCCCTTGAAACTTTATGGCATCGTTACCATGGCGGTCACGGATGTAACGCGCCATGAAGGCAAAAAATGAAATTCCCCTAGAGGTGAAGCATTGGTGGGAACGCATTCACAGGCAGGGGTGAGTTCCTTAACCCCTCTGGGCCTTGGTTTCCCCACCTGTAATGTGGAGATGTCAACATCTCATAAGGTCGTTGGAAGGACTGAATATAGTCATACAGGGAAAGCACAGTGGCTGGAGCATAGTAGACCCTCCATCACTGAGGAGGGATCCAAGCTCTCCCATTATTTCATCATCAGTGAGAGGGGTTTTTTCATCGTGTTTTGATTCTTTATTTAAATACAGCAGAACAGGATTTGGAGGAATGCTGGGGTTAATGGTGGAAGGAACCCTATGGTTTCCAATCAACGAGGTTTCGCATTGATCAAACACAGCCAGACTGACATCTGAAATTGCCACCGAAGGGCTACCGAACTCATTCCTCCCAACTTCACAGTACTGGGCAGCCCTGAGTCCTAGGCTGGGCCTCTCCCAGGCAAGTCATTTGCTTCTGGGTCCCTGAAGTCACTTGTTTGGCTTTGTTGGTTAATGCCCTAATGGCAGTTATTCATTAGCGAGTGTGAATAAAACCCCCAACAAGCAGCCAGCCGTCTGGCTGGGCTAGTGGGCCCAATGGAACTGCTCATTAGCATTTGTGAGGGACACCCCAATCAAAACAGCCAAGGGTGCCACACTAAACCTGACCCGAGTGACAGAGGTCGACTCACTTCCAGGTGACTTCTAGTCACCTCTCCTACACCCCTGCTGGGCCCCCCTACCACACTCTGTGTCTTCCCCCTGCCTCAGCAAAACCCCCTCCTTTCCTTCCTCTAACAAATCCAGATGCAGACACCAACATGGCCTCCCCAGGGAAAGAAGATGGTCCACCACTGCAGCTAAGCCCAGTGCTCTTAGGATGGGGAGTGGGGTGGGGGCAGGTCAAAGGGAGGGAAAAGAGTAGGGATGAGAAAGTGCGGCATCCAGGGAAGACAACTGGGAGAATTGTGCTCCCTTCCCTTTGGTTTCTAGAACATTCACAGTGCAAGACTGTCTGTGTCTTCCTCCCTGTGAGTCTGAACGCTAGCCAACTCTGAGAATGAGAACAGACTGGGGCTAGGCAGGAGATAACCACAACTGTGTTGGGAATGTCCCTGAGGTTTCACAAAGGGGAGCCCAGCGCGAGTGGTGGGATGCCCTCACCAGAGGCTGGAGGTGGGAGTGGGGGAGGGGCATGAGAGATGTCAGGAAGGACAGGGGAAAAACCAAAAAGGCACCCCTTCAAAGGAGTCATCCCCACTACATTCCTGAGAATGTGTTTTCGGATTCTCCCTGGCAGACTTAAACTCCCAGGTCACAGCATATTCTGGAAAACCTTCTGCCTTTCCTGCCCATCAAGAGGTCTTTAAGGCTGAAACAAGCCCCTCCTTTTCTGATAATGAGTCTGCTGAGATTTTAAAATCAGACCCCTGCCTAAGAAGAGCTCTTCAAACATAAAAGGATTCCAGCCAGACAGCCCTGCCCCTCCAACCTCACCCTTGCAGGCTTTGGCAAATTGCAGCCCAGGCCTGCAGGTCCCAGGAAGGATCGGCACATGTAACTTGATGGAGAACTTATGAGATGAAAGGCCAGAAGCCCCACAACCTTATGCTCTAGCCCAGGGGGGAACACAGGACCCAAAACGTGAGGTTATAATCACCCTGTCCCGAGTGGGCTATTAAAATCGCCTCAGACAATGTTCTTCTACATCACACAGTCTTTGTAAAGAAAAGCAAAACAAATTTTGTAAGTGTGATCAATGGCAACCTTTGTGGATTACAAATAGATTCCTCAGCTCTTAAGAGAATTGTTGGAAGAGAAGACACTCATGAAGAGGGAGAATATTAGTAAGAGCATGCCCATGAGCATACTTTAGAAACTCTGCACAGAAACTCTGCACACGTAATTTGATCTTATCATTCTCTAGCAACTTACAGGGGAGAAACAGGGTGCTGAGAGTACAGAGACGTAGAGAAGTAACGTTCCAGGCCTCAGCTGAGCTCAAGATCTGGGCAATAAAATCCGTAATCAGTCAAATCCGAGGCATGCCACCACCATGTTCAGGAGTAGCAATGCACAGAGAGGGTTCGAAGGTGCTCTGGAAGCTACAAGGAGGGGCGCAACAGCGCAACAGCTCTGGGGACCCAGACTGGCCTGTCTGGCTCAGGAACGGGAGCGCCCAAGGAAGGGATCTGTCTGCGCTCACTGGTGAAAGCTGCACGGGGAAGGTGTGGCAAGTTGGCCGGACCTGGAGGAATCTCGAATGCAGGGCAGGCTGGAGCCGGGAAAACACTGGCGACAGCAGGAGGCGGGGGTCAGAAAGGCTCGCTTTCTGTGTGGGTGGCACATCGAGGCGATGAAGTTGTCTTGGCATCTGCCCACCTCGCTGCTCTCCGCCAGGGGCTCGCTAGCAAGAGCACCAGCCTCCAGAGGGCATCTCTGCCAAATCCTCCGCTCAGGAAGGAGCATTCCAGAGCTGTGCCAGGGCCTGGGAGATGGTTCAGGGGCCACAGGCAGGGTCTGCAGCCGTGGGATAAAGTCCCTCATTGGGTCTTCCTGCATTTCACGTCACGTCTCCCCATGGGTGAATGTATGTTCATGTCAGAGACAGATTATCCTGTGTTGCTGCCACTCCCTGTGAATCCTGCGAAGCACCTGGCTGCAGGAAACCCAAGTCCTCCTTTGCTCTACCAGCCCTCCCTGGACTGCAGATTCCCTGGATCCCCCATTCCATCCACGGTGGCCACAGGCAGGTCTGATCTTCGGGTGAGTGTGCCCCATCTCCACACACATAGCACCCAGTAGCACCTAAAATGCTTCTTGCTAGAATGGCAGAGAAAGTGTGTGCGGTTGGGGTTATCTGTTGTCTTAGAGGGCAAGAATCCAGCTTCTTCCAATTGGCTGGGTAACATAGAAAAAGAAATAAAGTGGAATTCTTATCCAGGGGTCTCGGATTGGGCATCAGGAGGTCTATCAACCCCCAGAAATTGTATGGCTTTGTGTCTAAGTGCTTATGGGGTGAATTTCTGGGAGTAACTACAATAGCTAATGTCAGTTACCATGTGCTAGGCGCTATTCTAAGGGCTTAACATATGTCAGCTAATTTAATCCTTAAGTAGGAGATATGAACTGTTTTAACCTTCCATTTAAAGATGGAGAAATAGAAGGTGCCTGGGTGGCTCAGTCGGTTAAGCGTCTGCCTTCAGCTCAGGTCATGATCCCAGGGTCCTGGGATCGAGCCCCACATCGGGCTCCCTGCTCAGTGGGGAGTCTGCTTTTCCCTCTCCCTCTGCCCCTCCCCACCCCCGGCTTGTGTGTGCGCATGCATTCTCTCTCTCAAATAAATAAAATCTTAAAAAAAATTTTTTTAAATAAATAAATAAAGATGGAGAAATAGAGGTACCAAGAAGCTCAATAACTTGCCCAAGGCCATAGAACTAACAAGTGGTGGAGCCAGGCTTCAAACCCAATCCGTCTGCCCCAGAGCCCCTGCTCATAAAACCGCCTTGACTTACTGTCCCCGTCCGCTCGGCCTTCTCAGAGACGTCCATGACCTCACCGATTTAACTGCCTTGAAGGCATCCAGCTCTCAACATCCAGCACGTGGCTACGACTTACTCATCTTTGCTCACCGACAACCCAGAACTGGGCCGGGGCACCCGGGAGCCACCCGCCAGCTATTCTGGGAAAGAACGGTGACGCGGACCAGGCTCTCTCTTGGGCAGCGACCTGCCTTTCCAGTAGCCTCCTTCTCACGTTCTCGCACTTCTTCTTGGCACCTCAGCCAACACCAAGCCCTCCATCACACACTGCATTTTCGCCACCACGGATATTTTAGTCTCGGCCTTCCCTGTCTGCCCCATCCTCCCTCTGTGCCGGGCATGCCCCCCAACCTCACCGGCCCCCCAAGCCCCAGAAGGGGCGCGGTGAGCACCAGCTGCTTTTGGACTGCCTCCTGGTGTAACTGGTGGTTGGCTCTCCGGCGGGAGTGATACTTCAAGCCCAGGGTAACAAAAGCCAGGATCTCCCCCAGAGGAAACTCACCTGCCAGGCAGCAGCACAGGGGCCGGACAGGGGGCATCAGCACCTCAACCCTGCACCTGGCGCCCCGGGCAGAGGCCTGGCTGCGGGTGGCACCTCGCTACGCAGTGCCACGGGGCACCCCAGCCCCCCGGGGGGCAGGGGGCCCCAGGTAGGCATTGCCCTGCATCAAAGCCGGCAGGCTCCTCTGTGCCACGAGGGCTTTTCTGCAATTTCGGCTCAAGGAGCTCAGAAGGTAAACGTCCACCACCAGAGCATGTCCTGTGGGCATTCCATGCATTTCCATTTGTCAGTGAGCTCCAGAGCAGGGTGAGGAGCCTCTTCACTGTGGGCTGCAAACTCCCCAAACGTGTCGGACAGAGGCTGGCCTCAGTTACTCCCTGACAAGTGCTCTGGTCTGTGAGAAGCAAGCGAGCGATGGCGACGCAGCCAGTGGGGAGAGGCCTGTCCCCGACCACCAGGCCCCGGCCACCGCGGGCAGCCAGCACGGGCCCGAGCATGCTGCCTTCTCCAGCGGAGCCCCGGGAGCAGCGCCCGCGGGCCAATACCCGACACAGTGAAGTGTTTGCAGGTTAGTTCTCGCACACGCGGCCTGGTCTCCTACAAGGGAACGCGAGAGAAGACCTAAGAGAGAAGCCGGCATGAGCTCCATCTGCAGGGCTGTTCTCCCTTGAGAGGGCGGGGCGGGGTGGGGGCAGGGAATGGGGTGCTTGGTTCATCTGTTCCCTCCCTGCAAGCAGCTCAGCTGCTTTATGCCTCGGTTTGCCCTTCGGTTCAACGGGATCAATGCCACCTGCCTGGAGCATTTGTCAAAGATCTAACACCCTCCCCAAGCGGCACAGGGAGAACTTATCTTGCTATGGGCGTCTCTGTAATGACAAATATAATTTGTATTATTAGTTCCAACAAGTGGCCACAGTTTGGGCCTAGGCAGCAGCGTCTCTCCACATCAATAAACATATCAACTGCCCCAAAGACTCTCAAGTGGAGATTTGGGGGGAGGGCTTGAGCCGTCATTTACATGACCCCTTTCCATCTCGTGGTCCCCCTCTCCCCGGGGCGGGCAAGTGCTCGTTTTACTGCCTGGCAACCAGACTGGGACTAAGCTTGCTAAAATATGAGTGTTTTTTTGGCTGGAGTACCGGAGAGCCTGCAGCCCTATGGAGAGAGAAAAATTGAACACACCAGGCCGCGGCTCCAGAAAGGGGAAGAATCAGGCTTCACACCGAGCAGGCTGAACCATGGCATTCTTTAGATAATGCTTAACAAACCCCCGAACAAAGGCAGCCAACTTCGCTGCATGTTCGTAAAATGTATTCTCAGCAGATTCGGGCTTATTGAAGCCCCGAGTCGCTCTGCGGCCAGGGTCCCCGTCCTAAGCCTCCCGTTTTTCCGTGCTGCTCCCCTTGTCTGGGTTCCTACAGACTCTGCCAATCAGAATTCCTCACCTCGGGCTCAGGGGGGCTTAGCAACCAAGGTGAATGGTGGTGCTTTTAAATTTGATCCTAACCCTTAAAAACAACCACCCCCCACCCCAAAGCACCCCACCCTGATGAGCCACCCCCCCCAACCCCCACCCGCCCAGGGCCGGTCCTGGTGGTTTGAGGGCTGACTTCTTAAAGACAAAGGTATGGGCTTGGGGAGGTTCACTTCCACGTCTCACTGCTCCACCTTGACTGACACCCCACATGCCCAGTCACTACTATACCTGACCGTTTATTACCATGGTCCCCAAAGTTCAACCTGGAGGTTACTTTTTTTTTTTTTGGCTATGCCACTCTCACTGGTTATCATTAGCAATATTAAGTATTTGTGCACCACATGGAAAGCCAGCTTGGGAAACTGGTAGGCATGCTTTTGTGGTTCGGTCTGTTTTTCTACTGAAGAATTTAGAGGGCTAGGCAGAAATGACAAAGGTATGGAAGCAGGCTTATTATATAACTGAGATGAAACACAAACATTATTGAACTTCATTATTACTTAATGCAGCTTTCAATTCTTTTCACTCCCCTGTGGTGTGCCATCGACCCTTTACCCAAATTCCCCAGGATCTGTGCATTGGATGGGCCCTTTGTGACACTTAGTAGAGGACAGGCACTGAAGGTCCGGAGACTAGATAGGGGTCCTTACAAATGTACCATCTGCATATCTGATGAGATCAACACCTTTCCTGCAGAAGAAGGGACGTCTCCACTCCGGGATATAGAGAACCGGACCCTGGGGGCTAGAGGCCCACCAACACCCCTGGCTAGCTCTCTGACCTCAGGCAGGATTCTCTATTAGGGTCCTTCTCCTCCATAAAATGAGAGTAACAATTCCTACCCCTTGCTGAACTCCCAGGGCTTCGGGGGGTGAACGGGATAAGGAGCAGAAAACACTTCAAGTGCTTCTGAGAAAGAAAACACAGAAATGCAAGCTTTCTAAAAAAAAAAAAAAAAAAAAAAAAAAAAAAAAAATCTCCAGAATTCTCTAGTTCTTGAAGATTTTTTTGCACACGGCTACCCTGAACCCTTACCTTCACTGAAAAGCAGTAGCAGAGAAGGAACACCCAACCCCAAAGCACAGACCAGGGCCTCTGACAGTGGTCCGCTTGGCCTAAACTTGTGGCCTAAACGTTCGTGGACTCAGGTCTGGCAGATTTAAGCGGTGGCCACAGCAAACATGGAAGCCAGGAACCATGCCAAACACAGAGCTGGACAACAGAGTCCAGGTCCTTCCCCAAAAGACCGAAGACTCCAGGATTCCCGGAGGTGAGGATGGGAGAAGGTGAGCAAAAGGAGAGGTTTCAGGCTGACCACAAGCAGAGCAGAAGAAGGCCTTATGATGCTGAGCGACCACTGTACATGAAGGAGGGATGGGTGCATCTGTGTGTGTGGCGAAGGACCGCCGCTCAGCCAACCGTACCCGCAGGAAATCGTGTCCGCCCACCTCTGTGCGCACGCGCTCTCGAAGCCACATCACACCATCCTCTGGAAACACGGCCGTGCTGCCCAGAATAGTGCCTACCGACAGTAGACATGGAGAATGTTACCTGTTAACTGATCAGAGTCCTACAGACTTTTAGATCATCCATATAATTTGAGGGATTTTTCCCTCCAGAGATAGCAATGAGTTTTCACTGATAAATCAACCTCCCACTCAGCCCCCTGTGATCCGTGGCCCACAGGTGTGACCCCAGCTGATTGGGGTTAGGAGCACAGACACCTCAGGGCTCAGACAGAAGGAAGAACGTGGCATGCCCGGCCCCCAGCCTCGACGCCTCTGCTTTCGGCTGGAACCCCAACCCCGGATCCCAGCCTCTGCTTCTTCCCTCCATGCATACTCCGTCCAGGCCACCCATCTGACCCCATGCTTTCCAATACCATCTACAGAGGATGAACCCCAAATCCTGACCTCTGCCCCCCAAACTCACATCCAGTTGCCTCCTGACACCTCCTCTTGGATATATAACCCCTTTGCAACTTAACGTGGCCAAACAGAACTCTCTGCCATGCCCCCTTCTGCTTGCCCAGTCGTCCACATGGCAGCCCACAGGGCCTGCATCTACCCAGCACTCATCTTTGGTTCTTTCTATCCCTCCGCCACAATCTAAGTCAACCAGCCCGATGTGGCCTTTCATTCCTGGCCAGAGTCCTTCCATTTCTCACCGTCTCCACTGCTACCTCCATCTCCTGCCTCCCTACACTCAGCCACACAGCAGCAAGTGACCTTTTGAAAATGTAAATCAGACCTCACTCCCCTGTGTAAAGCCCTCCTGTGGCTCCTCCAATGGATTTAGAATAAAATCCAAAATCCCTACTCAGGTTTACTAAACTTCCAGTCTGATCCTTGCCACCTTTTCCGACCCCAAGCCTCGCCACTCCCCTTCTTCATCCAACAGCAGCTACACGGACTTCCTTCTGTGCCTCAAATGCGTCTTCCCCAAGCTCTTCCCCAACATCAGGCATTTCCACCGGCCTGTTTTCTGCCTTGAACAGCCTCCTTCTTCCCCCTCTTTACATAAACGATTCCTTCCGGCAGTCAGATCTCAGCTCAAATAGCCTCCCCCCACCCGGTCACCCACCCTAAGTACCCATCTGGTCACCTTATTCATCACCCAACACAGCACTGCTTTTCATACTGGCATCTTTACCCCAATTCTAATGTCACTCCGCGGGCAGAGAAATCATGTCTGAGTGGCTAGAACAGAGCCCAGCGGGTAGCATGTTCTAAAAAACATTTTTCAAACGTACGGCTCTTCTAACGAATAAGATACACTCACTTGCCATAGTCACAAACATCTAGGTGGGATTTTCCTCGTCATTGTCCACCAGACATCACGAACCACCAGGCTATGCTTCCTTTACATCCAATATCCCTTTGTTGCGGGAGACAGAAGAAAGAAATTGCTGAATAATCATCACTCCATTGGCAGGAAGTAAAGAAAAGATCCAAATTCGCTCCCCCTCGCCCCAACTTCCAACTTTACAAACCATCTCTGGTCCATAAGAACACCTATATGTGAGAAACCGTGTTTGAGTGTCAAAGACCCAGGTCTGAATCCAGAGCAGAGCCACTCCTGACCCAGGGGCTATCACACAAGCTGCCCCCTCTCTGAGCTTTGTTTTTTTCTCATCTGTTAGATGAAGAGAATATCGGCCCTGCCGCCAGACGGGGTTGTAACAGGGAACGAGTGCGTATGCAAAAGCACTTTGCACACTGTAAATGGTGAGCAATAAATGTAGGTATTGCTAGCATTCTCGAGATAAAGGGCATTTTTCATGACTACAAAAATCTTCCTGGTTATTGATTTCATTTGATACCATCTGATCACCTCGGCTCGGGGTGGGTGGGTGGGTGTGTGTGTGTGTGTGTGTGTGTGTGTGTTTGGGGTTGGAACAGAAGCTAAAGAAGGGCTGTGAAGGAGGTCTGAAGAACACATCGTAGCAGCGAGCACTGGGGGCTCATTCTGGGAGTCAAAGCTAATATTAGGAGCAAGCACACAGGCGGTGGAGGTCAGAGTTAATTACAGTAGCATTTTACATGGTGCCTACCCAGGCCCCCTCCGCTGGGAACACCGCATCCTCCATCCGAGCTGGCTGATATTCGTGAGCGGTGATTAGAATATGCCCACAAGGCCTTTTAAACTCTCCTCTGGTTAAAGCATTTGTTTTCAGCCAGATTTATGGACGTGTCTGTTGAGCGCGAGCAGGTTTGCCAACACAGACGTCCTTCCGTTTACAAAGCCTCGGCCGCCTAGCACCCACCTAGCGCCCGTGCGAGAAGAAAGGCGGCCTCCATCTGGGTGTTCTCCTCTCCCACGGGGAAAACGGGGTGGAGAGATGGCAGGAAGTTTTGGGATTTCTGACCAGGCCTCAGTGGCCACCAGGAGCCACAGGCGTGGGAGAACACCCATGACTGTTGCTTTTGGGAGAGCCAGAGTCCCTCAGTCCCTCCATCTGCAAAATGGGTGACAGGAAAAATGAAAGTAGACCTTGCCAAGCTCCAACATACAGGACACACTTGATGTTGGGAAGAATACCATTTATCTCTTAGCCACACGCCCACAGCGCTATTCTTAAAAAGAATAAATGTGTTTCCTTTACTTATTTAAATGTTAATATGAAAACAGGCTACAGGGTCTCTGGCCTGGATACAGGAATTCATTAGGAGAATAAAAATTCTTGCCTCCACTTCACAGTTAGGGCCCATCACGTACTTGGAAGAAAACCCTCAGGTAGAGAAGGTTCTGCTGGAATTCTTGATGCTCCTTACCACCCATGCTGGGTGAGGGTCTGGACACTGTAGGACCAGTTTCATCTATAAAAGGACATAGTTGGATGAAACGGTGTTTTGTATTCCTTCCAGTTCTAAACTCTGTGATTCTATAATCCTGCCTGTCCCTTGCCATGGCAGCTCAGAAATGCCACAGACCTTTACTGGCCTAAGAGCTGCTCTGGGTCTCAGGGCTGCGTGGGCTCATGGTCCTCTTGCCCGGAAGAGGAGAAAAGGCTTAAATGTCCAAGGTGGATGCATGCACTGGGGCTTCCTCGTGAAAGGTTAGGACCGATGCTCTAAGACTAGCTGTTGGCCATCTTACTGAGGACCAGATGAAAAGGAACGGGTTCTGCCTGATGGACCAGGGCTTAGGCTAGAAGTAGGGAGGCGTTCCTAGCCAGGACATGTTGTTAAACACAACTAAGAGAAGCTGTGTGAGCTTCTTCATTGGCCTGAGGGGCCCTGGCTTCCCCCAAGTGGCTCTGTTGTCTGGGAATGGAAATGGGGTGGGAAGGCCAAGGGTGATGAGGCCTCCCAACTCTGTCAGCCATGTGACCCAGCTCCCTGGTGTCAGTCCCAGGACAGACTAGCTAATTAGAAAAAGGACAGCCCCTCTCCTTGGCCAGTAGAGAAAACCAGCCCAGCACTGGTCCAGACTCAAAGGCTGAAGTCCAAGGGGAGGCAGGACCCCAAGCAGTCACTGTACGGGGGGAGGTGGGGTAGGCAGAAGGGCCGGCAGCTAGAGTCCAGCAGGCTGGGTTGACCCCCACCTTCATGGCTTTCACCATCTCTGTGCCTGTGGACAAACTACTCAAAACGCCTGAACCTCGACGTTCTCATCTGTAAGAGAGGTTCAGTCATTCCAACCATGAAGCACTCTTGTATCAGATGAGTTAATTTATGCAAAAGCACCCAATAAATCTTAGCATCCTCCTTTTCTTCCTGGCAGGCCCAGGACCTGTGCAGGAAGTGGCCTGACAGACTGCATAATTCTCACCCGGAAGCCAGGAGCCAGGGAAAAGCCAGGATGGGCCCGAAACACCAGTTCCTTTCACTTCACGCTGGACCCTCGACTGGTCTAAATCTCCTACCTCTGTGCTCCTGGACAAAAAAAGCACACGGCTTCAAAAACCAGAGTCTGAGGATTCCACATTGGTTTTACCCTGATCAAGGGACATTAACCTCCCTGTGCCTCAGTTTCCCCTAATTCAGTAAAGATGGAACCGGAACATTCAGGGTGGAGGGGAGAGTGCCCATCACATACCAGACACCAAAACTTGCACTGTCTATATTT
The DNA here is from genome assembly GCF_004348235.1 of Phoca vitulina. Lineage (NCBI taxonomy): Eukaryota > Metazoa > Chordata > Mammalia > Carnivora > Phocidae > Phoca > Phoca vitulina. The sequence goes on from NW_022589729.1 coordinate 3,087,252, forward strand.
TCTCTCCTTTGATCATCACAAGAGCCCTGCAGGATTATTGCCATGGAGTCACTTTGCAGATGAGGATTTGGAGATTCGGGAAAGTAAATTGCCTGAGACCAACCAGAAAGATCACGTGGGGCCCCAGGCTTCAAATTCAGCCTACCCAGTTCTAAAGACAAGTCCCTTTCCAATTTCTGAACACCTCTCAGAGGTGTTCTGAGCATTTGCAAGGCTGTGTCTAGAAATAGAGAAAAGTAAATGATAACACCACACGATAAAGAATGGTGCCAGAAAGGAGTGGACAATTCTGCAGGGTCCCAGGTGCAACGACCTCAAGTCTCATCTCTCTGCCCCACTTATCACCCACCTAGGTTAAAACCCAGGAGGCAATTACAGTGGGCATTACTATTAAGATTAGGTTAATTAAGGAAAAATAAATCAAGGCAATCCCATTGTGTTTGTCTTGATAATAGGAAGCATATGAGCTTTAAAAATGCAAACTGCTAATTGTCTGAATGACCTCCTAGTGCACTGCCTAGCCAGCTGCCTTGGGGTGGAGTGGACTTCCTCCCAAAGAATCCACCTGACCCAGCCCAATTCATTATACCCTAAAGACGGTTCTGTGGGCAGAATATAATCAGTGACTTTATCCTCTTCTCACATGGGAGTCCATTTCTCTAAGGGGCTCAAGGCACCACTCTTTCCCACTTCATTCCTAATAGGTACGTTGGAGCATAGACTACACCTCTCCTTAATAAAGGAAGCCCAAATTCAAAAAGCAATTTGCTTTTAGGAGGTAGTGATAAGATGTGGTTGGAACTGGGCCCTCAAGGGGGTTACATCTGTGAATTATTTTGTCCTTTTGTGTCCCAGAACACTGGTGCGCTTCGTCCAGGAAGGGTGAAGATGAGTCCCTCTGCTCCAACAGTCTAGCATCTACCAGTACCGCTTCATTTCAACTCCCAGGCGGGACCTCCTATAAGGGCCACACCTGCCCCCTGAGCCACCAGCCCCAAGCTTAAAACAAAGTCCTGTTGAAGAATACTCTATTCCCAACAAACCCATAAAAAGTCAATTAGAGGAAAATCATCCATGTACCAAAATGCATCTTGGCTTCGCTTCAAAACAGAAAAAAAAAAAAAAAAAAACCTCAAAAACAACAATAAACCCACTGACTGCTATATTCCTCATTCCTCTAAGGACTCTTATTTCAAAAATCTGGTGTAGAGACCATTTCCCAAGACTTCTGCTATTGTGTAAATCGAGGTACGCCTGTCCTGAGAATGAACTCCCAGCCAGGGTCCCTTGTTTTGTTGTATAGTATAGAGCCGGACTGAGTTATTCATTAACTTCCTGTATGAAAACCGAATAATAAAACTGAAGTGTGTTAAACAAATCCAGATGAGGGGGTTTAAATCACCTCCAAGTCACCAGGCTTACAACTGCTCTCATTTCCCCTGGAACAAATATGCTCTACCTTGCTCCAGCCCCACGTTATTAAACGGAGATAACAATATTTATGCCCATCCCAGGGGGCGACTGGATGGACAGCTCTCCCGGGCTGGGCCAGCATGAAAGAAGAACTGACAGGCAGTGGTGGGGGGGTGGGGATGGGCAGGTGGCTCCCCGAGTCCCCTTCCAGCCCTGTGATTCCAAAACACGGGCAGAGATTTGGGGCAGCGAGGGGTCTGGGGATGAGAAGCGTCGTGGGTCGGAGCAGAGACACTCCTGGGCCTAGCCTCCGTGAGAGTCAAACCCTTCACCCCTTTGTAACAGCCACTTAGCTCTGATTTCTCCCCAGGGATTTATGTGCAAGCCAACAGCTGTCTCCTCGGCAGCCGAGAACTGCAAGGCGACGCATGGGCGACACCAGCCACGGCCCTCCCCGGGCCGGGCCTGCAAGCAGCCGACATGTGGTTAAAGAGTCCAATTCTGGGGGGACCCCGTGTCGCCTAGGTTACCGCCGAGGACTGTGTTTTCCTTTATTACAACAGAAAATGTGTGTTCTCCAGGGACTGTTCAAACATCTGTATGGGGGACGCCGCGAGTGTGTGTCTGTGCGCGCACACACACACACACACACACACACACACATACTCGGCTGGCCGTGGCAGTCCTGACCCAGCTCTACAAACAACCCTCTCCAGATACTTAACAGTCACGGTGCCCAACGCGGTCCCGGCAGCCAGCCCGCTGCAGAGGTGCGGCGGGGCGGCTGCATTGGAGGCGAAGAGCCTCGGACCACTAATTAAAGTAGAGGAAGTGATCTCGTCCTCAAATTTCCTTCAGATTTCACCCCATAAAAATCACTAGGTAATATGCGATGGGCAGAGCGAGGCACCAGCGTGAGCAGCTGGGCCGCGTGGACACAGCAAACAGACCGGCGGGCCTGCCAGGGCGCCCCACACGCCAGGCCAGAGCCGGGGGCCCGCATGCCCCAGGGCCTCGCCTCATCCTCTGCCATCCCATTCTGAAGTCACAGCAAAGTGTGCACCTGCAGTTGCCATGGGGAGGGGCACGGAGGATGCAACTTAAAACCCACTGACCCCGAAGTCACCAGAACGTGTGCTCAGCCACCTTTTTCGGACTGTCACCAAGAGAAAGGAGAGCCAGGGGGCCCTGGTACTCACATGAGCAAAATAACGCTGCAGAACTCTCCAGAGGGGTTCCTGGGCTAGGGAGCACTCTAACAGGCATCTGGGGCCATTGGTCTCCCAAGCCTGGCCCCAGAGTCAGATGCAAAGCGTCCCAGCAACTGCCGTGGGGAGGGACATGAAATTCTTGCAGAGAAATGTCGTGAGGGCTCCCTGGCCTTGAATCTCACCGACCTCTCCTCCCACCACACATCTCAGATGAGGCCATATATAAAAGTGTTCATGTGTCCAGTGTCCAAAATCTCAGGACTGACCACCCCTGTGAGTATCATTAGGGACACGCAATCACAAACAATGTTGTCCTGTGAGGCAGGAAGCACGGAGTGTGGGTCGAGGGCTGAGTTTGGGTCCCACTTCTAGGCCTCATCATACACCTGGAGAAAGAAGACAGCGCCCACCCTGCCAGCCTCAGCGGGCCACTGCAGGCTAAATTTGACAGGCGTGCTTTGCAAATGCTCAAGCCGCTCACGCATTTAAGGTCTCACTTGCCACCGCGGGGTCAGCCAGCTTCGGTGAAGAGCTTGGTCTAGGCAGTATCCGGCCCGGGCTGCGCACCAGAAGCACCTGAGAAACTTTTTTAAAATAACAAAGCATAGGCTCCTCGGCTGCGGACCCCAGTTCAATCGTTCTAACATGTAGTTGGGGAGTGGGGAGGTTGGGGAGGGCCACTGGACTAGCAGAAAGAAAACAGCGATAGGCGACGGCCTGGGCCTCCCTTTCAGTAAACATGCGCAGACACCTGGGTCAGATCCACAGAGCCCTGTTTATGTATCAGTTAAATGGACATCGTATGTGATACCTGCATCTAAATTCCAGTACTCGCCTCGCTGATGTGTGCTGAATACCTACTATACTCGTTTCTTCTGGCCACCGTGAAAAATGACCATGAACTTGGTGACTTAAAACAACAGATATTTATTCTTCACAGTTCTGGGGGGGGGGGGTCAGAACTGTGTCACGAGGTGGATAGGAAGGTATCAGCAGGGTCACAATGCCCTCCAGAGGCTTTGGCGGAAAATCTGTGCCTTGCCTCTTCCAGTTTCTGGCGGCTGCTGACATTCCTTGGCTTGTGACCACATCACTCCAATCTGTACCTGTATCTTCATGTCACCCCTGAGAGTGTGTGTGTGTGTGTGTGCGTACGTGTGTGTGCATGTGTGCGTGTGAGCATGTGTGCAAGATCTCCCCCTGCCTCTCTTTAGGACCCACCTGGATAATCCAGGATAATCTCTTCTCAAGAGCCTTAACTTAATCACACCTGCAAAGGTCCTTTTTCCAAATGAGGTCACATTTACAGGCTGCAGGGGTTAGGAACGGGTATCTTTGTGGGCACGTTTTCAGCCCACGACACCTACCATGGGTCAGACGTCGTGCTAACTGCTGAGAACACAGCCGACTGTAAGATGCTAACGACTCTCAAGGAGTGTCTGAATTCCAGACTCTCAGACTCGAAAGACGTTACAGCAATGGTTCTCCAGGTATGCTCCCCGGACCAGCAGCGGCCCCTGGGAACTTGTTTGAAAGTCAAATTCCTGGCCCTCCTCCCCACCTTCTGAATCAGAAATTCAGGGTTGAAACCCAGCAATCTAGATTTATGGAGCCTGTTCTAACAAGGTGATTCAGATGCAGGTTTATGTTTGAGAACCACTGGACTAGAGGCGATGGAGTTCCTATATTCAAGCCTTCTTTCCCCAATATCTCTGCTAAACTTATATCCAGCACCTGCTTAGATATCACTTTAGACACCTGTCTGTTCCACTGCTCACCGTTAATATGGATACAAATGGCTTACAGTTATTACCAATAGAAGATCTAAGGACTGTTAGGACAGTTACCCTGCAAACTCCAGACATCACCAACACCCTCCACCTGCCCGAGAGTTCCTAGTGCAGCTGATGACGGGGTCTACAGAGGGGATACAGAGGGAGAAGACATACAGCTGCTGGCTTTAAGGATGTGACCACCAGAATGGACAAACCAGTCAAAGGCGTGTGAATGGCAGCAAGTGTCTGTCCCTGGCTTAGAGGTGAAGAGGGCGGTTCAAGGCCAGGTCGGCCTCTTTCCATCTATGTGACATACCAGCTGAGTGGATTTGGGCCCCTCGCTTTACCTCTCTGGGCCTCAGTTCCCTCATCTAGAAAATGAGGTAAGTGAACTGGACCATGTCTAATCATCAGTGACTCTTCCTGGGGCCAAAAGTGCGAGCTGAATTCAAAATAATGAGGATGCCCAATTTGGAATGCCTACTTGTAGCAAGTGCTGTTTTAAACACCTGGACACATTTGGTCCTCATTTCAGCCCCACGAGGTAGGTTCTGTCAATATCTCCATTTCATACATGAGAAGCTGGTCAGGGAGGTTAAATAACTCTCCAGATAGGACACAACTAGGAAGTGGCAGGGCCGGGATTTAAACCTGTCCTCTGAACCACTATATGCTACCCAGCTGCTCACCACGGACCAGGACAGGCGGGGTGGCTGGCAAAGGCACACACACTCACTTTTGGCTTTGAAAGATAGCCAACATACACCAGCTGTAAAAAGCAGAATGTGGCATCACGTTCCTGGGCTTTTCTTTTTCTTTAGCGAGCGGGGGGAAATGAGCACAGCTCCTGGGAACCTCCTTTTTATAGCAGACTCACAGTGGCCCACTCTGGAAACATTGTTTTCATCTTAAAAGCTCTGAGAACCACACAGAGAGGAAGCAAGGCTCAGAAGGTGAGGCAGCGGTAAGAGTGGTTGTTATACAGTGAAAGGCAGAGGGGAAAGGAGAAGACAGGTTAGACGTGCGAGGTGGCTCTGAGGTCCGTTCAGAGCAGAGAGGCCCAGCGTCGCACCTGCAGGCCGTCTGTGCAGCGGGATGCTCAGCCCGCAGCATTCCCCTGTGCACCCACCAGCGAAGAGCCCGGATGGAGGTTTGAAAATGCCTGATGATGAAAATTATTCCCCTTTATCTCTTCTAGGGAGGTGTCATTCATTTGCTCATTCCCTCAAAATGTGTGCAAGGTGGTGGGCCTCAGAGATGAACAAGACCCAGGGAACTGGGACAAATACAACCAGGGCTGCTGACAATCCTCTGCTCCAGCCCGGAGCACTGGTCATACTCCCTGTCAACACTGGAAACACGTACTGGGGCCGAGCTTTCTGCAGGACACTGGGCTAGATGCCCTCAAGGAAAGCAAGGGCTCAGGAAGATTTCAGTTAAACCCGGGTTCCGGGTAGTCAATTTCTATTTTGGGTTTCATTTGTCCTTAGGAGGACATTCATGTTTTCATGCAGACAGTGCACAACTAATTAACACAGGATCAACGTGCACAAGTTTAAAAGAATTTTACGGACAATATCTGGTCCTCAAAACCAGTCTCTGAACCAGGAGGGACCACTCTTCCTTGTTCAGTGGGGGCCGGTACGTCTCCTCTGTTGTCTCATCTGCAGACTTAAAGACCTGAGCTGAAACATCAGGAAGACCCTTTCCAGCTCTAAAAGCTGTGACACGGAGAATCACAGCCTAAGACTTGGAGGGAGCGAGGGAGGAGGCCACAGGAGGCCACGTAACAGTGACAGGCGATGCTGGCTGAGCACGTGCCATGGACACGAAGTTAAAAGCCAGACAAGGGGGTGCACCCAGAGCCCTATGGGTGAGACGGGCACGAATGCTAGATCCCTAGTCTGTACAGGAGGGAACGGAGACAGAGTCTTCACACACCTGTGCCAGGTAATGCAGCTAGTAAGCACAGGGGCCAATGTGAAAACACAATCGAGTATGAGCCTGGCGACCGAGTTACCAACCACCGCCCTGCGTGGTCAGCCCAGGAGGGGAGGTGGCTGTACGGACTTGGCGGACAAACCCAGATCTTCTAGTTAATAAGCCCATTCAGCCAGACGTCAGCAACCCCCACAGCATTTGGGGTGCCTCTGTCTCTAATAGGAGCACTGACTCTACAAAGCTTAAGGGTAAGTTACAAGCCAAGAGTCAGAACAGCCAGGAATAACTTGACGGTAAGTTTCCAAAGGCATGATGCCTAGGGTTGGTCCATGGTTGGCCGGGGTCCGGGGACACAGGCACCCCTGGCTGCTGCTGGGGGCAGGGTCAACTGCCACAGCTCCCCTGGAAGGACAACGTGGCAAGGTCATCAAAAGCCTTAAAAATGTACAGACCATTTAGACTCAGCAATTCCTCTTCTAGGGATTTAACATAAGTACCTTTATCCATTTCTGACCCTTCAGCAGTTAAACCTCTGTGTACCTAATAAAAGCAATGGTACTGCTCCCCATAAAAATGAAATGCACATGAACATTTGCATGCAGTTACAGAGGACACATGTATGCCACTCTAAAGCCTATCTGAGTTTCAGCTTTGAATCAATCCCTGAAGAAAAAAACAAATCAAGGGTGTCCAACACCTAGGTCATAATGGTACATAAATCTGGTTTAACACTATGCAGCCATTGAAACTGATATTGGAAATATGAAAGCACTTTTCATGCAATGGGGAGTGTTCATGATTAATTGTTAAGTGCAAAAGCAGTTTATAAGATAATATGTATAATACGATGCCTACCAAAATATAGAGGTGGGAGGAGGTTGGGAGGGGAAACATGAGGCCTAGGTAACAAAACATTAACAGTGATTATTTCTAGATGGTACAATGATAGATTATTTTCATTTCTTTTTTATGTATCCCAAATTCTCTATAATAAATATGTAGTTCTTTCATAATCAGATATAACTATTTTTTTGAAGAGAAATAACCTAATGACTTTGTCTTGAGAAAGCTTAAGTTTCTTTTTTTTTTTTCTGCTCCGATATAAGCCCCCAGCCCTCCTAAGGACAGGGGCATCTTTATCAACACTGATCAAAGTGCATGATCAGTGGATAAATTCTACCTACTTGTGTGTAAAAGTGGAGATACTTTTCTCCTCGAGAGAGAGAGAGGAAACATGAGTATGATAAGGGGTCTTGGCCCTTTAAGAAGAGGACCCTCCCTAGTGCCAATCCTCAGCCCCAGCCCCCCTGAGAAAACTAGCTCCCTGGAGGCACACGGAGGAGAGCAGCAATAAACATAAAGTTCATGTGGCTGGTAGCAGTAAATGGAACAGATGGGCCTGGAATCTTTGCTGCAGGTCTGGGGCACCATCCTAAACAACAGGAGAGAATATTGAACATTTATTCTTCTCTCGTTCTAAATATTTCTTTGGACAGAAAAGGTTGGTTGGAAACAGTCATAACCTTTTTGAGAATTGATTAAAGATCCAGTTTTTAAATCCCACCCAAATTATATACATAAATAGAAGCCAATAAATCTGTGAATTCTTGTGAATTCTTTTAAATTGCTGAAATATACACATACAGACAACCACGTATTTCTAAGGGACATACAGCTGGAAAGCAAAAGGTAAGTTAACCCCAAAATTTCTTTCCAACCTACACAGATTCACTGAAGCAACCAGATGCTCCACACTGTAAGCAAAAGTGCATGTTTTTCCTTCTAGAACAGATTTGATCACACCACCGTGCTGTTGAAAAGCCCACACCAGAGCCCCACGTCCAAACTTAGCCTATGAAACCCATCCCAGCCTCAAATGCCACCCTGACCGAACCCTGTGCCCTGCCTGAGGCTTGCCACAGCTTGCCAGTGTTCCTTAAGAACACTCTCTCCTGTGTTGCTTGTACTCCTTCCTTTGCAGAATGCTACTTCCTAACCTCCCTCACCCCACTCTGCCAAATTTTATCCATCCTGAGACACTTTCTCTTCAAAAGATATGGTGAAAGGGTGAGTGTCAAACTTATATAGGATGTTACTCAAAGATCACAAAATCTTCCTGCACAAGAAGGGGTCTGATGTGGGAATCTATCAGTTGAAGTGGGAAGGGCATTACAGATGGGGAAGAGCATTTGCAAGGTGCAGCGATGCACACCAGGGCATGAAGCGTGAGACAGGGAATGGAAGAACCAAGGAAGGTCCTGCTGGGCTCACCGGAGTTTACCATCTCAGAGGAGAGGTGCCAGCTTTACCCGACAAAATGCAGACGTGGTGTGGGAGTGCCACCAAGAAGGTGTGTGGCCCAACGCAGAAGGGCCAGTTCCAAACATCACCCCCACTCTGAAGCCTTCCTTCACGGTCTCTGTTCAGAATTACTTGCTTTTGCCCTGATCACTTAGAGCATCCTCCCCATACCTCAAGTGGAGTATAAACAGCAGATGCCGGCCCCCCCGCCCGCCCAGCTACCAAATCAGATCTGGTGCATTTGAGGTCCAGGCCCCTGACCTTCTTCCCTCTCACACGTGCTTTTTCTAGTATGAATGAGTAGACACTACAAAGAACTTCCTGAACTGGCTGGTGTTACAAGCAATGTAACTTTGTGTTTTATTTTGTTTCTAAAGAATGTGCATCTCCTCTCCCTTACTGTGTAGGTTACAAGAAAGGCTGTGGGGTTTGAATTTGCTTGATTTAGCAGGAGAGTCAATCCACATTCAGCAAGTGTGTTAGCTTCTGCATTTGTAACAAGCTCCTTGGGTGATTCCGACTTCCATGGAAGTTTGCAAAGCAACAACATATGCCCTGGTCTGAGCTGACTCAGTTAATTCTCTATGTGTCTCTCTTCCCCATCAGACTATGAAGAGGGTGTCTTAGATGTCTCTAGAGCCCCAAGCACAACTCTTGGGACATTAGGTCCTGAATGAATGAACACGTAAACTCCACTGTCTATACCCTGCTCACTCAGACCTTCTGCCCTTGTGTCCACCCAGGTACTGAAAATTTCTTTCCTTCAGAGGTTAAAATACAGGCTCTCTTTCCCAGCTGCACACTAGAATTAACAGGGGGTGGGGGTGGGGGGTTAAAACACTCAGATGCTCAAGCCACATCCCCACTGGTCCTGGTATAATTGGTCTGGGCAGGACCCAGGGATCAGTATTTCCTAGAGCTTCTCAAGAAAGGAATCCTGTGTCCTTTGTCTCATCAGGCAAACACAAGGCTGAAAGCAACCCTGTAAGTTTCAACTCCCAGTGAAGCTAAAATGGTAAAATGGTCTAATATAAAGTCTCTGGATGTCCCCAGCTCACACATAAGGAGCAAAACACTCAACACTGAAAAGCAAGATGGTGGGCAATGGTCTTAAGGCCTCTGCATTCTGGATGAATACAGTGGTGGTCAGGGAGGGCTAGTGGCTGGACATTAGTAGAAATAGAAATGGATTCCCAGAAGACTCTAGACCAACTTTAGGCACTTACTGTGACCTCCAGGGCTGAGTCCCAAATGACCTTAAGACCTTGCAGCCCACTGAGCCAGGAAGAAGGCTCACCCTTGCTCCACCACCCCCCAGCCTTGATGTCAGTAGAACTGAGTCCCATTATCAACATCAATGCTATCCAGCTATGGGAACTCAGGCACGTCATTCAACCTCTCAAAGCCCGAGACCTCATCTGGAAAATTCCTCCATCTGCAAAATCGGGATAATCAAACCCAGCTCACTGCACCAAGCCGTGCGAAGCTTCTATGTGACAATATATGTCAAGTGTCTATCCCATTAAAAGCCAATTCCCATTTCCTAAACCAGGAAAGCAAGGCCATAGGACATAAAGACAATTCAAGGTGTTCCTTGAAAAAGTCGACTCACTTGACTTGCAAGAGTTAAAACTCGAGATAAAGGTTGAAACCTAAAATGTCCCAGCGAGGCATCCTCTCCGGTGTAGGTACTAAAGGCCCTTGGCTGACCTCTCCCTTTCTCAGTGCAGGCGTGCTTTTCTCTGGCACGGCCAGGGAGTTGGGGAGACGAGAGCTAATTCATTGCCAGCAAGGACCTCTGTCACTTAAAGACTAAATGGTTCTGGAGGCTCAAGTGCAACTTTCAGCTGAAAGGCTTGTGGCCCAGTCAGTGGGGAAGCATGACCAGGACGGAGGCCCCTGTCAGCAGGGGGTCAACGGGAAGAATTCCGTACAATCGGCCAAAGGGTTCGTTCTAAAGAGAGAGCAAGCAGCCCGTCCGTGGCGCTGCAGGCCTGGGCTCGGACACACACAGTCGGGAGGCCCAGCTGCAAGAAGAGACCAATTAACGCAGGGCCCAGGGGGCTGAGAATGACATTCTAAGTGCCATTCTGGACTTGGGCGGCTGACCTCTGGCCAGAGCCGAGGTGGCTGGTCCGTGTGAAATGCTACCGCGCCATCTGAGATCATCTCTCATCTCAGTGTCCCAGAAGAAATAGAGGCAGCGTGTTCCTTAGACAGGAGTCTCTAACGCCCACAGAAGGGACTGTAGCTTTGGGAAACAGCCAAAAGAATCCACAATAAGCATAGCACATGACCACACGTGATACCGGGCAGCCATGAACAATGATGGAGAGAGAGAGACGCCATAGGATCAAAGGAGGTACTTACTTTGTGAGGGTAACAGATAAAATGATGCCGACGCTAGGACTTCAGCTGTGTGAAGTGTGTCTGCATGTGGGAAGGAAAATTCTGAGCATCTCTTAGATGCTGAGCTCATTACAAGAATAATTTTACTTAATCCTCACAACACCAAGAGTATTGTTTATTTTTCCCACTTTGCAGATGAAAAAATGAGACTCACAGAGGCTGACTGACTTGTCTAGGGGGGTAGCAGGGTTCGGAATGCACGGTTTTAACAAAGCCAGTGTGCTTCTGGCAGATCTTGGCCCCTTTGTCTTCCCTTCAGGATCTGCTCTCTGACAAGAATGTGGTGATGGACCTCTCTCTGGGTGTTTGAAGACTAAAACAAAAAGGCAAGTTCCCTTGTGGATGGATCTAAGGTTTCCAAGAGCAGCTAGAGGACGCATTTACCAACCAGGGAGTCTAGGACCTATGTCTCCTGGCAGCCAGTCCCGGCTACATGGCCATCTGGGGATCAGGCGGGGCCACCAAACTCACGCTCTGGAGTTCCTGCCTCGTTGCTGGCCACGGGGCCATGCTCTCTACCGTGGAAAGCCCTTAATACCACAGGATGGAAGGTATTCTCTGCCTGAAAGATATCATTATTGAATAAAAGGGGAGGGAAAACAGAAAAAGGGCATCAAAGCCTAAACAAATAACATCAGCATGAAATCTTTAATGAATGGCTCATCCAATGCGATCCACTGAAATCCAGAAGGTTTAGCAAAAGATGCCTTAAACCCAGTTTATACTGCAAATCAGCCATGAAGAAAAGTCAACACCAAGTTAATCCCCATTTAATAATTCAGTTTCAGGATGTTAAAACATATTTCTCTTGGAGCTCCTGCATGTATGACTGATAACAGGGCAACCAAGAAACACACTACAAAAAAAAAAAAAAAAAAGGAAAAGAAGAAAGAAAAGAGACAAGTATTCTTTCAGGAACTATACTATTAAAGGTGGCAGTTAGCTCCTCCTGACGCCTGACTTCATCTCCCAAATCCTTTCTACCCCCCCCTCCCCAGACCTTCTCTCAGGCAGGAAAAATTAAGCCCTGCTTTGAGGCCTGGCCTTGACCCCTTGACCCAGCATGACTGTCAGGTCACTGGTTCAGATACCTAAAACTGGCTGCCCAAGAGCTTCTGTGGGGCAATAGCCATTGGATCAGAAAACCCTGCCCTCAGAACCCTTTGGGAAGAGTCAGTTACATGGTGATGGATTCATCAGAAGCCCAGCTGAACATGACACCAACAGGTGGTAGCAGGCCCACCCCTGACCAATGCACCCTTCAGAGCCCATACCATCCCCAGCTGACGTCCTGAGTTCTCACCAATTCATATTGATCTCGAAGCTGACCAGAATCTGTCATCAACTACCATGTGCTCCCAACCTAAGACCTGTATACTTAATTCTCCCCCTTGGCTTTCCGGAAACGGCTTCCTCATCGCTAAGGGACTGGGGCTGTTTCTAGGATCTTCCTCCGCAGAGTTCCCCAGACACCCCAGAAAGTGCCCAACACAACCTTCTTCCCCATCAGAACCTTGACCTGACCCCAGTTAAGCCTTCTCCCTCCCCCCAAGCCTCCCTCATTTCCAAGTGCAAAGAAAGTGGTTCTCCTCGCTCTCCTCCCGAGAGCAGCATTTTATTCGCACATCAAGCAGGAAGACCCACAGTCAAGTCCACCACTGACCACAGAGTGCCCAGCTCTGTCTCCCCACGGTTGCTCGCTCCCCACGGCCGCTCCCTGGATGCCTCCGCAGTGCGGGCAACTGTGCGGAAATTAAAAGCAAATTTGCATCACCTTTGCTCAGCGCTTGAGCGCTCCGTTTTCATTTGCATTTTATTTGCACAGCACTTGCATATAATATTGTCGAAATGCCCAGAACTCTCCCTGCCCCCTCCCCACCCCGCCTGCTTCTCCTTATCCAGGAATCCCAGGATGCCGGTGAACCCAGGAAAATTACAGACAGACTTGGGACCATGGGGGACTAAGCCAGAGAAGCTCCTGGGTGGCATCTCAGGGCGAGGGACTCTGAGGGTCAGGCATTTGATGGCAGTACATTCTAATGTAGAGTGAATCAGAGCCCAGATATCTGCTTTCCTTATGCATGCAATCACTGTAAAATTCTCCTCACTGTCCGCTGTGCCAATATGCACAATGGGGACTCAAAACCACCAGCTCCCAGGACCGGCTTTAACACAATCCTGAACCTGGTGAGAAGCCATGGGGCAGCCACCTTGTGCCATCTGTGGAAACCCTGATGGTCCATTTCATATCCCTTCCCCCTTAACAAGTGAACTGTCTACAGCTCCGGTCCTCTGGGGTGTTACCCCTACCTGCCTGTCATCCCACCTGGCACTGGAACGGTTGGACCCTGCAAACCCAGGGCCCCGCGCCCCCGATGCATACACGGCATCTGGCTCACCCCACACTAGCAGGAGCCGAAGACACCCTCCTCCCAAACACGCTCTCCTGCCAGTACAATACTACAACCTGCCAGGGTTTCTCTTAAGTCCTGAAATTCACTTGAAACGTGCACACACAGAGGATGAGGAGGGGCTCGCAACCGCGCCGCATCACCCCCCCAACCATTCTCGGTTCACGCACCACTAACTCGGGCGCGCGCCCGCCTCCCTGTTGACACAGCCAAGCAGCTTCCAACCTGGTGGAATTCAGTGTCAAAAAAAAAAAAAAGTCGAGAACGCTTTGCTAAATATGCTCCTCCACTGTCAAAAATGACAGCCAGGTTCCAAGATGTACTTTAAGGAGAAAACAAAATCGGGGCAAAGCCACGGGATCGTGAAAACAGAAAGGACACACACAATGAACGCAGATTAAATGGGTTCTTTTCTTTTTTTCCTTTGTTTTCAACTGTTGCCAAGTTATTTATCCCTAGAAAGCCGCTTACTTCTTCAAGATGAAGTATTTCTTTGTGAGATGACTTATTTCGCTTGGTTTTACTTATGTATTTGGCTCTCGGGGACTGGGCCAGGGAGAGGGGGCGGGGGCCAGGAATACCGAATCACAGAAATGCAGGCAAAAGCATCTTCAAAATATCATTCGCCTTCTTCTGCAGCGGAGGACACTGCAAGGCCCACGTGTCACTCACCTGCAGTTAGGGGGCTTTCCCAAAGCCATGCAGACAGATGCTCACACAGCAGAGCCAACAGGAAACCCCCGACTCCCGCCTCCCGCCTCCCCCTCACTCACACTTTTCTACCGAAAGAAGAGGATGTTCTCAGATGTTGGTGATGCTGGTCAAAGCTCTCCTCCTCACTCCCTAACTACCCCTTGACAATGAGGGTCCAAGGCCTGCCCTCAGTTTCTCCAACTGTCCATCAAAAATACCTGTGCCCAATCACTTTTTACTTCACCTGGGTACCATGAAGGTGAAAGAGCAGGGACACCTGGGTGGCTCAGTCGGTTAAGCAGCTGCCTTCGGCTCATGTCATGATCCCAGAGTCCTGGGATCGGGCACCGCATTGGGCTCCTTGCTCAGTGGGGAGCCTGCTTCTCCCTCTCCCTCTGCCTGCCGCTCCCCCTGCTTGTGCTCTCTCTCTCTATCTCTCTCTCTGGGTCAAATAAATAAAATTTAAAAAAAAAAAAAAAAAGATGAAAGACCAGTATTACTGAATGCTTGGCGATCATTTTTTACAAAATCACAGCCCACAAAGTTGCCTGGAGACCCTAAGATAATCATTTTACAAAATCACTGCCCACAAAGTTGCCCAGTGACCCTAAGATAATCATTCCTAGGATTCCCCCTCTTTAGAGAAAAGTACCAGGCGAAGCTTCTCTCCAGGTGCATGGGGAGGCTGCCAGCCGCTAGCAGTGGAACTCACCCACCCCCAACTCAGAATCGTTGCTTTTCACCCTGGCTCCTCGGAAATTCAGAACAAAGATTCATGTGTTCGCCTGAAGGATGCTCTAAGCCCGTGTCTTTGGAATACCTCTTGCTCCACACTATCCCCTTCATTGCCTTGCTCCTTTTCTTGCATTCTTGTTAAATCATTTCATCGTACCTTTGTTGTCTTAGCTCAGGCTGCTACAACACACACCCTGGACTGTGGGGCTTAAACAACAAGCGTTTAGTTCTGGAGGCTGGAAGTCCAAAATCAAGGTTTCAATGTGCCGGCAGATTTGGTTCCTGGCAAGGGCCTGCTTCCCCATCCGTAGATGGTGTCTTTTAGCTGTGTCCTCCCATGACAGAGAGAGCTCCGTTCTCTTCCTCTTCTTAGAAGGGCACTAATCCCATCGTGAGGCCCCTCCCTTCATGACCTAATCTAACCCTAATTACCTCCCAAAGGCCCCATCTCCAAACACCTTCACACTGGAGATCACAGTTCAACATGTGGATTTGGGGGCGGGGTGGGGGGGGAGACACAGATGTTCTGCCAACAGCCTTTGTCGTTGACTGTAAATTGCCTTAAATCAAGGGTGCAGTATAAATAATAATGAAATTCTCAAGCTTTGAAAAGATAATGTATAATTTTTTATACATCTTGGGCCAAAACCAGGAATGTAGAGCTAGTGAGAACACTGTTTTTGTGCCAAGATTACAACACCAAGCAGAGAACTCCAAGAGGCTCCCAAATGCGCAGGTAAACCTGGGATGGGCTGCCTTTGCCTCCCCCTTCCAAAGCCCACAGGGTCCCCGCTGCAGTCATCCACCAAGTGATCATTTCCTTTATGACTCACAAGTGGCATCTGACTTAGGCCGAATGTGCTGGGGGCTGGGAATACTTTGTGGCTGGCTGACCTTGTACCCACTCTGGTGCTTTGGGTTGTTCGTGGATCCTCGTCAAAATTTACAAAAGCACAAGACATATGAGAAGGGGGAAGCACATTCCTCAGCTGGAAGAATGGCCAAGTAACCACAAACTGCTGGCCCTCCTGGGATCGTGCTGGTCACGGACTTGGCTTCAGCGGCCCGATGACTTGCGCCTCCAGACACCGCCTACACCCACGCCTTCTTCACTCCGACCACCAGCCCTCCGGGTCTCAGGGAGGCAAAGCATGCTGGGGTGTAGGTGGGTACCCGCGGGGCTAAGGAAGGACCGGAGAAGGAAGCCACTTCTCCATACTCAGGGCCCCGTCGGATTCTCGGACCCCTCTGCCCTAACAGTGGTCTTTCTAAATAGCCTGCGTGCCAGCTCCGGAGCTCCGGGTAGATTTCAAGGCAACAGCAACAGAGCATAAAGCTTTCCACGTTTTCTACACGGGATGTCCTGTCTGGTGTGTGTGTGAGTTATCCCAGACCAGATGCTGCTGTTTTCTTAAAGTGTACACCTTATCACCCCCTTGATCCAAGGGGTTCAGATTCTGGGCCCGGAGGAAGGAGGGAGTCAGGTAGACACTGTGCCACATGCTGGTTTAAAGTTTAGTTGTGGAGGCGGTCAGAAGTGAGGTGGGCAAGCCTGGCTCCACTCTACTAACTAGGTCACTTTGGGAAAGTTACTTAATCACTCTGGGCCTCGGTATCCTCATCTAAAATTAATAATAATAATAATAATAATAATAATAATAATAGAGCCCATCTCATGGGATTGGGAGGATCATGGTATGCCTTATAAATTTTGCTTCTCCCTCCCAAAATAAGTCTCGTCCTTCAAGACTACAGCCTGGTCTCAGAATGAAAAAGGAACCCACCCATCGGCCATCAGTGTAGTTCAGACTTCTCTCAATTATTTGCAAAAACATGACATTTCCTGTTTGGGACCATCTCGCCCAGAATAGGCCTCCTCTAAACCTGGTCATCAGGGGCACATGGGACTGGTTTGGACAAGCAGTAAAGTAATGGAAATTATCTGCTGTGAGTCTGTGTTTTTTTTCTACTCCTTCAACCCCGATAACTAAGAATTAACTGTACACAGTTAATGCTCTTACCTAAACACAAGGCAAATCTTATCAGGTCACTTGCCTGCTTCCAAGGGGACTTTCAATGGGTCCCTAAACTCAAACTCCTTACATGACATCCTGAAGATGTCCCTGATCTGACCCTGGTCGACCCTCCCTGCCCCATCATCTTCCAGTCCCCATCTTGGTCTCTGCAATCCCGCAATGTTGAACTATCGCTTTCTCCCCTGTGCACCTTGCCTGGTGCCTTAATTTACAGCGTCCCGCCAGCCTGCAATGTTTCTCCTCTCCATTTCTGCTCATTCTCATCAGGCATCACCTCCTCCTGGACGCCCTCCATGCATCACTACCACCTCCAACCCCACCAGCAGCCTGGGATGCCTCTACTTCATGTTCTAGTTATAACTTGCACACTGTTTTGCCACGAAACTTAGCACTTTGCATTATATTGATCTCTAGTCCTTGTCTCTGAGGCACTCGGGAATGTGGGCCTCCTGACAGCAAAGAACAGGTCTCTGTTGCTTTTATGTGTGTGTGTGTCTCAAGTGCCTAGCACATAGCTGGTGTTTGTGGAAGGAAGGGAGGAGACAGAAATGTGCAGGTGGACTGGTCGACAGGGAGGGGTGACTTAGCTAAATAACACTCTGCCCAAGTAAAGGGTCTCATCAACATGTTGCCACCCAGCGGTGGGAGGGCTCTGTGTGGGAGGGCCTCTAAAAACACATGGGCAACGGGGAGAGGAGGAAGGATGAAGGGAGAACACTTCTGACCTAGGACATTATCTGCACCGGAGTGTTCTCAAAAACTAGCACATGGGGAAAAAAGACATCAAGAGGGAGACCTTAAAGCTTAAGTTTGAAAGGACTCAATAGGCCAAATATTGCACCCAAAAACTCATTCTCTCCATCCGGGGCTGAGGCAGGAATGGGGAGCTGCACAAGGGTCAGGAAGCAGAGAAGTCCCTATAACTGCTGTTCTTCCGGCCATGGCTCCAGAAGGTGCACCTTCCACAGCAGAAAAGTCAAACTGGATATTTACTGGTTGCTCCAAAGAAATAGAGGGATACAGAAATCGACCCTGAGTATTGGCAACATCCAACTCAAATCTGGTTCTTCTCTCTTTATTATTGGTCTCAATGACAGGCCTAAACGCTCATGTTCAGAGCTCCTTGAAAACTACAGCAGGATAGGCCGACTCCAGAGGTGGAGCCTCAGAGATAAGGACTGACGAGCAAGAGCCATGGCACACGGGAGCTGGTGCAGCCCCTCTCACCCAATGAGAAGCCAACCTTCTCGCTGTCCAACTCCTGCCTGGACCCATACTACAACCACTCCCAGCTAAACACCCACCCACCAGACATCCTTCGCTCCTTCACCCTCCTCCTCATCCCTTCCCCCGCACTCTCAATCTTCAGAACTTGAGTTGGCAGAATTTATAGATGCATAACTTTGTGTGATACTTTAGCTTCTAATTTAATAAACAGTCACTCCCCTCCCACCACTTCCATTTGAGATGGAATGAATTCCCTTCCCCCATTGACTTTGGGCTACACCATAGGACTTGTGTGGCCAATGGGATGTGGGTCAATGGGTATGTGTAGTCTGGCTCCCATCATCCTCCACAAGAACATGACCCAATGGCTGCTGATCCAATAAGATCAATAAGACCTGAACCCAACCTGAAACTGGATGCCAAGTCCAGGCGACCCACAGCTTAAAAGAGAGTTGCCCCTACCAACACGGAGTGCATCAGTAAGGCAGAGGTTTGGTTTTATAAGTCCTGAGTCTCCAGATGCTTTGCGAAGCAGCATTCCTGGGGCAATAGCTAACCGGTACACTCAGTACAAGTTAACCTTGATGGTCAGCTTGTTTCTCCTCCATTTATCTGTACCATGTGGTGAGAGCACCCTCAAATGCAGTCAGTGCAGAAGGTCTCCAAACCTCACCATCAGCTTGTTGGCGGCGCTCACGCCATCACACATCCAGGATACAGTCCTCGGTACTTCCTGGAGGTAGGATGGCTGGTGGTTGGGCTGCTTCTGCCTGACTTCCCAGCATCGGCAGGATTTTCACTCCAGTCCTTATTGGAAACGGTGCGTGCCACACCACCCTCCTCCTTCTCCTCCCCCTGTCCGGGCAGCAGACAGAGGGACTTGGTCAGCAGGAGACAGGGCTCAGCCCCGAGTCCTCCTGGGCAGCAGACAGAGGCTGTGTCTGTGCATATGGTAATGAGAACTCCCTGTGGCTCCATGCAAGGGAGTCAGGCAGCGTGGGTAAGGCAGGCCAAGAAACCGTGCCTGTCCCTCCACTTAGAGACATAACAGGTGCCCACGCACACTCTTACAATCGCTCCTCAGAAGACGCTCGAGAGGTCATGTGTCATTTTCAGAGGAATGAGCCGCTCATCCTGAAAGCAACTCCCAGGTCAGACGATGGGACGTGTCCCTCTCCTGGATTATCGTTCCCTCCCCCTCCGTTTGGTTGACATGGCTGTTATTATGGATGATGCTAAGAGAGGCTCGGGGGCGTCTCGTGTTCTACAGTTGGTCCCCTCTGGAAAGAGGAGCTGCTTATGGAAAACCTCCTTTTCCGTCCTGAGTCAAGACATTCCTTGGGCGATTGGGGGGGAACCCCCTCCACCCCCTCCCCACCCCGCCACCATTTGGAAGTGATTACCACCGCGATACCCTGACAGAGTGAATGATGCTGAGGGCTTGCTCCTGATGCTGAGCGAAGAGCCCGCCACGCGTCCCCACCCCCAGCCCTTGGCACACGCGGCTCCAGCGAGCCTCGAATCCCACTTGGATGCAGATTTCCAAGGCTTGCTTTCCACTGATACATGGGATCAACGTTAATAACAAAAACCTGGCAGGGAAGGCACCTCTGCCTAGCAAGAGCCCCCAGTGGCCAAACCGAGGAAGTCCTGGGGGGGGCTGGAGGGCAGACTGCCAGTTCATTTGTTACCTCCCACCCCAAGATGCAAGGGAACCCTGTGACCTCGCTCACAGACCCTCTGCCTTCGCTCTGACAACAGCCACAACCGTCTGCGTGGTGGCTTCGTCCTCCCCTCTTATCCAAGAACCTCTCTCACCACTTCCAGCTGGGTTCCAGTCCTTCCTGTGGGTTCCGCTCGTGCTGCAGACTCCTGGGGGTAACGTGTGTCCCCGCGTGGCTATCAGCAGCCTCCCCAGGGAGGAATCCACACCCCTGGGCACCGAGCATCACCAGGTGCTCAAGAAGCGAACCACCCACCTTCCCCAGGACCCACGAAAACCATCACCTCCTCATGTCTGGAGGAATGAGCAACGATGCTTGCCACCTACCCTGAACCGCCCTTTCTTCAAAGCTGTGCCGTTAGACAGTCACAACAAAATCTCACGGAATAAATCGTCTCCCCAGTTTACAGATCAACAAAAGCCTCAGGAATGCGAAAACGTTGCCTAGCGCTCTGCCGGCGGTCAGTGGCCATCATCATTTGAACCCAGGTCCGGTGACTAAAGGCTCCTGCCCTCTGCTTTGTGTCCCAGAGTTTCAGGCTTACAGGATAGTTCTCTGAAGGCAGGGATGCTGGACCCCCCCAGCAATTCATCCTCGCCTCATGCAGCATAAGCCTGAATTCTTCCTCGGTGATGGGTGAATACGATCCTTGCTCTCCGACCCAGACTTGGTCTCCTGCCACCTTCCTGACTTTCTGCTCCCCCTCCACCCAAGCTGGCTCGCTGGAGGAGTAGACTCGGCGGTGCTGCAGATTAGAGCACAAGTGAGTCGGGTGAGGGGATGAGAAGTGCCTCCTTTGCCTGCTCCTTTGTTTCTGACTCAATAGAAAGTCAGCAGATGGAGCCTTGCGAACTCAAAGCTGCCACTCTCAAGACCCACAGGGCACCCAAGGTGGAGCCGGAAGTAAAAGGGAGCTGGTGGGGGCAGCCAGACATCACCACACCTGCTGAGGGGCCTGGAGACAAAGCAGATCAGTCTCTGGGCAGAACAAGCGAGTGACACCGGGCTCCTGGACCCGAGCCAGCAGGGCAGTGTAGCCACGGCCCATGCACCTTGCCTCTCCCCCTTGCCTTCACTCTGCTCCCGTTTCTGGACTGGTCTTTGGTTAGCGGATGATCTGCGGAGGTCTGCAGGTCCTCGGGTCAGAAGTCCTCAAGGTGTATGAGCTGGGCACCGCGGAGGTAATCACAGCTGAGGGGCAGAACCAACCACCTGCACACACTCAGGTCCCTGCAATTCAGAGGGGACGCCCCATGGACGGGACTTGGGAAGGAGCCTGTATCTGATGATGGTTCTAGAATATTCTTGGGTGAATCTGATCATCCACAGGACAATGAAAGAATTTTTTATACAAAAGCTGCCATTATGCCAGGATGTGCTTTAACGTCCCCAGATCTGAACGTCTATTTCTCGTCTGACTTGACCACTTCTTCCCCCAATTCAAGGAGTTTTAGACTTATCTGGAATCTCATCCGTGGATGTAATGGAATCCCAAGAACTAAGCATTTCAGTCAACAGGATTCACATTTTTTCTTCCCCTGGGGCCCCTCACTCTTCCCCAGGAATGCCTGACTGGAATCAGAGTAGTCGGAATAAAATGCATCTACTCGTCTGAGTTTTCTAGACGACAGGCCTGAAGGGATACATAGTGCATCAGAGGTTCATAATCACACGGAAAACAATCTCCCGGGTGTAAAGTGAGTCTCGGGCCCGGCTGTCCCTGAACCACATTCCCAGGTTCATATGGGTTTGTGTGGCAAGAAATCTCCACTCAACTGGGTTCTGAAGCCACCGGAAGTCCCAAAGCCCATTCGGCTTCCACCTAGAGACCCATGCCAGGAGTACCCTGCCCCTCACGACCCCAGGACAGCAAGTGACAGATGTAGGGGGCCACTGCCTGGCTCTTCGCAGCCTCATGCCCTTTCAGAGACACGTCTGAAGATAGCAGTGGGTTCTAAGTGCCACACCAGAGGCCCGCACACTCCAAACTTTGGAGACCATCGACTTCTTTCCTAGAATTGTCAAAGGTTCAGGCCCATCATCCTGGGTTGAGTGAGTTCTAATCTGCAGACGCTGCACCCCAGGGAAGAGAGGGGTAGGCTTCCCCCAGAGGCTCTGGGGAAAGGGACTCTTCATCTCCCAGCTGCCTCTGCACATGGGCATGCGAGCTCTTTGCAAGAGGATGGGCACGGCTGTAGCTGGAAGGCCCAATTCACCTAGGTGCTCCTCAGGGGCCATCCATGAGGGCTGAGTGTTACCCAAAAACCTTCCGTATTAACTTAACCTCAAAGCGACGCAGAGGAGGACTCCTAACACCCTGTGGCCATTCCTACGGTGGTCCCAAAGGGCCCACTCTGCCTCTAGAACAAAAGCTACCACGTCCCGCACCTAGCCCCACGCCCCCGCATCAACCAAGACAAAGGAGAATTGCTTCTGTTTTCATGGTTTGGATGCTTACCTTTGTTTTCTAAATGAACATTCTCTGTTTCGGCAGTTAAAAAAAAAAAAAAAAAAAGTACTGGAATAGCTCCCTGATTACTATTCCAATGTGCTTTGAGGTTGAAAACCGGGGCCACGAGGACAGAGAAGAGTTACTGCTGTTTATTAGATTATGCAAAATAGCAGTATGGTATGCTAGACAGAGCGTCGTCTGGGAAATCAGGAGCTTATAGACACTGAGTCCAGCTCTACCCCATATTCGCTATTGCTCTGAGATTTCATTCCATTTTTGCCTTCAATTTTTTCGCATGTAAAAAAGGTATGCCTATGTGGCAGATTAGGTATCTGATCATCAGTTCTTTGACTCTCTTCCCATCCGTGTAGGTATTAGGTCCCCTCACCCTGGATCTGAGTGGGTGCTGTAACAGTAGGAGGGACAAAGACCCACACGTTTCATCTCCTGCCTCTTGGATCATCTGCTCTTGGAAACCAGCCACCATGCTGTAAGGAAGCCCAAGCAACCCTGTGCAGACACCCCCGTGGAGAGGAACCAAGACCCCCAGGCCACAGCCCCGGCTGAGCTCCCAGGCCAAGAGCCAGGACCAACTTGCCAGCCAAGGTGTGCCATCTTGGAGACAGACCCTCTGTCCCCAGCTGAGCCACCCCAGCTGACAGCTGCATCCCACGGCAACAAGCCGCCTCTGCCGGGCCCTACCCGAACTGCAGACCCAGTACCAAAATATACAGCTGCTTCTGTTTCAAGCTACTCACTCGGGTTGGTTAGGTGCCAGCCAACGATGGGAATGGATGGTCAGACTTTTGGGTGAAGATGGAACCGAACAAAATATCGAGGCATTATCTTCCAACTACTGCTCTCTAGCTCCAACAAAGAGGCTGCACCCCCCAAAAAAATGTCCCCCGAAGAAGTAGCATTCTAATCAATGGCCTTATCGTGGGCAGAGGATTCATCATAGTCATGCTCAACTCACACCAGCTGGAAACAAAAGAGAATCCACCGGCAGGTTAATCCCAGTAGGACCAGCGGAATTTATGGGGCCCAGTGGCTAAGTGAAAATATGGGGCCCTTTGTTGGAAAACTAACGATAACAATTTTATAATATATATATTTATACATATTCTTATGTATATATTAGTACCTTACGGATATATAAGATATGTCACAGTCTAATTACTAAGAATTAAGGATTTTAATTTTTACATTATTAAGAATTACCAAGATGGGACAGCAGAGAATGAATCCAAGCCTGGGACCCTTCTGACGGCTGCACGGATCACACACCCATGAAGCCACCCTCCATCCCAGCTTAATGGCCTACCTGATTCACATCATAGGCACATGGATCCTAAACCCCAAAAACCCACCTCCTCTGCTCTTTACCCCAACCCATTCTGGTCACGTCACTTAGAGCAAGCCAGAACAAGCTGCCTCATGTCATGAACCATTTCAGAAAGGACCGACCAACTTCACCCTCAGTGACACACCTACCTGCTCTCCTTGTCAATGTTGCTGTCACTGGGGGGTCCGGTAATGGGAGTTGTTTTTGTTTTTTTTTTAAAGGTTTTATTTATTTGACAGAGAGAAAGACAGCCAGAGAGGGAACACAAGCAGGGGGAGTGGGAGAGGGAGAAGCAGGCTTCCCGCTGAGCAGGGAGCCCGATGCAGGGCTCGATCCCAGGACCCTGGGACCACGACCCGAGCCAAAGGCAGACGCCCAACGACTGAGCCACCCAGGCGCCCCAGGTAATGGGAGTTTTTAAGAGATACTTTTACCTTTTAAAATTCAAAGGGCTGGGCGCCTGGGTGGCTCAGTTGGTTAAGCGACTGCCTTCGGCTCAGGTCATGATCCCGGAGTCCTGGGATCGAGTCCCGCATCAGGCTCCCGGCTCGGCGGGGAGACTGCTTCTCCCTCTGACCCTATCCCCTCTCATGCTGTTTCTCTCTCTCTCTCTCTCTCAAATGAATAAATAAATAAAATCTATAAAAAAATAAATAAATAAATAAATAAAATTCAAAGGGCTTCGGGAAAGCGGCAGAGGATGCCACAGCACGCCGGGCTGGGAGCCTCTCAGGGAACCGCACCGTCCCTGGGCCTGCAAGGTAGGGTCGGGAGCAGCTACAGACCCAGACAGAGCTGAGCGGAAAGAGTCCTCTGAAACAACTAAGGCTTTTGGCGAAAGGACAACGCCAACAAGCCGGGGTGGCCCAGGAAGGAGCCAGGGAGCAGACACGGCCTCATTCCCCTTCCCCCCTCAGTGCTCCGACCGGTGCCTCTTCCTGGTCAAACCCAGGAGAAGCCAGAGGCCAAGTGAGCCCACTGAGGCAGAGTCTGCAAGTCAGTCTCAGAGGAGCACACGTGAACGTTCAGCTTCTTTTTAAGGAAACTGGAAAAGCCCTCTTTATAAAACCTCACCATTTCCCCATTTTTTCATCTGAAGACACAAGCCCAGCGGCACAGGAGGGATCCCCTGGAGCCATTTCCCCAGCTGCCCTCAGAACCCAGGGCTGGACTGCGTAGCTGAGGGGGTGAACTGGCCGGGGCCAGCCCTCACCCCACAGCCGCCCGCACAGAAGGAGGGGTAAGTAACAGCAAACGGAGTCCCCAAAGCCAGCTACCTACGTGAGGCAGCAAACATCTCCACAAGCAGGTGCCTCCTTGAGAAATAATGGCCAACTTAGCCATTTGTGTGGAGATGGCCGGGGGTCAGGGGGACAGTCACCATGTGGGAGGTCTCTGAGCTGCAGAACACACGGCCAGCTTGTCCCTTGGAGGCCAAAGCAGTGAGCGAGGCAAAGGGATACAGGGCTTCACCGAATCAGCCTCTAAGAATCAAACTTCCCAGGATGCTTCCAAATGGACTCCAGCAGCTCTGGTTCTTTGCTGACATTCTCTTTTTCTTTTTTTCTTTTTTTTTTTTTCAAGTTTCAGAGATAGAATTTCGTGATTCTTCGGTTGCATACAACACCCAGGGCTCATTCCATCAAGTGCCCTCCTTAATGCCATCCCCCAGTTGCCCCGTCCCCCCACCCCCCTCCCCTCCCGCCACCCTCAGTTTCTTTCCTAGAGCTCAGCATCTCTGCCGCATTCTAAGCGCCGGGTGCCTCTGAGTCTCTGGGAGCGTTTTCACAAGTCTCCTGTCCTGACTTTAAGATCTGACAAAAGACAGGGTGCTATAACCCAAACGTTAAGACCAGCCCCCTTGGGCGCCTGGGTGGCTCAGTTGGTTAAGCGACTGCCTTCGGCTCAGGTCATGATCCTGGAGTCCCCGGATCGAGTCCCGCATCGGGCTCCCTGCTCGGCAGGGAGTCTGCTTCTCCCTCTGACCCTCCTCCCTCTCATGCTCTCTGTCTCTCATTCTCTCTCTCTCAAATAAATAAATAAAATCTAAAAAAAAAAAAAAAAAAAAAAAAAAAGACCAGCCCCCTTTCTAGCTGGTCCTGCACTGCTTTTCCTTCGTCAAGCCTTGGCTTCTCCTTCTCTTCCTTTTATTTCTTCTAGTCTCTCCTTTACATTTTTAAAATGTTTTATTCTGGTATCGGTTTCAGCTCTCATCCCAAAAATTCTCTCCCTGTTCCCTTTAGTCTCTCAGTGCTTGAACATGTCTCCAGACCCACGAGACTTCTAGCACCTTCTCCCTTGATGTAGAACTGGCAGTTTCCCTTTCCTCTAGCAGCCGGGCATGTTGCCTTTCCCCGTAAGAAGCACCCAACATTGACTGGAATTACTGGAGTGACATACAGCCAGCAGGTTGACACTCGGTGGTGTCCTTTTCACACCAGTTAGGAGCACGGTGGCCACAGGCAGTCCACTCCCTCCCAGGCCAAAGCACTGGAGAGCCGCACCCCGGAGGCTCCTGGTGGACTGGCTACGTAGTTCCTTTTTCAGTCACCCACCGGCAGGTGAGATCAGATCCCGACACAAGAAAGGACAGTCTCGAGTTCCACCGTTTGTCCCTGACATGTCCAACAAGACGTGTCTATCAATTATTTCTGTCTCTTAATAGGCCTGTTCTCTCCATCTTTCCCCCATCATTCCATTCTCTAGGCCTCCCCGCTCAGTGAAAATCAGGCTTCTAGAAAGCCACAGCCCTTGTGTTTACGATGTTGTCACAGCTCCTGACAAGGGCCAAGCCGTTCTGGGGGCTGGCTCCACCCCCCTTCCTAAGCTCCCCCAGCATCCACGCTACCCCAAGAACACTCGGGAAAAGCCCCATTGCCTTTCATCTCCTCCAGCTCCAACCTTGGTTGAAAGCCTTCTGGGACACCAGCACAGGAAATCCTAACCATAGCTTTGTAGTTTGAATCCTGGCATTGAAGTATGTGCTAACAGCTGTAATTGGCATTATGGAAGAAGGTTAGAATAAATTACTCGTAGCTAAGGAGCCAGCAAAGAGAAAATTATGCAAGTCATCTTGTATTTGGTCCTTAATCCAACACTGTAAAACTAAATCCTTATCACCCTGACTCCGAGGGAGTGTGCAGCTCAGTGAGGGACTTCACTACCCTGCACTCAGCCCGACAACCTTGAGACGTGGCCCCTCCAGCCGGAGAGGCAGAAGCTTAAAAGCATTCAACAGGCACAAGAGGCTCTGGAGAGTCCCCTCCAACCCTGACATGGCTGCAGACACGTGTGCCCCCCCCCAGCACCTGGGAACCCCTGTCCTGGAAACCCGTCTCCAGCGGCTGAGAGCTCATCGGCACCAAGGTGCTGCCTAAGAAAACCCTCAGGGAGCACACGGCATAAATCGGGGTCCTGACACTCGAAAGTCTTATAGGCCCAAAGGGCTCACCCCCGTGGCCGTGTCTCACATCCCGTCACGGGAGGCGGACCAGAGCCACTTAAGCGGGGACCAGCAGGTGCCCGAATCTGAGTCCAGACCCTCGCCCCGTCTGTGTGTGTGACAGGTTGGCATGGGGCAGAAGGAGGAAGGTTTTTCTCTCTTAGCCAAGTGCCTTAGTCAGCTCTGGTGGTTTTCTGCCTTGTGTGTGAGGGAGAGGCAGGTCATCACTAGGCACTGGAGGGGGTCGCACAGTGTCTGTCCCCTCCCCAGTCCCACGAACTCGCTCCAAGAGCTCACAGGGAAATGGGGGAGGGCAGAGTAGAGAGGCCTGGGAGCACAGGACCCAGCTTCCACGGGGACCCCGGGTCACCCGAGGCCTGGCAGTCCTGGGAACCCTGGCGTCGCCCCATGGTAGCCACACCACCAGCCTCGTGGCAGGCACCCCGGGCTGTGGAGCCTGGGGCTCATGCTCAAGCTGCTGCCTGCGTAGACGGCACCGCGGGGAGGAGCCGGAACAGGAGAGAAAGCCGGGAGGAATTCTGCTTGAAGACCAGGGCTGACAGGCTACTGCAAAACCACATACAGAAACACTTGGGGGATGGGGCGGAAGGAGGGTGGTGTTTGCAGAGTCCTCAAGGCCCTGCAGAGCTGGTGGTGCAGACCAGGGAGTCTCAGTTTACTGTTAACTTGGCCACACTGGCAGGTGGGGGCCCGGGACACGCACCGGAGCTACACACGTGCGGCTGGCCCGCAGCCGGTGGCTCCGCCCTTTCACGGCAGGTGGAAGGATGGGACCGAAGCGAGCCCGGGGAGGCCCACAGCCGGCAGGAACAGCACCTTCCCGCCTGCGTCCCCAGACGCACCCGGGCCTGGGCGAGGCTTCTACCCACCACAGGCCTGAGGCTTCCCTTCCCACTTCTGATCGTGATCTGGTTCGGTGACAGTGAGTTTGGAATAATGAGGAAAAAAACAAAAGAAAACCCCACCCTGACAGGGTCATTTATGGACTTGATACTTTAAGTGCTCAAGAAGCAACTGAACTGTCATCCATTTGTGACCCCCTCCCTCCATGGTACCTAACATACGTACTACACACGGCCCTCACGAAGGTTAATCGTTCTGTTCTTCAAGAGGTGCTCTGAATTGGTGGAAGCGGGTCCGAGCGAGAAGAGTCAAGAGATGGGACTCCCAAATAGCTCTGATTCTGGTTTCTAAAGCCCCAAGAAACGCCGCTCTCCACAAATACGATTAACACACACACCCCAACTCTCCCAACGGTGTGACACCCACAGAGGGACACCCTGGATATTCCTAAAGGAGCAAATCATAAATAAGGCAGCAGGATGGATAGATGACCTATTGAACTTACCCTTCTGTTTATATTCGTTAGAATCTTAGGCTTCAGTATAAGGCAAAATCGGAATTTACTTGTTAATACAAAATATAATAAACAGGGAACGCCCACACACCATGACATTTCCAATGGGTCAACTTGGGCTTATGCCATGGGGGGGAACGATAAAGCCATTCTGGGAATGGCTGGGACATAGGCATAGCCCTAAAAAGGAAAGCATGACAACACAAGAGGATAAAACCCCTCTGAGTGGGGCTCCAAGCCCAGAAGATTTCTGCAAACTATTATCTAATTTGATTCCCCTCACTGCATTACAGGGGGATTTAAAACACATCACCTCCAGCTGAAATGGGTTCTGGTAAATTTCTCGAGCTCTCTCGCGGATCTCACGTCATCCTCTGGGTTCAGGGTCAACACTACATTAATGACCCACCATTTATCCACTGGGTAATTCACTCCCTGGCAACCTGCTTTATTTATGCTATATAAATTCAGGAAGCAATTAATAGTTGCCACAAAAGCAACATGATTGAGGGTGCTTTTCCCAATCAAACTGTGAAGCTAGGCATTTCTCATACCCCAAGGCAGATGAGAGAAGCAATGAAGACTGGGGAAAAGCACTGAACAGCGCCATTATGCCTTCTGTCTTCCTCCTTCCCCTTGTTGGGGGAGAAGCTGAGACAACTTTCTGCCTTTTTGTCTTAGCACCTTATTTCCACTCCTTTTCAAAGTAGTCACTCCTGGGGCACCTGGGTGGCTCAGTCGGTTAAGCATCTGTTCTTCAGCTCAGGTCATGATCCCAAGGTCCTGGGATGGAGCCCCACGTTGGGCTCCCCGCCTCCCTGCTGAGCGGGGAGTCAGCTTCTCCCTCTCCCTATGCCCCTCCCCCCAGCATATGTGAACTCTCTTTGTCTCTCTCAAATAGATAAATAAAATCTTTAAAACAAAAAACAAAAGGAGTCATTCCTGTTGCTAACAGCTGTCCGGGCTCCCTTTTTTGACATCCTGTTCACCTTTTGGTTCTGTTCAGGCAAAAGTAATTTAATAATAACGCCATAAAAATCAGGGAGAAAGAACAGTTTACTCATTAACCAAAAAACAAACAAACACAAAAATTATCCTAACACCAAAAACGGCATGAAAATAGGAGTGCTTTCAGGATTTGACTATATCTGTCCTTTACAACCACCCTTCTAGGCAGCCTAGGCAGACAGCACCCCATGAACAGAGAGGCTGAGTGACTTACTCATGCTGGCACAGAGGGTCAAGAGAGAAGTTCAGCTGGCTCCCTGAGGTATTACTTTATTTCTCTTCTCTGAGGGCTCCAAGCCACTTGCTTCCAAGTTGGGGCAGCTACTGTTGGTTGGCTGATCTGCCAGCATGCTCGGACGATTTCTGCTTTTAGGGATCCCCCATCTGGCTCAATGAGACACAAGCAGAAGACCCTGGGTGGCCCCTAGGAGAGCTCGTTAAAGGAGAAAAGACTCAGCTGGTGTGACTCTGGCCTTTTTACCCTTCACCTTCAGGCCCCGCCCTCTTCTTCCCACCTGGAATGTGGTTTCAAGGCTGGGGCTGCAGTCTTTCTGTGACCAAGAGGATAAAGGCCCCTGTGTCAAGGATGGAAAGAAGAAACACAGGGAGAGCTTGGTTGCTGATGGCACTGATGGCCACCACATCACCTCTGTTCACCAGACTTCTTGCAGTGTGGAAAAACACAAACTCCCCTTCTGTTTAAACCAGGGTTAGCTGGGTTTGCTGTCAGCTGAAGCTGAACTTCATTCAGCTGGGATCTCTCTCCCTCTCTCTTACATACACACCAATCAATGCCCACCAACTTCATCGCAGGGAACAGAGCTATTCCTTATATATGGATACACAATGGAATATTACTCAGCCATCAAAAAGAATGAAATCTTGACATTTGCAACGATGTGGATGGAGCTAGAGGGTATAATGCTAAGCGAAATAAGTCAGAGAAAAATAAATATCATATGATTTCACTCATATGTGGAATTTAAGAAACAAAACAGATGAATATAGGGGAAGGGAAGGAAAAATAAAATAAGATGAAAACAGAGAGGGAGACAAACCATAAGAGACTCTTAACTCTAGGAAACAAACTGAGGGTTGCTGGAGGGGAAGAGGGTGAGGGGGATGGGGTAACTGGGGGATGGACATTAAGGAGGGCACGTGATGTGATGAGCCCTGGATTTTGTATACAACTGATGAATCACTGACCTCTACCTCTGAAACTAATACTATACTATACGTTAATTAAAAAAAAAGTCAACCTTAAACTTACAGCCAACATCATACTTAAGAAACCAAAAGGCAGGGGCGCCTGGTGGCTCAGTTGGTTAAGCGGCTGCCTTCGACTCAGGTCATGATCCCAGGGTCCTGGGATCGAGCCTCGCATTGGGCTTCTTGATCTGCGGGGAGCCTACATCTCCCTCTCCCTGCCGCTCTGCCTACTTGTGCTCTCTCTCTCTGCCAAATAAATAAATAAAATCTTAAAAAAAAAAAAAGTCATTCATTTCCTCCCTTAAAATCCAGGGAAAAGATAAGAATGTTCCCTATTAAACCTCCAATATTTAAATACTTAAAAAGTTCTGTGTAAAGAAACAGATAAAACAGACAAATAGACTTACAACTACTGGAAACCAGAAGATACGATACATTTTCATTATTTGAAGATGAATCAAACCAAGAAAGCCATGAAAAACAAAATTAATAGATTGGGTAAAATATAGAGACAAGACAATCCGTAAGAATTAATTTTTCTATATGTAAACATTTTTATATGTAAACATTTAATTTTTCAAACAAAATTTATGATAAAAATCCACAGCAGCAAGAAAACACACAATATCTAGGAATAACCCTAAAACAGAATATGTGGGACCATCACAATGAAAATGCAACCTCACAGAGAGATGGAAAAGATTTGCAGAGACACAGCCTGTTCCTTAAGGAGGAGACTGATTTACCAAGGCCATCCTTTCCCAACGTTGAGGACAATCCCCATCAAAATCCTAATCATATTTTTTTCTCTAACTTGACAAAATAAATACAAAGTACGGCATGAAGAATGAACTGAGGGGAACAAAAAAAGTTTTTATTTAAAAAAAAAACTATGGTGATAAGAGAGGCCATGCTCTATTGAGGATATGAAAATAAATTATAAGGTACAAAAGTTAAAATAGCAGGGTACTGGCAGCCTTAGAATTGATAGAAAGTCAGTGACACAATTTCAGTTGCCCTGAAAACCCTCTGACGTACAAGGAGTCAGCACGTAACAAAAGCACTATAAACCACGGAGAAGAGAGAAGCTCTCCTACAACAGACGTCAGGAAAATTGGATATTGGAGAAAAACAAAGTGATCTCCTCACATGACAATATACAGTAGTAGAATTCTAGATGGGCAGAAAAGTTAACTGTGAAAGAATCAAGGCAAGAATAAAGGGTCAATGGTCTCAGGAACTCCAGGCTCCATGAAGACAGGAACCATGTCTGCCCCTTCATGGTTATTTCCACAGTGCTCCGTGCACTTCCTGGCCCAGACGTGGGCTCTCATTCCTCTTTGTTTACTGACTGACAAGCATTAATGCCGTGGAAGAAATCACAAAAGGAAAGGAACATTTCATTATAGAATAAATGTATGTATGGGATAAAAAAATTATGTTTAAAGATTTTACTTATTTATTTGAGAGAGAGAGAACAGCAGAGGGACAGGGAGAAGCAGACTCCCCACT
Organism: Phoca vitulina; assembly: GCF_004348235.1. Classification (NCBI taxonomy): domain Eukaryota; kingdom Metazoa; phylum Chordata; class Mammalia; order Carnivora; family Phocidae; genus Phoca; species Phoca vitulina. The sequence goes on from NW_022589729.1 coordinate 3,119,474, forward strand.
GAGCAGGGAGCCTGATGCGGGGCTCGATCCCAGGACCCCAGGACCATGACCCGAGCCGAAGGCAGACACTTCACTGACTGAGCCACCCAGGCGTCCCTGGGATAAAAAAAAATTAGAAAGCAAATGACAAACTAGGAAAAACATATCTAGTAAATATGATAAAGTGTTCATTCGTATATACACGTGAAAGAGAAGAAAAAGTGCTATGAGAAGAGACAAAGAAAAAAATAGCCATTAACCCTTTGAAAAATTACTCAAATTCCTACATAATCTAAAATCCAATTTAACACTATCAGTCAGCAAATGTTCATACATAAGAAATGGTCAGTGAAGCGGCACCTGGGTGGCTCAGTCAGTTAAGCCTCCAACTCTTGATTTCAGCTCAGGTCATGGTCTTAGGGTCGTGAGATCAAGCCCCACGTCGGGCTCTTTGCTGGGCGTGGAGCCTGCTTCAGATTCTTTCTCTCCCTCGCCCTCTGCCCCGCCCCCTCTGAAAAAAATGGTCAATGAGAAACAGCGAGAGACCCCCTTCACCGTTATTAGAAAACCAAAATCCAATCACTGACAGCACCAAATGCTGGCAACGATGTGGAGCAACAGGAACTCTCACTCACTGCCGGTGGGAATGCAAAATGGCACGGCACCGTGGAATACAGTTTGGTGGTTTCTTACAAGATGACACGTACTCTTACTACGCGATCCAATAATTGGTATTACCCAAAGGAACTGAAAACTAACATCCACACAAAAACTGACACATGGCTGTTTACAGCAGCTTACTCCGTAATGGCCAAAACTCTGAGGCACCAAGATTTCCTTTGGTAGGTGAATGAATAAATAAAGCTGGAGTGCATCCAGACAATGGAATATTATTCAGTGCTAAACAGAAATGGGCTATCGAGTCATGAAAAGCATGGAGGAATCTGAAGTCCCTATCCCTGAGTGAAAGAAGCCAATCTGAAGAGACCGCATACTGTGTCGTTCCAACTACACGACATTCTGGAAAAGGCAAAGGTATGGAGCCAGCAAAGAGATCAGCGGTTACCAGGGGTTTGCGGAGAGGGAGGGATGAATAGGTGGCACACAGATGTGTTTAGGGCAGCGAAGCTGTTCTGTGCGATACTATCATGGTGAATACGTGTCATTATAAATTGGCCCAAACCCATAAAATTTACACCAAGAGGGAACCCTAATATAAACTATGGGCTCTGGGGAATAATGACTTGCCCACGTAGGTTCATCGACAATAACAAATGGACCACCACTCTGGTGAGGGATGTTAATAATGGGAGGGGCTGTGCACATGGGGGTGCAGGGAGCATATGGGAGAGCAAGCTCTGTACATTCCACTCAATTTCTCTGTGAGCTTGAAACTGTTCTAAAAGATAAAATCTAGGGGCGCCTAGGTGGCTCAGTTGGTTAAGCGCCTGCCTACAACTCAGGTCATGATCTCAGGGTTCTGGGATCGAGCCCCACGTCAGGCTCTCTGCTCAGTGGGGAGTCTGCTTCTCCCTCTGCCTCTGCCTGCCATTCCCCCTGCTTGTGCTCTCTCTCTCTCTCTCTCTGTCAAATAAATAACATCTTTAAAAAAAAATAAAAGGTAAAATCTATTTTTAAAAAAATGGTCAGTGAGGGAAAGATGAAAAGAGCCTGACACCTTCCCATACTGCTAACGGGAGTGCAAGCTGGTAGAAACTTTCTGGAAAGTAACTCAGAAGCAGACAACTGTTTCAAAAACAAGATTTAAAAGACTGCCTTTTCCTTTATCATTTCTCCTTAAAAAGGTTGCATTAACACAGATCTGTACCTCTGAAACAAATAATACAATATATGTTAAAAAAGAAAAAAAAAAGAAGATAGCAGGAGGGGAAGAATGAAGGAGGGGAAATCGGAGGGGGAGACGAACCATGAGAGACGATGGACTCTGAAACACAAACTGAGGGCTCTAGAGGGGAGGGGGGTGGGATGATGGGTTAGCCTGGTGATGGGTATTAAAGAAGGCACGTTCTGCATGGAGCACTGGGTGTTATACGCAAACAATGAATCATGGAACACTACATCAAAAACTAATGATGTAATGTATGGTGGTTAACATAACAATAAAAAAATTTTTAAAAAAAGGTTGCATTAAGTTAATACAGTAACTTAATATTCATGACATCCTAACACTGAAAACCACAGTACAGAAGTTTTCCCTAAAGTCCCAACAAAAACCAGATTGTGAAGACCTGTTTATGAGTGAGGAACTCCATCTGGAAAGTAATGGAGAGGCCATACAGGTATTTTAAACAAGTGAGCAAGTAGACTAGATTGGTTTTACCACAGTAAATAGTCAAAACTGATAGAGAGAAAGGACTAGAGGGAGCAGCAGAAGGCAAGGGGCAAGGTCAGCAATTAGATAGCTATGTCTGGCTGTTGCAACATTTTTCGAGCTAGGTCTTCTCGGGCAAGGGAAACAAAAGCAAAATAAATTATTGGGACTACATCAAAACAAAAAACTCTGGGCACAGCAAAGGAAACCATCAACAGAATGAAAAGGCAGCCTACTGAATGGAAGGAGATATTTGCAAATGATATACCTGATAAGGAGTTAATATCCAAAATGTACAAAGAATTAATACAACTCCACAGCAAAAACACAAATAATCCGATAAAAATGGGCAGAGGAACCGATAGATATTTTTCCAAAGAGGGCATACAGATGGTCAACAGACACATGAAAAGATGTCCATCACTAATCATTAGAGAAATACAAATCAAAACCACAATGAGGTATCACCTCACACCTGTCAGAATGGCTATCACCAAAAAGACAAGAACTATCAAGTGTTGGCGAGGACGTGGAGAAGGAATCGTGTGCTGTAGGTGGGAATGTCAACTGGTGAAAAACAGTATGGAGGGACGCCTGGGTGGCTCAGTCGGTTAAGCGGCTGCCTTCGGCCCAGGTCATGATGCCAGGGTCCTGGGATCGAGTCCCACATCAGGCTCCTTGCTCAGCAGGGAGCCTGCTTCTCCCTCTCTCTTCCTCTGCTTGTGCTCTGTCAAATAAATAAAATCTTTAAAAAAAAAAAAAAAAAAAAAAAAAGAAAAACAGTATGGAGGTTCCTCAAAAAAAATTTATAAAAAGAACTACCCTGTGAATCAGCAATTCTACTTCTGGGCATTTACTCAAAGAAAACAAAAACACTAATTTGAAAAGATATTTGCACTGCTGTGTTTATTGCAGCATTGTTTACAAAGAGCCAAGATATGGAAGCAACCCAAGTGTCCATCAAGGGATGAATGGGTAAAGACGACGTGGGTATACATATAGGATGGAATATTACTTGGCCATAAAAAAGATGAGATCTTGCCATCTGCAACAACATGGATGGACCTAGAGGGCATTAGGCTCAGTGAAATAAGTCAGTCAGAGAAAGACCAATACCATATGATTTCACTCCTACGTGGCATCTAAAAAACAAAACCAGTGAATAAACAAACAGCAGAAACAGACTCAGATGCAGAGCACAAACTGGTGGTTGCCAGAGGGGAGGGGTGGAGGATGGGCAAAATGAGTGAAGGGCAGTGGGAGGGACAGGCTTCCAGTTACGGCATGATTACATCATGAGTACAAAAGGCGCAGCATGGAGAGTACAACCAACAGTGTCGTAGTAGCCTCGTACGGTGACAGACGGCGGACACAGACCGCACAGACCTGTCCAGTCACGACACTGTACACCTGAAACCCCGTCACACTGTGTAGCAGCTATACTTCAACAAAACAAATAAACAAATAGCTATTTTTATAGGACAGAAAAAAATCAAAGCAAATCCAAGGGGCGTTTCAGCAACAGAACGTACAATACGCACTTGTCACTTCACTATATGGTTGGGAGGAAAGGGACAGGCAGGTGAGAAAAACCACACTGATTCTATGATTCAGACCTGGAACCAGAAGGGAGAAAAATGATTGGACTTCATGAGTATATTCTCCAAAATACCTCATATTCGAAAACAGGTAAATTCTGGTGAAAAGAGAGACAAGAAAGCAATGTCACTGAAACACTCTGAGGCCACCTCAGAGATGGTAGAGATGGTATGGACCCTTTTAAGGCACTTGACCCCTGACCAACAAACACCCAGGCCCTGCCACAGCTTAACACCATTTCCAAACTGATTTTCACTCAACCTGGTCCCTTTCAAGGGGAAGGAAGGAAGGAAGGAAGGAAGGAAGGAAGGAAGGAAGGAAGGAAGGAAGGAAGGAAAGAAAGAAGGAAAGAAAGAAGGGGGGGAAAAGGGAGGAAGGGAGGGGAGGGAGAGGAGGGAAGGGATGGGGGAGAGAAGGAGGGAGGGGGAAGGAGGGAGGGAAGGGGAGAAGAAGAAAAGAAAGAGAATAAAAAGAGAAAAAAGAAAAGAAGGAAGGAAGGAAGGAAGGAAAAGATCTCAAGAACATTTAAAAATGTTAATATATTTTATGCTGTAATCCTCCCTTCAGCAATCTAAGGAAATAATCTAAGATACAATAAAATATGTATTACCAGGAAGATTAACTAAATGTTAATTATAATAACATAAATGACTACACAAATTAGGCTATAATTAAGTTTCATAACCAATAAAACCATACTTTCAAAGACTAATGATATGGGGAAACGTTCACCACATAGAGTCAAATGAAGATAGGAGGTTCTAAGAATGTACATTCAGTACGAATAAACAAAGGGCAATCAGATAGGCAGATACACATAAATACCCATGAAAAAAGGGAGGAAAAAAAAAAGACTAGAAAGAAATACAACAAAATACTAAGAGGGTGTTCTGTAAATAGTGATATTATAGATGATTTCCATTTTCCTTATATTTTTAATATTTTCCAAATGTTCCCCAGTAAGCATTTAATTACCTCATAATTCAGTGTCTTTGACAATTACAACCTTGTAACACTCAACAACGTCGACCCCCTTGTTTTAAAATTAAAACAAAAGAAAGGATAGATCATTGGATTTCATTACAATTTAAATCTTCTATATACCAGAAGAAGGAAATGAAAAGACAACCCACAGAATGGGAGAAAATGTTTGCAGATCACATAACTGATAAGGGTCTAGTTCCAGAATAGGTAAAGACTCTTTCAGTTCAGCAACAAAAAGACAAAAACCACTATTTGAAAATGGACATAGGATTTGCAGAGATATTTCTGCAAAGAAAACATGCAAATGGCCAATAAGCACATGAAAAGATGGTCAACATGATTAGTCATCAGGAAAATAGAGATCAAAACCACGATAAAATACCACTTCATACCCACTAGGATGGCTAGAATCAGAAGAGAATGGGAAAATAACAAATGTTGGTGAGAATATGGAGAAATTGGAGCCCTCGTGCATTGCAGGAGGGAATGAAACACAGTGTAGCTGCTGGTGGAAAATAGCTTGATGATTCCTCAAGAAGTTAAATGTAAAGTTACCATGTGACCCAGCAACTGCACTCCTAGGTATATACCCAAGAGAACTGAAAACAGGTGTTCAAGCAAAATTTGTATATGAACATTCACAGCAATGTTACTCATAATAGCTGAAAAATAGAAACAAACCAAACATCTATCAGTGGAAGAATGATAAACCAAATGTGGTCCATGCAACGGAATATTATCCACCCACAAAAAGGAATGAAATACTGATATTTACTACAGCACAGGTAAGCCTTGAAAGAGGATGCTAAGTGAAAGAAGCCAGATATAAAGGCCCTGTATTGCATGATTCGATTTACATGAAAATATCCAGAATGGGCGAATCCATAGAAACAGAGAGCAGAGCAGTGTTTGCCAGGGGTAAGGGAAGGAAAGAACGGGGTGCTTGCTTGATGGGTCCAGGGCTGATGGAATGGGGATGATGGCAATGTTCTAGAGTCAGTGGCGACAACGGCTCAACATCGCGAATGGACTGAAAGCCACCACACTGTATACTTTAAAATGGTTAAGATGGTCAATTTCATGTTATATGACTTTTACATTACTACTACTACTAATAATAATAATAATAAAGAGCACACTATGTTTCCTTAACACCTAGACTTTGAGAACCCTCTCTAATTATCCCCACGCTTGTCCCTCCCAATTTTTTGATTCATGTGTAATCGTGTTCTAATTCAGTGCACCAGTTTCTTGCTGCATCCCTTGTATTAGAACACAATTTTCCAGCTGTAACTCTATGTCTTAAAGTCCCATTACCTCGACCTGGAATACCCCCTTACTCCTCTACGATGGAATAACTGTCTCCGAATCAAAAGGCCCAGGACCTAACCCCAGTCCACTACTCACTCGTTGTCTCGCCTTGGGTAAGGCGACTTCTCCAAGCCTCATTCCCTCATGTGTAAAATAAATCGTCAAAATTCCATGAACAAATCAGTACATTAAAATTCCAATCTACGCCAAGGTCGTGGTGTGCCGGCCCACCATCTGGAGCACTCAGGACGACGGGCCACAGAAAATAGATGAAACCATATCAAACTGTAAACGATAAAACCCCCAACCTATGTAAAGTGATCATCTCTTCTGCGCCGGTACTCCCCTAAGCTTCAGGAATTTTCACGTCCACAGACGTGGTTTAGGCCAAGCGTCCCACCACCTGCATGGTTATAACTTATCACTTGTAATCCATTCACTTACTTTAGGTAAACCAGATTTATTTTAATCACATTTTTTTAAAGATTTTTTTTTTATTTATTCATTTGACAGAGATAGAGAGAGAGAGCATGAGCTGGGGAGAGAGGGAGAGGGAGAAGCAGGCTCCCCGCCGAGCCAGGAGCCCGACACGGGGCTCGATCCCAGGACCCCAGGACCATGACCCGAGCCGAAGGCAGATGCTCAACCATCCGAGCCACCCAGGCGCCCCAAACCAGATTTATTTTAACGGAAACTTGAGATCACTTTTAGGACATCATTGGTCTGATGCGATGATTCTTTACGCGTTAGAAGACATGACAGCCCCTATGGAAACTGCGTACCTGCGCGCCATGTAGAGTCACCGTCGGCCACGCGGCTGGCAGCACGCCTAGGAAACCCTGATCTCTGCCAGCGGTCTTCTCAAAGACCCGAATCAAAACCTACCTCCTCTAGGAAACCTTCTCTGATTGGCTTTTTACCCCGTTTGAGAGACTCCTTCGTGATAAGCCTGTGCATGTTTAATTTACACCTTTGCACTTGTTGATGTCGGCGTTCTCAATTCGTTCCCACCTAGGCTTTCAAGTCCAGCACTAGCTCATAAAACACCAAAAGGCAACGATCTTGTCTTGTTCCTTTTATTCCCTCCCATAGGCCCAACGACACTACAGCAAACATTTGCTGAATGGATCAGGTTTAAGTGAACGAAAAGCGCCCACCGAATGCTTACAGTTATCTTTTTATCATCTGTGTTCTAAATTAGAGAGAAATTCACCCACATCATTTCCTCATCTACTGTGTGGCCACATCAACAGCCCGATGCAGATGTCAATCGGTGAGAAGGATGGTTTGTTAAAACAAGACGAGTGCCTGGCACATAGGCATGCAGTAGATTTGGGGGAATGAGTGTTGATTAAGTGGGACCAGTACTCAGAAGGCCCTGCCTCCTTGGACAGACCAGCTGCAGAAGGTGAGAGGGATGATGGGCTGAAAGTCGGGGTGTTCTCAGGGCCGGGACCACACGGCTCCACCCAGGGCTCCATGCTAAGCCTCCTTCCATCAGCCCAAGAGTGGCTCTGCCCTGATGAGGGGCCCTGTTCTCAATTTGATACTCTCCTAATTAGAAGTAAATCCCCGTAATACAGGAGAGCCTTTGCGTGTCCACAGTGCATTTTGGCCATGAGTCTCAGAGCACTGACAAAAGAAGCTGCAAGTGAAAATTACTGATTGAATACATCCAGACACAGAGCAATCCTTGTGTCAATGTTGACACAGCGGCTCTTTATCGTCCAGCGCCAGGAGGGTGAACGTAAAGCAAAACCACCAGAGAGGCTGGGAGAAAAAGAATGTCTGCGACTGCACAAATGTGGAGGCTCGTATGCATAAAACAATGATAAATATTAATAATAACAATAATTGCTTTCAACCTTGAAGGGATAGAGCGCTTTCCAGTCTGCAAAGCATTACTCCGATCTGGTCGTCTCGTGCAATCCTTCTACCAACCCTGTCAGACATCATTGGCCCTATTTTCACACATAAAATAACTCAGGTTCAAAGGGTGTCTTAAACCTGGTTTCCTGCCTCCAAATCCAATGCTCTTTTGATCTCCAAGTCATCGAGTTAGGCCAGCTTTTTTCTTTGTACTGAAGGATCGCAGATAGTAAATATATGTTTAACATAAGGATTTGGGACGCCTTCTATACCACCACTATAGTAAGGGACTCACTCTCTTCAAGTTCAAAAGTAGTGCTGGAAAGTCTTCCTTAAGTTGAGCTGAATGGCTCTCCAAGGAGCCAGTCCCAGCCCTGAGCCCCAGAGGGCCCCCGCACCTTCACCTCTAAAACCCTCCAAAGGCAACCGTACAACCCCCAGAAGGAACCCGAGGAAACCAACCTACCGGGTCCCTAATCCCGGGTACCATCTCATCAGTTTCAAAATAGTGAAATGTCCCTGACCCCCAGCAAATCGTCCTCCTCATCATAATCCTCATCAAAAGTTTTCTATCTGACCTCTCCAGACCTGCATAATCAGTTTCTTCCCTCATTTAGTGGGTCTTGGATTATCTGCACTAGTGAATTACTTCAGGGACAGAACGGGAATTTCCAATTAAACCATTCCAGCTTTTTGATTTTATTTTTTTCCCTTTTTGTATTTTGTACCAACGGTAACTAGGGGAAAGAAGGTATGCTTCCTTCCTATCCTGTTCGATTGAGATCTCTATTTTTAAACAAAAATATTCCTTCCAACACAGCCTTTTAGAAGCTATGCAGTGGCCCCAAGATGAGGCTAATCTCTGACAGCCCCACGGTCCTTGGATGAGGGAGCACAGAGAGCATCCTCCTCTCTCAGTTAATTACCATTTCTTGCCCGGGCATTTGATTTCAATAAAGTCTAATTACTTCAAATATCACTGTTCCTGCCCCTCCCCTCTCTCCTGTGCCCCTTTCTCTTAGAGAGCCTGAGACTGATGAACTCAAACACACCCGCAAGGCTCAGGCAGATGCTGTGACGAGCAAAGACTTGGCAAAGTTAATAAGCCAGGAGAGTTAATAAACCAGACTTCCCAAAGTTAATAAACCTGGAAAACACAATTATTACTATTTTTACTATTATGAAAATACCGCCATTATTATTGTTGTTGTTATTCCAGGCGTCGTAGGCAGCGAGCCCGAGACCCTCCCCATGCCTGCCCGCCCCCCCCAACCTCACCGGTGGCAGTAATATTGTGAGAGTAATCCCAGAGGGGCTCCCCGGCACTGCCCTGCTGGAGGAACCAATATTGGAGCTCGTGCAGCCCCCAGTCCCTGCAGGCTCAGCTCTGCCCTTTTATATTACACACTGTTCAGTCAAATCCATCACCAGCCTCCCAGATCTTTCCAGTAGGCTGGAGGAGGCTGGATGGGAATGGTGATTAGGGGGGGTTGGAGACAGGGGGAGGGAAAGCGGGCAGACGAGGCGGGAGGGAAGATACTTGGGTTTTGGACGCGCCTGAGCTGTCAGGGAGGCTCATTTCCATACGATGGCCTCCGAGGCTCAGTACTTCCCTGCACCCTCGAGGCGATGCATGGGTCTCTTAGGGTCAGCTAGGAACATCTGCCCATGGGGGCCATATTAGACACAAGGGCTTCCTAGCTCCCCGCCTGCTTTCTGTGCCTGGGAAGGGTGTTCTCCTCCACCTGCTTTCTGTGCCTGGGAAGGGCCAGCGCCATCCATGAAGGCAGCCTTTGCGAACTGGTCAGTGGTGCAAATCCAGTGCAGTCACGGACAGCAGAGCCTTGCCGTCCCCCTGGACCAGCTTCTCCTTTTAGGCCCAACTAAGTCATGGGACTGGGAGAACCAGAGGAGAACCTCGAGGCCGGAGAGCCCGGCCTTCTGGTCACCAGCACCTCCTTCTGCAGTGATGGCATCCTTTTCTTCCCAGCCCTTCCCAGGCCCTCCCCAGGCTGTTTTCTGCCAACACCCCAAGTGTCAAATCTCGAAAACCCAACTCATCTCTTGCCCCAATCTTAATCGGTTCCATGTGGTTCCTAGTATCCCTATACCCCAGTGGTTCTCACCTGGGCGAGATTTTGCCCCCGTGGAGGATACCGCAATGTTAAGAGATAGCCCTGATTGTCACGACTGAGACTGGCATCTGTCTAGGGGGTTGAAGCCAAGGAAGCTGCTAAACATCCTACGGTGCCCAGGGCAGCCCCCTCGGCAAACAGTGATCCAGCTCGAAATGTGAACAGGCTGAGGTGGACAAGCCCCACCCTGACCTCTCTGGCTCAACACCTCACTTAGCTTCAAGTCTCCTTGAGAGGCCGTTGAAAACACAGGTCTAGAGACGAGGGTACCGGGGGCTTGGTGGGTTTCAGATCCAAAAGCCCCTCTCCTCGGGGCACCAGCTGAAATGAGGGGAGTGGAAAAACTCACTGGTGGGGACAAGGCAGGCAGAAGAGAGATAAGGGCGACAGGGAAAGACCACAGAGGGACCAAAAGGAGGAAGAAGCGACGAACCCAAGGAGAGAAGACATCCCAACCCAACCCAAATCACGGGCTAACGCTACCTTGGCACATCATCCAGAACAAACTACGGCACCGGCCCTGTTTCAGGAAGCTGCTGCGGCTGATAGGGCCACCCAGAAAAAGCTCTAGGTCATCCTGACCTCAACAGAGTCCAACCCGACTTAAGAGAGAGAGAGAGATGCCAAAACATGGTACCAGGGCCCTGGGTGTGCAGGACAACTGAGAGGCAGGAGCTGGGTGGCCGCCGCCGTGTCCTGGAGCTGAGCACTGCGCTCCGAATCCCAGCCCAGAACCCACTAGAGGCGACACCAGACCCAGGGGCGGCCATCGTGGGTTGCTCCAAACACTACACTTGGCAGTCACCGCCCTCCAGCAGGCCCAGGTTTCTCTGGGACAGCGCTCCTCCACCAGGGAGGGGACGGCTGGGCTGGGGGCCCCGAGGGGTCTGCACACACCGCCCAGCCTGGAGCCTCCCATGTCGCTCTCAGCCCAGATCCTGGCCCTTTTCAACAAGGTAGCTCCAGCCAGCGGGAGGCTTTGGAAGGAGTCAAGTGTAATTAAAAGCTGTGAAAGCAGCATTGTCTCAATTGTAAATCCTTCTCACTAAGAGGCCTTAACTGGGGATTTCTCAGAGGTGGGGCGAGGCTGCTGCAGCCCCCACCTCTATGTAGAGAGTCCAACCAGGAGCTTTAATGGAAAATATTTCCATCGAGTATGGAGGCCTGGAACCTGCAGGGCTTCATGCCCTCTAGCTCCCGGGTCGGGACTGGAGGAAGGAAGAGCAATGAGAGAGGCCAGGGAGAGAAGACGAGCAAGGGACACAAACTGGGGGGAAGAAAAACCCCATAACAAAAACACCAAGCTGTGCCCTTGTTTAGCACTTTCTCAGGATTTCACACAGAAACCTCTGGATTTTGATCAGCTGCCCACTGGGCCAAGTATCTGCTCCTGCGAGGAGTGTTGGGGAGAGGGTTCGCTGGTGGAGACTGTTAGTCCCAGCCCCGGCAACAACCTGTCAGCGTGTGAAAGGAGCAGGGCACAGAGATGCTGGGCACAAAGGCAGTCCCAGGGAGCTACCTCCCGAGAGCGAACAGTTAACATGTGAGTCTGATGCGAGCCCCTCAGCTCTGAAAACCAAGCTCCCCGTTGTACCTCTGCAGTGTTCCCAGCCGGCTACAAGTCTGTCCCAGCACCTGGCCAGGAACCCAGCAAAGACTGAGACAGGTGATTCACAGGGTGGGGGCCCCTTCAGGGTTTGTGCACCTGTGCGGTGCTGGCCGGCGGCCTGAGGGAGGCGCAGCTGTGGGGGTGAACCTCAGGGAAGTGGGCCAACAGAAAGTCACGTTCAGAGACGACCCAGGCAGACTTTAGTCTTCCAGTGAGTTCTAGGTTTCCTGCTGAATCATAAAGAGAGATGTGTGCCCTATTACCTCACTCTCTTGGGCCTCCTGTCTTATCTCAACCCCCCATGGAGAGAACACAGCTTTCCCAAGACCATCTCAGCTCATGTGGCAGTTGTCAGGAGAGAAGAAGCAATTTGTCTCTCTGGGGCAGAAATCTCAGAATACAAAATGATGCTCATGACGATATCAATTTGCATCGGGCACACCTCATCCCATGGTGAGAGAGAGTCCTGAGCTGAGAACTGTAGGGGAACCCACACACACACACACACGCACACACACACTTTTGCAGCAACACTGGGCCTCTCTGTCCCCAAAACGTGTCAGAAACCAGAAGGCCATTCAGTGAAGGGCAACCAGCATGACATGGGTCTGGAGAGGCTGATTCATGAATGAAGTAAAGGGAGTGAAACTGGACAGTCCCACTAAGTGGGAAAAGAGGACAGAGCCGTGTCATTGAAGGCAGTAAGTGCCCACACGCCTAAATAACTCCCCCCAAAAAGCCTCACACTGATGCAGCTGATTGAGAGCTAATCAAATGGAGGAAAGAAAAAACTCTCGTGGCATTTGACAGAAAAGGCTGTTAGTAAAATCTGTCAGACTGCCCTCTTACCTCTCCAAATATCAAATAACATGGAAACATAAAATAATGTATAGAGTTACAGCACACCAAATAATCACAAACATTTCTGATAGGCAAATAGCCATCTCTAAGATTGACATTATTTCTCATTTGTGTGTATGGAGTATATGTGTAGCCCAGCTGAAGATCGGGGTTCAATGCTGGGTGCACCCCCCATCAGCTAGTGACTTCCACATACGCAAATGACAACACTGAGACCAGAATCACATTCACAGCAGCCAGAAATAACTAAGTCCACTTGCCGCACCTCCTTGACCTTCACGACAATCTTGTCAGGTTGGTATTATTATTCCCATTTTACAGATGAGGGAACCGAGGCATCGCAGGTAATAACAAGGTCACACAGGACATGGCTGAGTCAAGATCTGAAACAAACTGAGTAGCTCCTACTGCCCAATTCTCCCACAAGTAACTGGAAACTCTAGGCAAAATATAGAAAATAACTATGTGAAGACACCAGATAATGACCAAAAGCAGACAGACATTGAAGGGGAGTCAGCACATGGAAGAAAGGACTAGAATTGGGTGATTTTCCTGTTTTTACAGTGCTTAGTCACACAGAGTAATGAAGAGACTCGAATGGAAAAGTTCCAGTCTCACTGATGGAAAGGACCAGAAGACAGAATTTGGAGCAATCACAGCATCTAAGAGTGAGAGAAGAAACCTGGGGAGATCCACAGAGGGGGAAGCCCTAATTCTATGTATAAGCTCTGCCTAAATCTCTAGGTGGTCCCTGGATCCCAGGTGCACTGGGCAGACTCCAAGCAGCCCAATTAAAGATCAAAATGCTGAAATAAGATTCTAGCTATAGCTCACCTTAGGAAAGTCAGAGTTTGCAGTCTGAGTTCAACCAAGTTGGCTGCCTCCTAGAAATTTCTTAAGATACGAATACTCTTTGAAGGAACATAAGAATTCAGGTTACATATACTATATCATTTCCGGGGCACAATTTAAAATCATCAACATGACCCGTACTTAAGAGAAAGGAGAATGCACAGGAATTGACCCTAAAATGACCCAGAGGTTAGAATTATCTGACAGGGATTTTAAAGCTTTTTTAAATTAATTTATTAATTTATTTATTTATTTTAGTGATCTCTACACGCAACGTGGGGCTCGAACCCACAACCCTGAGATCAAGAGCCACATGCTCTACTGACTGAGCCAGCCAGGCACCCCTATCCGACAAGGATTTTAAAGCATCTAATATAACTATGCTTGAGTATGTCCTGAAAAAAATATGCTTAAAAAATGGAATGATAGGAAATATCATCAAAAAATTCAAACTATGAAAAAGAATCAAACAGAGACTCTGTAACAGCACTGTTCGAAAGGATTTTCTGCAATGATGGAAGTGTTTTATGTGTTTGTTGCCCAATACAGTGCCACCAGCCACATGTAACCACTGAGTGCTTACCACGTGGCTAGTGCAACTGAGGAACTGCATTTTACACTGCAGTCAATTGCATTTAATGTAGAGTTAAATAGCCATATGTTGCTAATGGACAAAGGAGCTCCAGAACTGAGAAGTACCATATCTGAAATTAAACAAATATACTGGATTGGCTTAACAGCAGATCCAAGATGACAAAGAAAGTGTTGATGAACTTACATATAGATTAATAGAAATGACACAATCCAAAGAACAGAGAAAAAAATCCAACAACTATAGCAAACAGAATAGAGGGAGAAAGTAAATGGGTATATATAGTTCCAAGGTTCTTATGTGTTATGTGCAATGGTATAATATCAACTCTACACACATTGTGAATAGTTAGGGATGCATATTATAATCCTGGGAACAACCATTAAAAATTAATAATTTAAAGAAATATAGTTAAGAAGCCAATAAGTAAATTAAAATAAAATTCTTTTAAAAATCCATTAAATAAAAGAAGGTATGAAAGGAGAAATGGAGAACAAAAAAATAGAGTGCATAAATAGAAAGCAAAAACAAAAGAGAAAATAAAATAGCATAAAATAGCAAAAACGTAGACTGAAATCCAACTATATCAATAATCACATCAAATACTAATGGACAAAACACTTCAACGAAAAGAAAGAGATTGTCAGAATAGATAAAGAAGAAAGACTCATCTATAGAAGAATACTTTAAAAATAAAGATTAGAGGGCGCCTGGGTGGCTCAGTTGGTTAAGCGACTGCCTTCAGCTCAGGTCATGATCCTGGAGTCCTGGGATCGAGTCCCGCATCAGGCTCCCTGCTCAGCAGGGAGTCTGCTTCTCCCTCTCCCGCTCCCCCCTCTTGTGCTCTCTCTCTCTGTCAAATAAATAAATAAAATCTTTAAAAAAATAAAATAAAATAAAAAAATAATAAAGATTAGAAATCAGGCTATCAAGATGCCTGGGTGGCTCAAGTTGGTTTAGCTTCTGCCTTCGGCTCAGGTCGTGATCCCAGGGTCCTGGGATCGAGCCCCGCATCAGGCTCCTTGCTCAGTGGGGAGCCTGCTTCTCCCTCTCCCTCTGCCTCTCCCCACCCCCCTCATGTACTCTCTCTCTCTCTCTCTAAAATAAATAAATTAAATATTTAAAAAAAAATAGAAATCAGGCAGTCTGTCTCCTGTTTTTCACTACTTATACCATCCAAAATCTACGAAGTACCTTCCGTCACTAAAATCCAATGATTCCACATGTGTATGTGTTGATACATATCAAATACACGTATATAATATATAAACATCTCTTATGCTCAAGATACAGTTATAGTTCACAATGGTCAAATGTATGTGTCCAAACCCAGACCAAATAGTGGAAGGAATCATCTACCAAGTTAACACATCCATCATTGCAGATTTCATTTCTCCATCACTGTTCTGTCAATTTTGGGCAATTGTGTCCAGGATAATCACTTCACTCATTCTTAGAGGGTGACTTAAACCTATGGGCTCAGCAACAGTTATGTCCCAGAACTGCTTGAATTTAAGTTTCCACAGAAGGGACTGGCATGACCTTTCCACACAACCTGGTGATGAGAACAGGCAACATCTCCAGGGCTTTGCCCCACAGACAAAGCAGCTGTGACATTGTGCGGGGAGCTCTGGAAAGCGTGAGGCTGATTCCCATCTACACCACTTAGAAAGAAACCATGTGACATCGGGACCGCAGCTCAGCCTCTGTGAGCCTCAATCCCTCATCTTGAATGAGGGATAGTGATTACATGATGTAGTGTCTATTATCTTAGACTCTCCAGGTTTCTCTCTCATTTAGGCTCTCACTGTCCATTGCCGGTAGTTTTCATGGTAGCTTCAAAGTAAGTATTAGAAGAATTGAGAGAAACTGTGATTTTAAAAAGAAAATACAAATGAGGACTTTGAATTCCCTCATAAAAGCTAAAATACTCATTGGGGCACCTGGATGGCACAGTCGGTTAAGCATCCAACTCTTGGTTTCAGCTCAGGTAGTGATCTCAGTGTCATGAGATCGAACCCTGCATCAGGCTCCACGCCAAGTGTGGAGTCGGCTTGAGAGTCCTTCTCCCTCCCCTCTGCCCCTCCCCCTGCTCTCTCTCTAAATTAAATAAATAAATCTTTTTTAAAAAGGCTAAAATACAATATACGCATAAATAAATTCTTATTATAGGTAAACGTGAAAACTGGAGTGCACGCCCACTCGCCAAGTTACTATTAGCGAATTGTTTAATTAGAGTCCATTCTGCCTTGCTTATAAAGGATGATCAACAACTTAATAAGTCTCATCATTATTAGTACCTTCTGAGAGAGACTAAGCTTCTGTTAAATATAACATGAGACCTAGAAAGTTCACACGTTTGTGAAACTCAAGTGCATTATTTCCTCCTGACAACTGTGATCAAGACAGGAGGACTCAGTTCAACATTCAGTCGCCAACAAATGATCACAATTGTTGGCAAAGAAGAGTAAACATAAGCCTACTTAACAAATTTGCTAATTATCTTTTGGTTTAGGATTAATGTAACAAATAAATACCGGATGCCTGTGGCTTAAGTTTATCAAGTCGGTTCGTATAAACCAACAATGGGAAGTAGATTTTATCTCTTTGAAAGCCCCCGTTCTCAAACCAAGTATTTCTTGCTCTTGATTTTTCTTTCTTGCATCTGATGTGTGTTTTTACTTTACAAGGCAATCTGTCTGTCTTTATGTCCTTTTAAAATATTAGGTACATCCACGGAGAATTCTTAGAAAAGTAATGCTGAGGTTTAAAAGTAATGAAAGAAACAAACCACTGGTATGAGAATAAAATTGCCCATATGGGCATAATAACCTACAATTGGCTGGCAGTGCTGAACATTAGTGAGTAAATTATTAGTATAATTAGCTGCCATCTACCAAGGATCTTTACTAGATGCTGTATAAACACACACAATCTTTAATCCCTACAACATATGTAAAGAGATAGTTTCTGCCTTTTAAGAAATAAGGAGGCAGATTCCTCAGAGGTTAATCTGCCAAGTAACAGAGCTGAGATTTGAACCCTTGTCCACATGCGGAGTGGGGCTAAGAGGGTACGTCTGACTTTCTGCCGTCCATTCTCATCGTCTCCTTTCCTCCACATCACTAACTCTTACCCATTTGGGGATGACAGGCAGCTTCTAGGATCTGACAAAATCTATGGACCCAGAAAAGTGCACGTGTGTACCCATGCATGCTCGCGCACGCACACACACACTTACTTCCGAGAAAATAATTCAAGGGACTCACGGACACCCTGAAGCAAAACCCAGGCGTGAAACCTTTACTCCAAACAAAGTCTCTAAGTATCAACATTGCTGGGTATTTTTTTTAAAGATTTTATTTATTTATTTGAGAGAGAGAGAGTGAGCGCTCATGAGCAGGGGGGAGGGGTAGAGGGAGAAGTAGACTCCCCGCTGAGCAGGGAGCCCGATGTGGGGCTCAATCCCAGGACCCTGGGATCACGATCTGAGCCGAAGGCAGGTGCTTCACTGACTGAGCCACCCAGGCGCTCTACTGGATTTTTCACTCACTTGTCTCCTTTGCGCTTCCCCCTCCTTTCTGGCTTCTATGGGAGTGTTTAAAGAATAAAATAAGGCTCAGAAGTAAGTCAATCAGAGAAAGACATGTATCATATGACCTCACTGATATGAGGAATTCTTAATCTCAGGAAACAAACTGAGGGTTGCTGGAGTGGTGGGGGGTGGGAGGGTTGGGGTGGCTGGGTGATAGACATTGGGGAGGGTATGTGCTATGGTGAGAGCTGTGAATTGTGCAAGACTGTTGAATCTCAGATCTGTACCTCTGAAACAAATAATGCAATATATGTTAAAAAAAAAAAAAAAGAAGAAGAAGATAGCAGGAGGGGAAGAATGAAGGGGGGGAAATCGGAGGGGGAGACGAACCATGAGAGACGATGGACTCTGAAAAACAAACTGAGGGTTCTAGAGGGGAGGGTGGTGGGGGGATGGGTTAGCCTGGTATGGGTATTAAAGAGGACACGTTCTGCATGGAGTACTGGGTGTTATACGCAAACAATGAATCATGGAACACTACATCAAAAACTAATGATGTAATGTATGGTGATTAACATAACAATAAAAAATTTAAAAAAAATAAATTCTGAAAAAAAAAATAAGGCTCAGAAGCAGATATATTATCTTGTCCACATTCAAGAAAACTCTTGCTGCCCCCACGGCCCCCACGGCCCCCTCTCCCCTCGTGTCTTCTCCAACTCAGGAGCAGTGAAACACCCAGCTCAGGGGAATACCCTGGAATCACCTCCCGTCTGCTCTTCTGTTTCCCACCGGTGTGAGACAGCTTTATCAATGAATCCGTCACCTCAGGCCTCCCACCACAAGCACAGGGTACCTATTATGTTCCAGGCACTGGACTAGTAAACAAAACTGTTCCAGGCTCTGTTCTCGTGAGACTTGCCTGCTAATGGGGGAAACAATATATTGGTATGATAAAAAAGTAAATTACAGCATATGCTAGAAGGTGGTCAGTGGCTGGAAAAAGGGAAAATAATAGACATATAATGGGGTAGTGGCGACTGCAGGGGTGGCTTGTGCATTAAATAGATGGATATTGAAGTAGGAAGACCAGGCAAACTTGTGGATATCAGTGGCGGGGGAGGGAAGGTGTATTTTGTTTCTTTACTGTCTTCCTTCCCCTCTGGAATGTCAGCTCCGTGAAGTTAGGGATTCCCTCTTTGCTATTGTTCACGGTTCTCTCCCAAGTGCCTGTAACGATGTCTAGCATGTCGTAGGTCCTCAACAAATACAGCTCAATAGGTAAATAAGTGAACAAAGTAAAATTTACCTTTCGGGCTGGCCGAAATGAAGGGTTAGGACCACTGGTCTAAATCCTACCCTAACTACAACAATATTCTCAATTAAATGATAAATTCAGAGCAGAGAGAAAAGAAACTGAGTCAAGACAGATGCACCTCTTAAAAGGGAAAACTGAAAACTATACAGGAAAAATGATGCTAATCTGAACTCCAACTTTAGAACAACCAAATAAGGAATGGGATTTAAAAAAAACAAAACGACAACAAAAAACAAGGAGATTCTATACAAATAGGGTTTTAAAATTAGAAATGACCCTTGAAATATAGGGCTTCTTAGTGCTGAGTGATTCAGGACGCCTGGGTGGCTCAGTTGGTGAAGCGTCAGCCTTTGGCTCAGGCCATGATCCCAAGGGCCTGAGATCGAGCCCCACATCGGGCTCCCGGCTCATCGGGGAGCCTGCTTCTCCCGCTCTCTGCAGCTCCCCCTGCTTGTGCTCTCTCGCTCTCTCTCTGACAAAAAGAAATAAATAAAATCTTTAAAGATAAATAAATGCTGAGTGATTCATCAATTAGGCTGTCAGCGAGGTGCATGGATATGTGGCAATTAAGACAGATGCCCCCAACCTGGGAAGTGCCAGCCACTCACCCCTCGCTGTACCCCCACTGCAGACCCACACATCCACAACACCCACCGTGCACTGACGACCGTGGATTTTAAGCTTGGTTGTGCCTATTAGCTCAGTATTTACCCCTTGATGCTGATGAGTCTGAGGATACGGGCTGGGTCCCCAAGGAAACGAACAAGTGCTGACTCAGTTCTCTGGCCACAGGTTACACCTCTGACTCTGTCCAGTTATCCCACATGTGTGTATCCTCAGTTATACAAGGGGACAGAGTGCATCCGTGCGTGTGCCTGGGCACACACGTGTTACTCCCCCCCCAACACACAAAAAGGCACATGCTTCACGTTCAAGAAGGCTAAAAGTGACCACTGAGAACCGAACGACCCCCTTATGCACAGTTACAGTATCAAACCACGGCCCTAAATACATCTCTTCCATCAGCTTCTCCTGAAAATGCTATCCAACTCTAAGAAAGAATAAGTACTGTTTGGACGGAGGGCCACGGGCAGGACATACTGTCCCTCCATCTTGCCCCCAGAAGATGGCTCAACCTGGTAAAAAGTCAGGAGTGTGAGCTGCGGGGGATGCCAGAGCACGTGACCTTACTGATGGTGCGTCTTCCCCTATTACAGGTAACGTGAGCCTCAGAACCTTCCTTTCTCTCCGATTAACTAGTGATATCAGGGCAAAGCTGAATCACTTGGTCGTAACAGTTCGACCCCTGCAATACTGTACATCATTACATTTTTAAGGGAGCTCATTGGGGAAGTCCTTTAATCCTTTAATAATTGAGTTGAGGGAACGGGGCCAGCGAGGAAGAGCATTTACCTGAGCTGATATGAACTAGGTTTGGCTGCTAATGCCTTTCTAACGATCCCACTGTGTCCATGTTGCCACTTAGAAGAGTGCAGTCCGTTTGGCCCTTGCCCTTTAACTGTCAACAGGGAAATGGAAAAATAATACATCATGAAGTACCGAAACGTGCATCACAGCGCTCCACACAGCTTTCCCTTCTAGCACTGTGGAACTCAGTCGAAACCAAATAGAAAAATTCATTCTGTGAATCAGCTGGGTGTCTATGATATCAAATAACCTGTCACTGATTTTTTCCACTGAATTTACTGGCCACAGAGGCAGAGCCATTGAAAAATACTCAACTCCCTTGGTAGCACCAATTTCAGCTTCATCCTCTTCTAAGTGAAGAGGTCTGGTCCCTTATGACACTTACTTACTTTTTTCTTTCCTAGGGTCATATGGCTATGACGGCCCGAGACCCAAGGAAAGATTCATACCCACCCAAACACTGTTCTCCCGCTCTCTGTCAAAAACATTCCCACACCCTCACTGCACGCATCAGACAGTTTGCGATCATGCTCCACACCTCTGAGAACTCAAAGGAAAGGCATGGAGGCAAACCATATAAACTCAAAGAGATTATGTGATTTGCCCAGGCCCACCCAGCCAAAGCAGAGGCAAAGGCAGGATTAAGGCTCAAGGCTTCTGGAAAAACCCACTGCTATCTTCCGGGTCACTCCAGTCTCCAGTCTGAGAAAGTTCACATACAAACCAGTCGTGTGAATGAGACCATAAGCAGTGATAGCCAGGTGGAGAGAGACCGGGCCACCACAGCCGACAAGGAGGACCACGTCCCCATCCTGGACGCCCTTCTCTTCAGGTTTCTGCTGAGTCTCCCAGGAAGCAAAGGCCCTTCCACTGCCAGACATGTGCACGGTCTAGCTGCCAAGCCCAGCTGATGAGCTCCAGGCTTGGGGAATCGGCCACACCACGTACACCCTGGACCACGCCATAACCAAATGGAGTTCGGACAGATGAACAGCAGAGACAGGAAGGTGACAGACAGCTTGGGTTTGCAGTAAGACAACTAGTGTCTGAAGAAGAAGGACACAGGCTGGAGCCTCACTCTGCTGGGCCCCACCGGCCCCTGACCCAGGGTGGCCTTGGGAAAGAAGCAATGTGGGAAGCTGCAGTGGCTACCTGAGGAGTGACAGAAAACAGACCCACCTCTCCTGGCCTCCGTTCTTTGGTTCAGTTCTGGCTAATCCACAGAATAAAGGGAATAAATGGTCAGGACAGAGGAGAGCAGGGCCAGACCCTGTGCCCTACATGGGTCCCTGAGCCTTCCCCAGGCTTCTCCTCTGTCAGTTGGATGCCCCTCACTCTCCTGGATCCTCAACCTCCTTCCCTTCCTGGTGAAATCATCTGAGCCATGAAGGAGGCTCAAGACTAGCCCATCATATGATGTCTTCCCTTCATTCTAGCTCCACCCCAGGTATGGCTGTGTTTTTTTCCTTCTGATCTTTCTTCTGCTATCCACCTTCTCAGAAGAGCTAGTCATATCACTCCCTCTGCTACTTCAACTACGTTTTACTCTACAACCCATTAAAATGCTGTCCCGTCCCCTCTATGCCTCTGATGAAACTACTCTTGAGGGACACCTGCATGGCTCAGTCGGTTAAGCATCTGCCTTCAGCTCAGGCCATGATCTCAGGGTCCTGGGATCGAGCCCCACATCAGGCTCCCTGCTCAGCGGGGAGCCTGCTTGTCCCTCTGCTGTTCCCCCTGCTTGTGCTCTCTCTCTCTCTGACAAATAAATTAATAAAATCTTAAAAAAAAAAAAGAAAAGGAAAAACTACTCTTGATAAGGTTACCAATGACTAGCTGCCAATTTCAAGAGCAAATAGGCAGCCCTACTTTTGGAAAGTCCCCACCACTGCCCTGTCTTCCAGAACCTCACTCACCCCGGCGTACTCTCCTGCCTCTGTGCCATCCCCCCACGGATGGGCTTCTTGAATGCCGGTGCTCTTCTTACCCTATGTAGCGTCCCCTTGGCCATTCCCCTCTTCCCGTGACTTATGTGATAATATATCCTAAAGCTCGGGGTCCCTTGGTTATGTATTACTACGTACTATTCAGTAGCTTCTTGGTGCTTACCACAATTTGAAATATGCCTTTATTTATTGGTTTATTTTCTGTCACCTCTTCCATGAAGCTTTTATAACAACCCCAAGCAAGTCCCCCATTGATTAACTTATCCATTCAACCCAGAGACATCTGTCTAACGCTTACTGTGTGTCAGGTACCATGCAAGATGCTGGAGAGAGAGGTCTCAAGAAACAAAACACCACACAAAAACAGGAAGGGCCCTGCCCTCACAGAGTTTATGACCTACTGACTCAGGCCACAAAGCAACAAATAAATGTAGACTTCATACGGTGACAAGCACTATGGAGATCATGAAGAGCACAGAGTAGTGCAGAACCAAGGGACTTAAATGAGTGGGCTCTCTGTCCTACAGGCCAGGGCTCTCTTCAAACAATCTTATTCTTCTCTTAGGCATCTTTTTAATTTATGTCTCTAAACAGTCTCTGCTAGATTGTTAATACATCCGTGCTTCATTTTACTCATTTTTTACATACCTGGCACATAGAGGAATTTAATAAGTCTGTCTGATGATTAGATGAATGAATGAGTGATTTAATTAATAAACCAACTGTTTATAAGATTCCATTTAATTCTCAATTTGAGAAATCCGCATACAACCAGGTAAAATGCATTCCAGTTACTGCTGTATTACCTGAAATCTCTAGTTTCATTACACACCAGTTTACAGAGATTAAATTCAGACCCACATTCCATCTCTCTAAAATTGACTGGAACTAGTTTTAAGTGAACCAAGCGTCAGCACCGGTGAGTGAAATAATACAATACAGGAATACTTAATTTCCTTAAAGACCAAGATTCCATTATCCCTTTTTCGATCCAGCCAGGTCACGTAATAAACAAGAGGGAGTCAACAGTTCTGGAAATCAGCCTCATACCAGGGCAGAGCGGGATCTTTTCTAGCTGAGGCTGGGGCTTGCTTGAGCATACAACACGGTTCAGAAGAAACCTTGGAAAAGGGTTATGCAAGGAATGGATGGACAGCTGCTGGCTAGTCCCAATGGAAGTTATGTTTGGAAGGCTCCAGATTTGATATTTAACAGTTCTGCTGCCAAATGTGCAGACAGGCTCCCCAGAACAAGCCACCAATAGCAAACTCTGGGAGCTGCAGAGAGAGAAAAATGGATGCTTGTCTGCCTTTTTGTCATTCTTCCGGTGGGGAAGAACAGCTAAGCTAGAGGGACAACGGAGCCCAATGCAGATGGGATGGGACAGGAAAGGATGGGGGCAGGATGGCTTTGTGGGTATAGAGTTTGATAAACAGGAGTGATGGGTGTATGCTAGCAGCTTTCACACACACACACACACACACACACACACACACACACACAGGCAATCCCCTAATCCAAAAAACTTCCTTTAAAATCACGCAATATATAAACAGCTGACCGTCAGAAGGCTGCCTAAAAGCTCAAGTATCTAGCAGGTGGGGACTTGTTTTCCAAGAGCTGGTTCAACAGGACAAACTGAGAATTGTGATCTCACTGAGGTATGAACACCAGAATTCAAGCAGCAGATGGCGTGATTTAGAGGAAAGGCCATTGGACCAGGAGTCCGTGGTTGGGGACAGCATCCCAGCTTCCCTCTTTACCAACAGCGTGACCTTGGGCAAGTTCTTAACCTCTCTGAGCCTCAGTTTCCTAGCTATAAAATGCAGAGGGAGGAAAAAAAACCTCTCCTTATCTAACTTTAAAAATTGTTGTGAGGTCCAAAAAAGATAATGCATGCAAAGGCTCTTTGAAAATGGGAAAGTGGGGCACCTGGGTGGCTCAGTCGTTTAAGCAACTGCCTTCGGCTCAGGTCATGATCCCAAGGTCCTGGGATCGGGTCCCGCATCAGGCTCCCTGTTCAGCAGGGAGCCTGCTTCTCCCTCTGCCCCTCCCTTCTGCTTGTTCTCTCTCTCTCTCAAAAATAAATAAATAAAATCTTAAAAAAAAAAAAAAAGAAAATGGAAAAGGATACATTTTTTTCAACACGTCCTTTTATGGTAATTCCTACAAGCCAAGCATTGACCTGTATACTTTATAAATATTAACCCAAAATGACCCTATGAGGTTGGTACTTTCATTACTCTCCATTTTATTTTTTTTTTAAGATTTTATTTATTTTTTTTGACAGAGAGAGCAAGAGAGCACAAGCAGGGGGAGCAGGGGCAGAGGGAGAAGCAGGCTCCCCGCTGTGCAGGCAGCCTGATGCGGGGCTCAATCCCAGGACTCTGGAATCATGACCTGAGCCGGAGGCAGACGCTTAACCAACTGAGCCACCCAGGTGCCCCTCATTACCCCATTTTAGAGAGAGGAAACCAGCACTGAGAAAGTAAGACCCTTGCCCATGGAAATGGCTAGCGAGCAACAGAGCAAGGATGTGATCCCAGACACCCTGTGTCCACAGTCTATGCTCTCAGCCACTACCCCACGCAGAGTTATCATGCACAGCTCCTGAGAATCTACATTCGTTTACTCGTATAAAAAAAGTCAACAATAATACCCAACCCTGTATGGTTCTCTGTATTTTACCAAAAAGCTTTCCGTGTTCATTTTCTTACTCAAGTCTCACAATAATGCTACGAGGTTGTTGGCATATTCCCTTATACAAATAAGGACTTTGTGGTTTGGACGTCTCTTGACAGTAGGACATGTGTTTCCAGTTATTTTCCAGTAATGGAGGGAGCTACGCAGTGCCCAAACCAACCATACCCACCTGTCCAACCCCTTCCATCTATGGACATGGACTTTTGAAATGGAAGATCCCAACCAAGAGCAGAACCCAGAAGAAAAGGAGCAGGTGTATAATCACAACCAGCCTTACACACAGACAAACAGAAAAACACCTACAAAGTGGTATTTGCATTCTGTCCAAAATTACCTCCTATACTGGTCCCATTCTAGGACCTCAAATCCTACTGTAAGGTAGTCATTCCTTTTCAACTGAATGCCCTTCGAGTTAAAAAGTATCTTTGAAAGAACACCACATTCTCATGTACATCCCAAGTGAATTATTTCATAATAGCTGTCCAATTCGACAGATAGCTAAGACCAAGGGCTAGCCTGTACACAAGATAATATGAAATTTAAAAGGTCACAAGATGGGTTCAGAGCGCAAGATAAGCAAGAAGGCAAGACTGAGCTGAGATCCTGAAAATGGGGTGGTATAACTAGTGCTCTGGATAAATCTAGGGATGCCAGGTGCATAGAGCCCCGAGGGAAAGAGAGGCACAGGGACCAAGCAACACTCCTGCCAAAGAAATGCAAGGGA
Organism: Phoca vitulina; assembly: GCF_004348235.1. Classification (NCBI taxonomy): domain Eukaryota; kingdom Metazoa; phylum Chordata; class Mammalia; order Carnivora; family Phocidae; genus Phoca; species Phoca vitulina. The sequence continues at coordinate 3,145,251 of NW_022589729.1, forward strand.
GGGTCTTCTGGAATGTTCTTCCACTTTGGGTTTCCAAAGTATACCTCGCGGCTCTGCCAACTGGATTTCGTCTCTGAGGAGCTGTGCCTGGATCCCTGTGAAGGGGGCGGCCATGACTGTCTGTGTAGCCGGAAGACATGCACAAAGGAATCCCTGCTACAATGTAGGAGGGGCAAGAGGAGAAGGGGTGAGGGGAGCCAGCAGCAGGGGAGGAAGCTCTCGATGGTTATGTTAAAAAGGATTTGTTCCACTGTCAAAACCAGAAAGCTCTCCCCAAGAGCCAGCTTTAGGAAAGGAAGCCTGAAATGACAGAGAGGGGGTGGGTGTATTAAGGAGGCTCCTTGGAAAAGAGGCTGAAGTGAGGGGGAGAGCGGCACTGGGCCAAAGGCAGGTATGGCCGGAAAAATCCACCTCTGAACTGGGATGGTCCACCAACGCCTGGGGAAAGAACAGAAACTGGGCTCTGGCATTTCTGCTGGGTCCCAGAAAGAGGGCTCCCCAAGCCAACCTCACTCTCTAGGGCAAGGACAGTCCTTTAAGTCCAGGCCCCTGGAGCACTCATCCATCCTGGTTCTCCCCAGGGACTAGGAGAGGGCCCAGTGGCCACCAAGCTCCTGAAAACTGTACTCCACTCAACTGCCCATTCCCCGTTGGGGGCCCCACCTTATCTCCCAAAGACATCAACCTCTTCTCCAGCATGGAGCTGGGGGCCCCAGGCTAAGCTGTGGCATCAGCTCCTACTTAGTTAGGTTCAGGCTATTGGAGTACTCAAACAAAGACATATTTGGACCCTCCTGCGGAGAGAGAGGGGACCGTTTCTGGGCCCAGAGGGAGCTGCCCTTAATCTGCTGCACAGTGAATGACAACAATGTTAAGAATGAAAATATGGTTTGGGGGGATCATCCCCAGGAGCCCAACATTTTGGTATTTAAAGGAACTTTAATGAGCTTAAGAGGCTAATCTGGAGTTCAGGAGGGGGTGTTTTGTTTTGTTTTGTTTTGTTTTCAAAAATCCTTTTAAAGGTTCCTGAGGCTCCATAGGGAGGGGGCACCAGAACTGTGAGTCAAGGCGTGGGGCTGAGTAGCTGAGGGGCCCAGATGGAACAGGAGAGGAGGCTGTTGGAAAGATCCCCCCCCCCCCCACTGCAGCCGCAGAACCTGGTGCTCTAGAGATAAAGGAGGGTTCTTCCCAGGCTGGAGAAGTGCCATGTCCACAGAAGCAGCAAGAAGCTGAGAATGAGTGGTGTGTTTACATCCTATCAGGATGCCAGTCGGGTTTCTCACCAAAGAACTCCTTCTGGTTTACTGGTGACAGCCTCAGACGCAGGTGCTTCTCTGATCCCCCCCCCCCCCAAGAAACATCCATCTAGAGTGGCAGCACATAAGATGGCATCCACGGAGTACCAGGCACACTCAGAAGATGTGCAGGGGCCCCTAGCCGGTCACCCAAAGAGCCAGGGTCATGGGATCACGCAAACCTGAGGGGTATGCCCCTTGCCAACGACTGAGCTGAGCCCTGCTCCATAACTCGGTGGCCATGGGACAGGACTCTGACTTTTGCATCCAGAAGACTAATTAGTTTCCCCCACGTGAGCAAATCAAAAGAGGACTCATGGTCCATATGGATGGCCTGGGGGGAAAAAATGAGGCAGTTGATGAGATGGTATTTAAGTAAGATCTGATGCTGGCAAGAGTCAAGTTACTAGAATTCCACAGGGCATAGGGGAGTGAGGGGGAGGCAGAATGGGACGGGGCCAGATGTGAGCACCAGATAGAGCATGTGGTCCATTCCCAGCAATGCTGGACGCTAAAGATATTTGTTATATGCACAGAGTTTAATTGGGCCTGTCAGGCAAGGTAGGCCGGCCCATAGTGGCCAGACATCTATCAGGGCTGGTCCATTATAGGATAATAATGATCAAACACCGATCTAATAGGATGGGGAGACACTGGAGTCAGAAAAGCCAGACATCTTTGCTGTTATCCAAAAACAGGATCCCCAAACTGGAAGCCGGAAAGGCTGGGAGAGACCAAACTCTTTCATGGAGCTTCAGCTAGAGGGCTGGGAAAAGCACAGTCCATTTTGTATTTTCAGTTGTTGTGACATTGCGGTGCACTAATGGGGAATCCGGCAATGGTTTCCTTCGATTCTGGCTAATCCAAGCATGGCGGCCAGGTGACAAGCTCCTCGGTTCGCCAACTGAGAAGAACAGCCCAGAGGTAGGTTTTAAAAATCTTTTTTTTTTTTTAATTACTCAGCTGGGGTTGTCTGTGATGGGCCCAAGTCTACACACAAGGTGGGAAACGGATGGAGGGCCATGGTTTTTATTCCTTCCTTGATGTCTTCGCTAATACGTCAGTGTTTCTGCTGCATTCCAATTGAATCTGCTATGTAATGCCCAAAGAAACTTAATCCCTATCCTAAGTCTCATTTTATTTATTTTCAGTAGTGTGAAAACAAACATGTAGCAAGATGACAGTGTTTACACCTCCTTTTTAGCCGATACAGCTCTAATCCTCCCGCTAATTAATGCCAGGGCCCGTAGCAATTTTATTAATTTCGTCTTGGTTAAAAATATAGAGACAGATAATTGTGCTTGACTAAAATAACAATTTGACATTTGGAAGGTGTTTCCTTCATTTCAGCAAGGCGGTTGGCCGGGTTTCATTTAATATATGACAAAGAGACACAAAGCGGCAGCCGACACTGGCCAGCGATAACATAACTAATTCTAATTGTGATAAATTGACTAAAATGTCCCACGGCGTGCTAGTCAAAAAGACTACGGAGACGATGTAAATCCCAAGCCGGTTTTCCTGTAGGTTCCAGTAAAACAGGGCACACAGGAAAGAAGGGCCTCTGGTCTCTTGTCCCCTAATACCATTTCCTTCAGAACCCTTTCTTCATTTTGCTCCTAAAATCACCAACTTTCCCACACCAAAGCTGCGAAGGCCACTGGCAACACTGTTCTGCATGTCACTAAGAGACTTTCAGAAAAAAACAGGTGTTCCTAGGGGGCAGCCTTAGGCCTGCTGGTAAGAGGACAGGGCCCTCCTGGGATAGGGACCCTGCTGCTCGCTGCAGAGGCTGGGAGAGGCACACCACCCTGGGGGGGGGGGCAATCCTCCTGATCTCAGCCTGCAAGTGGCTTGCTAAGAGCTCCCCTCTGAAGATGTGAAAGGACACTAAAAAATCCACATTAGAAAGATATTTAAAAAAAAAAAAAATTGAAAAACACTCAAATAGGGCTAAGGGTTCACAGTTATGGCAGAAATTATTTTTAAATCTTTCCATGTGATTGCACATGTCCCCCCCCTCGTTCATTCCCTAATGTTGTACAACTGTACTTAACACGCAAGTGATCGGGCTTCAATATGGGTCATTTTGAACGTGATGGGATTCAGCAATGACCTGTGGTGTGGGCCTTGACTCTAAGAGGCTTTACTAAATTTCTGATAATATAAGGAATATTTTAAATCCTCGCCTCCTGTTACACTTCGAAATGCCGTGACCCAAACAATTTCTCTGACCGCAAAGAATAATTAGCTGATAATTTAAGAAATGGAATTGTTCTCATTAGAGAAAGAGTACCTGTTCATGACCTCCAAAAAAATTTCTTCCGGAATTAGAAAGCAACGATGACAAGGCCTCTCTAAAATCAGTAACAGTATTTTGGCGAATGCAAAACTTATAAATGAGAAAAATGAAACTGAAAGGCAAGACAAACAGTGAACTTTCAGAACAGCTCCTGTCACTGAAATCTAAAAGCAAAAACAGCTCCTCAGCTGGGTGGATGACAGAAGTCCCAGGACTCTAGAGTATGTACAACTGGACTGGATAAATAACTTTTTATAATGTGCTTCATTTATGTAAGGATCAAAAGAATCCCACAGCCCTCCACTGAAAAGCAATGTTCGTATACAATTCCCAGAATACTATTAATATCTACTTGTGCTGTCTAATTTTATTTCAAAATTTTAAGTCTTAGATTCCAAGGAAGTCCTACCCAGGGACCAATCCATATAAAAAGAGAAAACACCTCTGAGCAAGGACTGTTTCCAATCACCCTGCAAATAAAAGAAGAGATTACTCGGCCCACACCAACACACAGCCACAGCCCGTGGACGGCGCTTATCCCAAGCTAAACCCCCTGCAATTTAATGCAGACATCAATTTATTACCTAGCTGTGTTTGATTTTTGTATTCCTTACATTTTATTATGCCAGGAGTGGGGCCAACAAAAGATCAAGTACAGCAAAAATCTACAACTGCCTCTGTAATTTCATCTGTGGGCTCCCTTCTAGGAGTAACTGCATGCCCAATTTTAATCTGCAAGTAATGTCACAGTAATAAAACCAAACTAATTAACTAATTCTTCTCCCTACACACACACACACACACACACACACACACACACACACACATCCTACACTACCTTGATAAAACGCAGAATTAGTTCATTACTGGTCCTAATAGAGATCATTACCCCAGTCATTTTCTCCGAGGGGCTGCCAATCAGCAGGGCGAAGGCAAGACAGAGAAAGCTCTAAATGTGATATCCGCTCTGCCCCCATTTTAGTCCCTGTCTTCAGAAAATTGGTCTGCTCCAAAAGAAAGGGGAGAAAACATGGACCGGCCCTCTGAGGAAAGGTCTCCCAAGGCCTGGGATTTGCTGACATGTGGGGAGTCGTGATGTTATGAGAACAGCCTGATGATAGCAGCACTATCCCACTCTGCTCCTAGGGTGTCCAGAACAATCTAAGGGATAATGATAAACTTCACATGTGAGGGGAGAGGGCCCCGGGCTGACGCACCAAGCTGCCAGGCACATGAAAGAAACAATATAAACTTGATTTAAATGTGGGATCCCTTCCAGAAGGCTTAATTATCTATTGTATTACCACATTCCCGTTATTCAGCAGCCTCTTCTGTCTCCAGCTGAAGTCCAACTACAGTATTTGTTTGGAACAAATTCAGGGAAAACTCCAAACTACCCAGATCACAGAGGACTCAGTTAAATAGGGAACAACAGTTATATAAATAGAAGTCCCCTAGGCTGGAAAATATTTTGGTTATCTGCTAACTTTCAGGCACACTGAAAAGAGTGGAATCCAGTTTTTAAACGTCCCTACCTATAGCACCCTCCTGTTTTAAATCACTTGGTACAGCTTCAGCAATTCTGTAAACGTCTCATCCCACCTAACTAGTTATTTTTCTTTGATGACCTGTCATGCTCAAAAAAGATCACCTCCAGTTCTTAATTTCTGCGGACATGCATAAATCAGTGTTCTGCACTCCGGCCTTAAATGCTTATTTGTTTTGGATGATCAGAAGATAAATGACTCCTAAGGGTGTCAGAGTGTAAGAGACAAATATTTAACAAAACATCCTGAAGTCTGAAATGAACGGCTGTGCCTCAGATGCCCCTGTCCATTCCATTTTTTTTAATTAGACAAGTTTGGTGTTTGACACCAAGAAGGTGTAACCACTAGCTGATAGAGCAGAATTTGCACTTTTTAGCTGACCACCTGACACCACGAATAGGCAGCTAGTAATTCAAATGTAAAACTGCCCACAGCCAGGAAAGCACTTATAAATGGCTAAAACAAATACAATAAACTTGCTCTGTTAATATTATGTTTCTGCCCTTCACCGAAGACTGCACACTAGCTCTACGTTCTTTCATTTTAACGTGTAGGAACAGCATTTCAACTCGGCGAATCTGGCGAGCAGGGCATGCCTGACCTGCATCTTCATGATGTGCTTCCTCATTTACCCCCACGCGGCCCCACCACCTCACCTCCAGCTCTTTTTCCTCTCCCTCCGTTTGCCTTGTCTGGGCCTCAGATTTTAAAAAGATCCACCCAAAAGGGCAAAATTATTTTTAAATAATCAATTCATTCAAGAGGAAAAAAGTGCTCTCTGTGACTGTTTCATGATACCTGCAACTGAAAACGTCCTTCTGGACGACAAAGATCTGGTCATTCCAGAGGGCTCCTAGGCAATACCTATTCCTGCACTCAGAGGAGGCTTCTAAGAAATCCTTGATAGTTGGGAGAATATAGAAGGCAAACGGGCTAGGCTGAAAGCCCCCTGAAGGCAGCCCTGTCTCATAGCCTCTCAGCACACAGCCCCCTGCCTTGCATAGAGAAGCTTGATGATAACAGGTGGCTGAGTAAAGGAATTTGTCTGCAGCCTAGTTTTGAAACAAACAACCACAGCAACCACCATGCATGCTGATGCCATGAAGATGATCAGATATATTAAAACCCCATTTTGTTGGGAAAAGGGAATGGGACTGGGACAGGGAACAGAGGAGAAACTAAGAATAAAACTCATCTTTTAAAAAAAAAATATTGAGGGGTTGGGCACAGACCCGTGCTGATAGGGTGCCATGAGCTAAACGAGTGCAAGCAACTCCATTTTGGACATGTGTTTCCGAAATAGATGTTAAAATTAAAATCAACACTATATCTAAAACTAATGATGTAATGTATGGGGATTAACATAACAATAAAAAAATTTTAAAAAAAAAATTAAAATCAAACCCCCTCATTGTAACGTCAACACCTCTCTGAACAATGCAGCTTACGTTCCTCTACAAAATCTTCCTGGTTCCGGCCAACAGCTTGCAAGTCGATCCCTGCAATTTTCCCTTTGCAGAAATAGCTGTGAGAGAGAACTGACCTTAGTGGGCTCCTAATAAGCCCAAACCATGCCAAACCTGGGGGGCTGAAATGGAGGGGACATTGTTGTCTTAAGTACTTTACAACAACTGTTTCTTCCCCTCTTGACACAGCCTGACTTCCTTAAAGAAGATCTGACTGGCCAGACAGCTGTGTTGACCCTTAAGCCTTCTTTGATTCGTGATTTTTTTTTTTTTTTAACAAACAGAATAGAAATTCACAACCCAAATCCTTTCCTAAGCTCCAATACTTTTGAATTCGCTAGTGTTGTGCCTGAAGGATGTGGACATTTCGGTAATCTATAAGCAGAAAGATAAAGATTGGGTCTACACAATCCCAAAACCTTCAGATGAAAAGCAAGATGGGGGGAGGGGGGAAGCGAGCAATCAACCAGAAGCTTTATCCAAAGGTGATACTTGAAGTTCCGTGGGCAAAATCTGCTTAATTCCCTAAAAATTGCACTTTTCACTCAGACACTGTGGCAACAAACAGACAACCAAGAACAGATACGGGCATGTCTTCTTTAAAAAATGTTAACCATAATTACCACTTTGTAAAGTGGTCATGTGTTTTCATTTCTTTATTCATTTCTGTATTGTCCAACCGGTCCAAAGCAGAACGTGTATTCTTTTTAGTGCTAAAAATGTAAAGTTATCTTTTCAAAATGCCCAGTACCCCTTCCACAGGAGGGTTAGGGTTAGTAAAATTCAAGAAGAGAATAGCAAAGGAGCACTGTCCCGCAGCAAAAATAGTGTGTGCACGTGTGGTCACTAGGTGTAACCGCTTTCCTGTTTTCAGGAAACCTCACAGCCCAGGCAACCCTGAAAGGAAGATATTTCTGTTCTTTCTCAGTGTTTTTTTTTTTTTCTTTTTTGTTATATGGAGACTTCTGCACACCCCCCTTCGCTGTGTTTTTAATAACGTGGTAGGAGCTGCTTTTCCTGCACACTGCCCATCCCTTGATTATCCTCACCGACTGCGGTCTCTTTTATTCACCAGCAACAAATGCGGAATTCTCCTGCGCGCGCACGCGCGTCCCCTCGGCCACACACGCCAATCTAGTGTGCAAAAAGAGAGGCCTGCGTTGCCGCCGCTTTTCTTTCCTTCAGTACCGCGCACAGCTTTGCGAAGTCCGTGTCCCCATTGACTAGCCCTTTTGACAAGGAAAAGCAGTTCTCTCTCCATGGACCCACTAAGCAACTCCGGGCCTGCCTGGCGAGAACCAGGAAATCCTTCTAACTCCCATCCAGGCCGCATCCAGGCTTTAGGCATTACAGAAATCTAGATTCCAAATAATCTACTTTCTTAAATACCTGCCGCCTAATTCTCCTGCAAACACACCAGAACGGTCACGTCGGCAGGAGAGAACTAAATCCGGTGCAAGGCTGCAGGGCACACCCACGCGGGAATTCGGGGTAGGGGGGAAGCTGTGCGGTGGAGGAGGGAGCCTCAGATCAGGCCCCACTTCTGGCCTAACGGCCCCTGCGCCCCAGGGTTTTTGAGAAACGGGGCGGGGGTCGGGGACAGTGAGAGAAAAGGCAAATAGGATGTGCGCGGAGCTCGGAGGGGCCGCCGCGCCATTTCTGAGCCCAGTCTGTCGCGACGCCGGGGGACAAAGCCGAGCGGGAACCGCGCACAGGGGACGGAAGCCGTGGGAGCAGAAACCTCGCTGCTCGCCCTAAGCGCCCGGGCGACGCAGACACGTGGCTCAGACGGAGTGGGAACCCCGCGAGCAGACGTGGGCCACTGGCAGCCCGCGGGGCACCCAGGGAAGGGGAGAGCCGGGAATGAGACGGATGGGGTCGGAGCCCCCACAGAGGTGTGTCCCCCTGGGAAGGGCCAGGTCGGAGTAGGAGCCTGGGAGGACTGCACACCAGGCGAGCACACCGTGGACGGAGCCGTCGCTCGCGCCCCTGCGGGCCAGGCCGTGGCAGGGCGCACCGCGCTCGTCTCCGCGGCCTGGGGGAGGGCAACCCGCGACAAGCTGGGGGTGAACCGGCCCTCCGCGTCCCTGGGTGCGCGGGTGCCTCTCGCGCCTTTCGGAAGCCGATGGGGGTAAAGGAGGACCGAGTCTCCAGCGCTAGCTGGTGCCCGCGTGGGGGACGCGCTCCGGCGACGCGATCACTTACTTCTCGTAGTCATACTTGCAGTAGAGCTTCTTGTCCCGGTAGAAGCAGGTGGTCTCCAGGGGCTCTTTGCAGGAGGCGCACTGCACGCACTGCTCATGCCAGAAGCTGTCGTTGAGCCTCAGCAGAAACCTGTCCGAGATGACCCGTTGACAGCCCTCGCAGACAGACTTGGGGCTCACCGCTCTGCCTACAGCAGCAATAGACGTTCTCTGGTCAACCGCGCCAGCCCAGCATCCCGGCCAAAGCCGGCCGGGACCCGCTCCGTTCACTCCATGCCCGCGGATTTCTCCCGCGCCCCCCACCGTGGGAAGCCCCCCGCTAATCAACCAAACCGCGTTTTAGAGAACAGAGAAAAATCAAACCGGGTGTTGTTTCTAACAAACAGCAACTCTATGGGAAGGTTCACATTCTACCGGGGAGGGGGCGGAAATCAATAATAAGGGACCTTAATTATCAAACCTACCCAGGTATTCTCGCAAATGTGCGCACAACCAGTAAAATTAGGCTACAAATTTGCGCTCCCAGGTTTATCACCTAAGCATTAAGTCACTCACTATACTTGTCTCTTTTGACTATTATGAAAACTGCGAGTCTATAAAAAGAATTTGGGGGGATTGGTTTTTTCTTTTGCTAAAACGCAATTCTGTTGTATTTTTTGAGGGAAAACTTTAAAATTTTTATTTCCTTCCTAAAAAGTCTCAGACGTACAGAAAAATACCATCTCGCTCCAGGCAAACTCAGTATTGTTGAAAGTAATGAACCCCAAAGTGCTGCACCTTGGCTGGAGTACAAGTTGCAGGTGGGTTTACACGTATACTTTCAAGTGTATATATGTATGTAGACATATACATAATTAAAAAGCATCAAAATAGAAGGGGGAAAAAAGGAAAGAAGCAGGGCGCCGAGATGCCGCGGGCATTCCGGGAATCCCCACGCTCAGCTACCGCCTGTGCGAACGACACCCACCCCAAACCCACTCCACGCAAATGGGGAATGCTCTCTACCCTACCCCCTTGGATTTTTGTCTGTTTTGTTCCTTTATTTTGCTGGGGGGGGGTGCCCTTTTTTAGGATGTGGGAACGTTTGGCCGCCTTTGTCGGCACATTTCACAGCTATTTAAAGAAGGCCTTGTCCCCTGATAACAATACTCTTGCGCGTGGTGTCCCAAAGGGCCTGACCCTTCCCGTTTCCTTGCTACACTCCTGTCGCTTTTTCCCTTGGGGGATCCTGCCACCAGCTCCTGAGTGGGGCCAGTCGCCTTGGGGCACCCAGGGAGGGCTAAGAAAAGTAGCGAGATAGTCCTCAGTTGTAAAATTCTCTATTCGTTCTGCCCTGTGTCGGCGTTCAGGGCCAGGCCCCGGGCGTTGGGAGCCGCCGTGAGCCGGCGGAGCGCACACTGCGCGCCCCGCCGCCCGCGGTAGGCACAAGGTCGCGCGCGCTCCGTGCCAGGGCAATGCCAGCTCTGCCCCCCCACCCCCACCCCGCGCTCTTCCGACGCTGCACGGAGTCGAGAAGTTTCCCAAATCGCGGTTGAAAGAGGGGAACGCAGTGCGCGTGATTTCGTTTCATCTGGGGAGTAGGGGGGAATTCCTCTCCGGATGTGGTTTCTCCAGGCAAACTGTCTCATCGCCTTCACCCCGCTCTAGCGGTTCCGAAGGACGGAAAGAGGCAAGAGGTTTAAATGACAAAACGAAAATCCCTCCCGCTAAAATACCAAAACACCCGCTGCCCACACCTGAAAACCACCAAGGTCGGGGTGGGAGGTGGGGTTGAGAATCCTTGGCCTCAGATCAGCGAGACCCGCGCGTGTGGACACCCTTCCGAGGCCCTTGGCTCGCGGCTCCTAGCGGTCGCTGCAAATGGATTGGGGAGGCAGCGCGGAAACCCGCCGGCCTCGAGGTCCGGCTCCAGTTAATTAAAACCGAAGCGAGGGCCCTGCGGTGCGGGCTAATCCCCGCGCTGCGCTGCCCACCGGCCCGGAAAAGCCCTTCGGCTGTGCCCGAGACTGAGATTGGGGCTGGAGTTGGTGGGGACCAGAAGCCGCCTCGAACTTGGGCGCCTTCAAGCCTCGGGTTCCCTATGCTCGCCCCTAGGCCCCCGAGAAGCGGGAGGCATTTATGAGATGTCGATCAGCTCCGTGATTAAAAATCCAGCCCGGAGTATTTTTAATCACTTGCCACTCAGACGCCCGCGAGCAATCTCGCCCGCCCCTCGCAGCTTTGGGGAATTCGGTGCCCGGCGAGTGAGGCCTGGGGCGGCTTGTCGGTTTGGGGTAGGAAGGACCCACAGGGACTGACGGACAGACGGAGCGTGGGCTCCACTGAGTGCCGGACGCGGGGCGCGGTCTCCCTTATTGCCGAACGGGTCCCGGCGGGCTGGGCTGCAGAGCTGGGGTCTGTCTGCTGGAAAGAGGGTGCGCCCGGGGCGCACGGCCTGAACACTCACCCAGCAGCGAGGAAAAGGACGCCGAAGTCTCGATGGCGCTTTGGAAGTTCTCCTCCATCTTCAGGCCGTCCAGCATGTTCGGGCCGGGCCGGGAGGACCTGTAGAGGGGAGGAAACGATGCTTCTGGGGTCCGTGCCCTCTGGGACCGGGAGCCCGCAGCCGCCACGCTCCTGGGAGAGGACGGAGGGAGTGTCCAGGGTCACCAGAATGAGCCGGGAGGGCAGAGTCCAGCCAAGAGAAAGGTGGGGTGGGAGGACAGAGACGAGTCACCGCGAACTGCTCTGACTGATCTGATTTCACTTGAAGTCAACGCGTTTTGTACTTAGACCTCCGCCCCCCAACTGCGCTTCTCCTTCGCTTGCCCCCACCCCCCTCCCCACACACACACCCTCACCCCGTCCCCAGGCCCAGGTTTCCCATCCCGAGTCCGACTCCGCCCTAACCTATACTAACGCGGGCCCTAGGGACAGCTCTGCGGGAACCCAGCGACGTGGGGAGACCGGGATAAAAGGAGTGGGTGTTCCCCTCGCGGGGCCGGGCCCAGGCACGAGGGCCTGCGAGGTCTCCGGCCCGCGCCCCGACCGGCCCGGGGCGTCCCTCACCTGCCCCGGCCCAGGCGGGGCCGAGAGAGCGAGCCGGAGCGCGCCCGCCTGCTCGCGGACCCCGGGCGCTGAGAGCTGCTGGGGGCGCGCGGGGCGGTCCTCCCGCCGGTCGGCTGGTGCCGGGAACGTCTGCACGAGCGAAGAAGTCGCCTCGGGGAGGAGCCGCGGCTGGCCCTGCTCACTCTTGGATGCATTTCAAATCAACTTTCCGAAACACGCCCGCCCGAGCCGGAGCCCAGGAACGCGCAGCCCTCCTTACCTGGTGGGCGAGCTCGCTCCCCGCGGCAGGGGCGGGAGGAAGGGGCCGGGCGCCGCGGGGAGCTGCGGCCGGGAGAGGCGTAGGCCCTCGAGGCTGCAGCCGGCGCGGCCGGGAGGGAGCCCGAGCGAGCGCCGGCCCCTGGCTCCGCTCCTCGGCGCGCCCGGGCCGGGCTGGGACGTGGCCGCGGGCGGCCGGCCTTCTCGGGACGTCCTGGCCGGCCGCGTCGCTTCCTCGGGGGCGGGCGGGGAGGGGGCGGGGAGGGCCGGGGCTTCTCCGAGGCCGGGAGGGAGCGCCGAGGCCCGGGGTCGTGGGTGCGAGTCGGGCCCTGCTGCGCCGGGGCGGATCCGGCCGCTGCTGACAGGGGCCGCGGCGCGGCGCGCGGCGGAGGGAAGGGGTGGGGTGCGCGGGGAGGCGGGCTGGGAACGCGCCCCTGGAGCGGCCGCCGAGCTCCCTTTCCCGGCCCGGCTGCGCGGCCCAGCTCGCCGCGGCCGCCTCGCAGGCACGCAAAGTTTCCTCCCCTCCACGTGCAAGGGCTCCCTCGGGGCGCGCCGGCGGGGTCGCCGCCCGGGCCCCCCGCTCCCCCGGCCCCGGCGCTCGCACGCCGCGTCCCCGGCCGCTCTCCGCCGCCGCAGGCGACAGCAGCACCGCGGCCCTCCCCGCGCCGTCGGAAGCGCCGGGAAGCTGTTGGCGGCGTGCGGTTGCTTGCGGGGGGCTGGGGGGGGAGGCTCACAGCTCTGAGCTCCTCAATCCCCTTCTCGGTCAGCCGGGGCTCCCGCAAAGCTCCCCACTTCCGCCGGGCTCGAAACCGGTTGACCGGTTCAGATCGAAACCCGTGCAGGGATGGGGTGTGCAGAGGCTGTAGGAGCCATGGCCAAAGCTCGAATGGGGCTCCTGGCAGAGACTAGGTGGGATCTGACCCCCAGACACCGAGCCCTCAATGACACTGAGTCAGCTAAGGGGGCATACTTAGGGGAGCAAAGTACTGGGGGGAAATGTCAACTCCCTACACCTCCTGACCTTAGCTTACAGTGGTAGACCTTTAGCCCTCCAGGAGCAGGAACAGGGTCTTAATCATCTGTGTACTCCAGGAGGTTAGCACGGTGCCCGGCCCCAAGTGGATACTCAATAAATAAATCATAACGCGGGCTCACATTTATCGAACATTTTATTATGTGCCAGGCTTGGTTACACAGTTAACTCATTTAATCTTTACAGCAACCCTATGAGGTGGAGACAATTATTATCCCCATATTACAGGTGAGGAAAACGGGAGCAGAGTGAATACCACGGGGAGAGTCGGTTCAACCGGATTCTCTGGGGGCCCCTCAATTCCTGCCCTGAAGGGAACTGAATTGGAATTGCCAGGCGCTTAGGCAGAGTGAACCTGAGCAGGCAAGATGCCACACAGCCAGCCCTTTCTATTCCCTTCTCCAAGGACAGGACCACTTCCTTCTTTTTAAAGAAAAAGTGCTGGGCGCTCCTGCTCCAATGGGCTTGGGGGGCCTTGACCCGGCTCGCCCTGGTAAGTGCTGTCTGCCAGCCACCACAAGCCAAACCCAGAACATGACTTTGAGGGAACAAGGGAAAAGGGCAAAGACTTTAATACTTTACATTTGAATGCTGTGTTATACTTTCCAAGGTACTTTCACACACATGAGTTTGCTTGATCTTTACAACAAACCTGTGAGGTAGGCAGAACAAATAGTTTTATCCATTGTTTTAGATGAATTTTGGGGCTTAACAGGGCTGGGCGATTTCTCTGATGTTGCCCAGATGGCTAGTGGCATGGCCCCGGACACCTGTCCTTTGTCCTTTCTTGCCACCCCAGTAGCGTGTGGGGGAAAAAATATGAATTACAGAAGTATTCTTAGGATAACATATAAAGGAGAAGTCAGGCAAGAAAAAGAAAATGGAGTCGGGCAAACACAAGCATAAGGAATATTTTTAAATGCCCAACAGAGTTTTGGTTTCACTAAAGGTCTTGAATTTACGAGCTATGTTTAACTAGTGGTAAGAATTTAGAGAATAAATAGCTTGAAAGTAGATAGGGATAGATGAGAACATCTGATCTGGGACCCAAATCCCTGAAATGGTCTTTGCATCTGGAAAGCAGCCTGATGAGTATAGATCACTCACAAGTGTTGGGTAGGACTGTCTTTCCCCCAGCTGGCTCTTGGGCACCTTCACCATGGGGACTGTCTCATAATCCCATTATAAGCCCTGGGGTCCTTCGTGCGGAGCCAGGCACATATATGTGATTAACAAATGCCACTTACTTAACTGATGGGTGAGCGCTGTGCTCACTAGGGTGGGGGGGGGGCACTCTAGGAAAGGTGAAAGCTCATGGTTTCAGGAATCCAAGGACCTCACTTTCATGGCCAGCTCTGCCACTGAGTCCGGCGGGCCAAGTTCACCTTTCTGTGCAGTTGTCCTTCCTGTCTGTGATGGTCTGGAAGGCCTTCCCGGTCTGAAATCTGTGAAACAATGGGGTAGAGTTGGCAGTAGAACCAACAGCTCCTTGTTGTACTTTGCAGAATTGGTCCAGGGGTAGATGCTGATGTGGCTAAGGGATGTGTCCAAACCATTAAAGATACACCTTGTATATTCAGGGTTTTCTCTTTTATGCTTTATTTTCCCTCTCAGTGAATTGGGGATCATGAACCCCACTCCTCCCTCAATATCATCTCACTTTGGCCTGAGCCACCCTGGTGACATCGTGGGTAGGTAGACAGACATCCTGCCATCTGTGAAAGATTCTCCTGATCATGCCGCGTGGTTTTTCATTTTAGACTCAAATGCTATGATTTCACCTTTTTAATGACCAAAGAGGCCACAAAGCCCAATGTCCAGAAGCTCTTTATGAAGAAGAAGCCATATTCTCCCTTTTATCAGAAATACTGTTTTCTGAGAGTTTGTGGAAGTGAGGTAAACAGGCTTTAGAAGAGACACCCCATATGACTGGCTTTTAGAGAGGGAGGTGACCTTAAAGCTCATCTGGTCCAAGTGTTAAGTTTATATTGGGTCAAAATTCATTTCCCTAGCGCAGCCACATCTGGCCCATTGATTGCTCAGGTTTGGCCATCGGAAATGTCAAATCCTACTTCCAAGATCTGCCAGCTGTGGGCAGAGCTGCCCTCTCTGTTCTGTTCCGTTTGTTTCTGAACCTGCTCCGGTTTTTTCTCTATCCCTCCTAAATCATGCCACCCCGACCTGCTTTGCAGTGATCGTGCGTTCGGGACCTCGTCTCCTCTCTCTGGCCATAAAACACCCATTAACATGGCCTGATTTGGGGGTTAGCATTTTCCGTGGCTGCCACGGACTCATCCTGTGTGTGTGAGTAACAAAACCCCCCTCTGTCCTTTTCCACATGGGCTGCTGGTAGGCCACATCCCCCCCCACCAATTGCAATTGTATAATTGGTGTTTGGCCCCAAGTGTGGAAACTTAACATTTATCCCTGTTAAGAGATAGGCAGCTCTTCCAAATATCAGGAATCCTGCAACTTCAAGCAGATTCCAAGAGATCCAGGGACTATGTCTGAAGCCTAGTACTTTGCTTTGAGGAGGAAGTGGAGGGCCCGTGCCAGCCTGGTCTGGAAGCTGCCATCATTGGAGGAAGACAGGCCAGGATAACAAATAAGGAGCAACGATGAATAAGGAGCCTCAAGAGGGTGCGCAGGGACCTCGTAACCTGCCGGTACCTCTTCACCTGGGAGGGGGCCCTGGTCCTCTTTGGGCTCTCTGCCATCACCTGTCCCCTGTCAAGTAGCCATCTGTGGAAGATTCGGGAAGACCAGCAGACTGGCCGTGGAGCCCCCTTTCTATGGCAGAGACACCGAAGTACCACCACCAGACTCACGAACGCTTGTGGCTGAGATTTGGGGTGAGGAGTGAGGACGGGGTAGGCAGAGGCCCTCGCGTGGTGGGAGGGAGACAGCGAGGGAGGGGGGACATCCTGCTACAGAGTGGAGATGACAGGAACATGTTTTTTTACTTTCCTTTTCTTGCTCTCATTTCTGTGTTTTATTAAGGGAAACACAAAGGGAAAATTGTGTTATTTGTTAAAAAATGTCAAAGTGTGTTTCCAGCAAGAGGAAAAAAAGCAGACACGTTACTGCCTAGACACAGAGAAGGCCGTACTCTGGTGGGGCGGCCAGAGACCGGTGTGGTGGGGGGTGCTGGAGCCGCAAACCCTCCTGACCTCAGAAATCTTCCCCCAGGAATCCCCTGGTCCTGCGCTCACATTCAGATCTCTCGAAGGAGCTGGAGCACCAGGTGCTTCGGCACTTTCTGGGGGTGAAAGGGGCATCCCAAACCAGCTGCCGGACTGGAGGGGGGGACGGTCAGCTAACAAAAGCACCATTTACAGCACCGCATTCTTTGGATCTTGTCTAGAATCATCTGCATGGCCCACTCCACCTTGCCGTTGGATTGTACGCTCCTTCGGAGAGGGCTCCATGGCAGACTCCTCTGTCTCTCCTGCACCCAGCACAATGCTTTCCCTCCAGAGCCCCAGCGAGTACTGTTAACTCAACAGAGAGTGTCCTTAAGTTTTAGTCGATTCCATGGCATAACCGGGTGCACTGGAAAGAGCATGCCTGGCTTTGGAAACACGGAGGCCTGAGTTCAAATCCCAGCTGTGACATTTATGAACTGTTCAAACTTAAATCGGCCAACTCCTCCAGGCTCCAGCGTACTTATCCGTACAAGGAAAAGAATAAAATAGTCTTCAAGAGTTAATGAAGAGATGGCTGTGAAACCTCTAATAATCCATCTGGTTCACTTAATGCTCGAATATCCTTTACGGCCCCGTCTAGCCTCCCGGGGGGCCAAGCAGATAGAGCTTCTGATGGAAAATCATCCGGGCTTTGCCATGTTCTCAGGAGCACATACGAGTGACACCAGCATTCAGACAGAGTCCCTGTGTGTAGCCATGACACTTGTCGCTGGGTAGTTGAGGTGTCTCTGTGCCCTGGAGAGGCTGTGTCCTCTGACTGGGAGGGTGGCATTGGAGGGCAGTTAGAGGTCACAGAGACCTGGGACTGATCATTGACTCTGCCCCTTATGATGGCCTTGGGCAAGTTCCTTAATCTCTCCAAGCCTCAGTTTCCCCTTTTAATAACTCCAGGGAATAACTTGGGGTGAATTTGTGTGTGTTAAACGAAATAATACAAAATACCTCACACAGGAATGGCACGTAGTAAGGGTTCAGTGAATTTTAGCTGCTGTCACCACCATCATCATCATCGTCATCATCATGAGACAATAAGCACCTCTGGGACCATATTTTACTTATATGTGTGGCCCTAGTACCGCGCATGTGGGCATGGGTGTCCAGAGAACGTGCCTTAAATTAAACAGAGCAAAGACAGACTTTGGCACCCAGTGAGGTTCGGGTAGAATCTGGCCGCCCCCAACCTGAGAAGGGATTTCTTCTGGAAAAATCCCACATGCTCCATACCAAGTCCCCAGATTGCAGGCTTCCTGCCCAAGCTTCTCACTTGTGGGCTCTAACAAGCCCCATCTTTGACATCTACATGTGATACTTCACACTCAATACCAAGAACCTGGAAATAATGGGCGGGGGGGGGGGGGGGTACAAGGAGTGAACCCCCCAGGCACCCAAATAGAGAGAGATCTCTAAAGACATGAGGTCTGTTAAAATCCTGGGCCCGGTTCACTGATTCACGTGCCTGCCACACCTCAGTCGCTACGTGGTGAATGTGTCGGTGGATCGGGCAGAAATCCCTGAACACAGGGCCTGGGGGGACAGTTGGAGGCCCGACTAAAGCCTTCTGCAGGACTGGGGCATTCAGTGCTGGGGTGCAGCACCTCCAAACGTGCCCACGGGCAGGCACTGCCCAGCAAAGAGGTAGCTCTGTGCTAAGCAGGTGCAGAGCCCACCTCCACCAACCCAGTAGCAAGGCCCTGGCTCCTTACAGGTATTTTCAGGAAGGAGGGGACCCCACCTGCCTCTCCACCCACCGAGTCCATTAAACCAGAATGGCCTCTGAGAGAATGCTGAGGAGACCCCTAACCCCTGAACCTCCATGCTCTCATTTCTTCTGATGGATATGCCATGTTTACTCAAATGCTAATTTATTTACATCACATACCCCGCCTAGTTTCTAGAAAGGATCTGAGGTGCCATACAACTATTATCAATACTGTATTAGATTTTTTAAATTAAAATTATATACTGGGAACAGAAAAGCAAGTCATCCCCCAAAATAATAACTTGGGGCTAATATTTTCATCGCAACAGAATGAGAAAGGTCACTCTGAGTTTACAAGGTGGAACAGAGAAAAATAAAGCCCTGCAAGATTGATGTGATCACATCAAACTTTTTATCAGTTATATTTACATGTCTAGCTGGCTTTAGGAGAGATCCCATGATAGAAGAGCAAAAATATATAATTCATGACAACAGAGATCAAATCTGGGACCTCATTATCAGTGCTGGAACATTTTTACTTTTATATATGGACTGTACTTCTCCTCGTCTGAAAGTAATTTTAGTTAACATGAGACTAAAGGTATATTTGAGCACTGGGTGTTGTATGTAAGGGATAAAATCACTAAATTCTAGTCCTAAAACTAATGTAACACTACATGTTAACTAACTGGAATTTAAATAAAAACTTGAAACAAACAAAAAAAACCTGCTAAAGATAGATTCAACAAACTGCAAGATCAGGAATAGAGAAAACAGAAATGAAGATGTGCTAACTATATAAGAATTAATAGATGCCTCTTCAGGGCAGAAACTATGTATATGTCTTGCTCATCAGTTTGATGTAACGTAGCTCTGAGTACATTCTTGGCACCTGTTGTGTGTGATTATTTGAACAAGCTAATGAATACTGTGCCTGAGAGTCAGATTTGCCTTTGAGCTTCCTAGTAGCTGGAGCAAAAAGAGACACAGCCACTCCACAGATATTTTTGCGCTAGCATTGGAGTTGCAGTTGTGGATTTGAGTAAGTAAAAAAAGAAGGCGTATGCTTCATCCTCAGAGCTCTGGATCCCTGTGCCCACGTGCATACCCAGTGAGCCTTTCCACCCCACCCCGCAGCATAGTGCCCTGCACAAAATGAATCTATGCTGCGTGAATACATTAATGAGATCGGTTTTTTAAAAAAAGATTCTTTGATGCACCTAAAATATAACAATTCCCACCTTTCGTATCCTGTACATAATTTATGTACCACCCTTTTTGAACCTTGAAGGATGGAGAAAAGACTTGTCAGGAGGTTTTTGAAAGTGAAGACATTCCAGGCAGACTGCCGGGCTTGAGTGAAAGCACAAAGGGCAAAAAGCCAAGGTGAGCCAGAGGATCTCTGTGAACACAGGGAAGTGGGCCAGCCGGGAGGCCTGAATACTGGACCTCAGAGTTTATCACTCTGGAGACAACAGATAGCCTTCGAACGCTTTGGACTGGAGGAGTAAAATAATCAGGAGTATGGTCTAAGATGACGACATCTGGTAGCAGTGTGGCTGATAATTCAAAAGAAGAAAGGGGAAGTAGAACAGATAGACTTTATCACTCTAGTATAAGTAAGAAATGCAGGGCCTGGGCCAGGGCAGGGACCGCAGAAATGAAGTCAAGGGGCATGCATGTAAAAGACATGTCAGAAATCAAGTCAACAAAGCTCAGTGTCTGCTTAGTCGGGAGGTGAGAACAGCAGAAGGAGAAAAGGAATCAAAGAAGCTTTGGGGGATGGGGGCACAGACATGGAAGTGGGAAATGCACAAGAAGAGCAGCAGCATGGGGATGCAAGACGTTTGGTGACTTTTCAAAATGTTTTCACATTCATTATCTCATTGATTTCATATGCAAGTAGAGAGAGATCCACCCTGAACGTCAGCCTGAAAAGTACTCTGCCCCTGTCTGGAGCTGCCAAGTCCCAGTGACTAAACCTTTGCCTCGGATCCTTCCAACCACAGCAGGGCACTCACCTGAGGTGCCTTGCCCATTCCGGGCATCACGGAGTCCTTGCAAGGACTAAGCCATCCCGTCCTGGTTCTGTGCCAGCAGCAGCTAAAAGCCAGGTAGTGAAACACTCCGGCCTGCCATGCTTGCCAGGAACATGGATGGGTGTGCCCCAGAGTTCAGCCAGAGTCTCCCAGAACATCTGGGCAGGGTGGGGAGGGAGGAGCACAGCCATCAGTTTCTTCAGCGACTCATCTTTCTTCCCACTGGGTAGCAGGCTTTGGCTCCACCACTGACTCAGTCCCAGGCCAGGCGGTGACTTCTGCCCAGGCTGTATCTTCTCCCCTGAGCAACGGGGCAGAGGACTGCTCCCCTCCTGGAGGCAGGGCCTGGATGAGAGGCCTCCCCGGGGTACCTGGCTGAGCCTCAGCGGGATGGGTCTACCGATTTCATAAAGAGAAGAAACACTGACCTGGTCACAAAAAGTCAGCCCTGTGAGGGACCGGGGGCTCAGCTAGTCCAACCCCCCCATTTCACAGACCGGGGACCCCCAGTCTGTAGCCACTGCTGGCCCACACCCTATTTGCTGTGCGTCCTCTGAGGGATCCCCCCAGCCCCAGAAAAGTACAAATTTCTTCTCACACACTGCCCCCCACGGACTTTCCAGGCCTCATCCCCCCCACTCCCCTTCTCTTCTCTGCCCTCGATCACTCAACCCCAGACACCACCCCCTACCCCTAGCAGCGATGCAGACATTGCCCAGATGCTTGCCAGCACACCCCTACACCCCCGTGCTGGGGCGCAGGCCCCGTCCTCAGCCAGCAGTCCCCCTCCCTTCCTCCTCTGGCCAGCCGAATACCTACCTCTTCTGCTCCTGGACAGGTAATTAGCACTTCCTCTGGGTCCCTTCACGGGCTCTTTAGCATTTACCACATGGTATTACCAGCTTTCCTTTAGATGCCCGCCTCCTTCACTGGAAACACACACATCTGTGTCTTCTGGAGCCTTGTGTCCTCACAGCCCGGCAGTCAGGTCCTGCTGACAGGTGAGGAGGCAAAAGGGAAGAGGCAGATGGAGAGATAGGGCTCACAATCAGGGAATAAAAATGGATGCAGTGAAGTGTGTCCCCCACATCCACCAGGTATTCAGTTCTTGGGCATTTTTTCCAAGCTTCTGTACACACACCAAAGACAACACAAACAGATCCACGCCCTACTTTGTAACCCAAAAGGTAACACTGCCCTCAACTTGTTTTCCACCAAAGCCCTTTAAAATCCTGCAGAGTTCTTCATATGTACCCTGTCTCCATCTGAATCTCCAGTTTAAATATCCATGAGACAAAAGAAACCATACACGTTGAACATAAGTTGTAATACAGTGCTGCTTGCTTTTGAAAAGGATGGCGTTTCTGGGAAACCATGTAAAAAATCACACTGTCATTAAACCCATCATATTCTCAGTGCATTGAGGGCGCGTGTTATTTAAAGATATCTGGAGTGGTTCTTCTCATCAGTGATGAAATGGTAGACTACGCTACTCTTCAAACTATGTATTAGGTTCAGATGGACAGCACAATTTGTTAGAACCCAGCACCACACATTTAAGTGAGAATAAGTTTCTCTGTCTTGTTAAAAAAAAAAAAGGTGGAAAATTTAAAGCCAGAGTTTCTCCCACAGAAACCCCCTCAAACCTGCAAAGAAGGGCACAGAAAGCTCAGGCTGACCTCACGGCCTGTGGGATCCTGTAGGTACACAGCTAACTTTCTAGAACTTGCAAGGTAGTACAGAAGCCACTTGGATGATTTTAGCTCATAGTGGCACCACCTAAGGATCCGAACTGTTGAAGACTGTAAATCAAGGGCCCACTCTAGCCATGGGCCCAGTCCAACTCACCGCCTGTTTTTATAAGGCTTGCAAGCCCAGAATGATTTTTATATTTTTAAATAATTTCATAAAATCAAAAGGAGAATAATATTTCATGACAGGTAAAAATTATATGAAATTTAAACTTCCGTGTCACTAATAAAGCTGTATCTGAACACAATCTACCCTTTTGTTTGGTTACCGTCCATGGCCACCGTCCCCCTAAGACAGCAGAGTGAATCATTGAGACAGACACAGTATGGTCGCAAGCCTCAAGTATTTACTATCTGGGCCATTTACAGAGAAGGTCTGCACCCTGCCCCACTTTAAAAGATACTCCAAGGCCCAAAGCCTATGTCTAGATGAGATAGGCTTGTCTTTTAGCTTTGGGTCTCTGCAGCTGGCCAAACAGGCCATTGGGTTCTTTGCGCAGTGGATCTGGATCTCAGTGATGAGACTTTCATCCCTTTTGAAGAAAGTCACCGTCATCATGAACCAGTGACTGCTCATTGACATCAGAGAATCAAACTGACCTTTCCAAGCCAATTCCCTCCTTACTCCTGGAGTTCAAGGTGGGCAGGTGAAGTCCTACCAAGGGCAGGTCACATTGCCCTCATGCAGAACCGCAGGTGTCCACAAGAGGGAGGCAGCACTCCTGTTTGCAGTCCCAGCTTGGCAGAGCAGCCCCAAAGACCTCGTGCCTTGCAAGCCCGCACAGAACTTTCTCTGGACTGATAGCCGATCTGAAGAGAAACCAGAGTATCCGAGAATGGGGCCATCTTACTGTGCAGGAACCACATAAGCCTCCTGTCCCAGGCAGCCAGTCTGACATCTTAGGGGTCGATCATCAAACCTATTAGTCTTGAAGTATCAGCAATAAAAAAAAGAAAGGAAAGGAAAAAAAAATACTGGTTGAGTGTCTCTCCCTTGCCCTTGCCCACACCTGACCCCCTCTGCTATTCTAGTCAAGCACACTGTGCCAGTCTAAAATCACCCTTGCAATGCTGGGGCTAGGATTCTGTACATTTCTGTTTTTCTGTTTTTCCAGATGACTCCATGTTAGGCTTTGCCAAGTGAAGATGGTGGAAGAAGGGATTTACCTCCTCCTGGGAGTTTGCCTCTTTGGGCTTCCTTGCTGCTATCTGTGGCTCTGAGAGATGCCCCAGCAATATTTTCTCACCCCAGTAATAGCAATGCTGAAGGCCATCTGCATCCCCCCAACACCACACAGCTAGCTCCCCGGTGTCTACGTCAGAGACAAACCAGCTGGCCATGCCCCACCCTCAGAGGTCTGGGTCCCAGGTCCACCAGGCCAATCCTCCAGGGTCCTAATTTTATATTTTTTATTTATTTTAGGGGAGGGCGGTGCAGAGAGGGAGAGAGAATCTCAAGCAGACTCCATGCTGAGCTCAGGGCCCAACGTGGGGCTCGACCCCAGGACCCTGAGATCAGGACCCTAGCTGAAACCAAGAGTTGGACACTTAACTGACTGAGCTCCCCCAGGCACCCCCCCCAAGGTCCTAATTTTTATAATTCCTCCTTCTTCCCTTTGACCCCCAAGTCCTACAAGTGGTAGGGTCTCCTGTGATTGCTACGTTTATGATGACCTAGTGTTCTCTTCCTGCCTTTTCAGTGACCTAATTGACAATGTGATGCCTAGTTAACTATTGTTCATATTAAATTCTCACTGTTTAAGTAACTGGGGTGGCTTCTGTTCCCCAACTGGACTCTAACTGATACACAACTTTGCTCAAGTCTAAAACTAACAAGAGATTCTTGGATCACAGAGGCTCCTACAGCCTGCCTGGAAAATTAAGTCTATAAACGCCTCATGTGCATTTAGACGGAAAAGACGCTGGTTGGAAGCTGAGAAACAGGCACAAACCACCCGCTCGGGTCTCATCCTCCTGGGGCCTCCGCTCAGCCTCAGACCCTAGCGCCCTCTTGTCCTTCTCCAGCCAGGCAGCTCCACACCTCTGCGTGCTGGGGGAGAGGGGAGGACTCTCACCCAGCCCCTCAACCCCCTCATCCAGACAAAGGAACCCCGGAAAAATAAAAGTACCCACTGCCCCACGATGGCCTGGTGAGAAAGGGTCAGACTCTCGCGGGTCTTCGCAATTGTTTCTGGTCTGGCAGAGAACAGTTCTCAGATACAACTTCTTTCCAGGCGGCACCACACCTGGGGAAGGAGAAAGAAGCCACAGTGGGCACGAGAGAAGGGGACACAGAATGCCTGCTGGTTCAAAAACGACCAAATGGCAAGGAAAGAAGACACCTTCATGTCAGGAGCTCATTGTGCAGCTGATGGGATCTTGGCAAAGATTATTTTCCAGTGTTGGAAAAAATTAAAATTAAAAATTAAAACTGTCTGGCAGCCAGCTCTGGCTCCGAGGCGGGGGAAGAGCAGGAAGAGAAGCCGGCGGGCACCGAGGAGGGAGAAAGGAAGGGAGATGGCCCACGGGTCTCTGCTTAACACAGAGCTGGGCTCTGGGCGGACCAGTGCCACCTCGTCAGGGGCCCCTGAAATGACCCAGAGTGCTGGCCGTGGCGTTTAGGAAGCAGAACCTCCTCCCTGTCATCACTGGGAAGCACAGACTCAAACACATTACTTTGCTAGGAGTCCTTTCAAGAAAGTCTTTGCCCTCCTTTCCCAGAATGCCCCGGACCCAGATCCGGCAGGACCAGGACTTTGCCATGAACTCGGGCGCCCCCTGGTGGCCAGTGCCCGAAAGGCGCGAGGGTCGCGTTCCCCGCCTCCAGGCCCACTTGCGTGCACAGCAGTGGTGACCTTGAAAGTTACTTTACCTAAATCTTTCTGTTCTCTTTCGGCATTTCGATGGGGTTAAACAAGCTTCAGCATCCTCGTCTCCCTCTTCGCTCTGATTTTTATTACCAGCTTTCTCCATTTGCCTGCCCCCCCGCTTGACCCACCGCAGTCCCCTTTTAGTTTGAAGGCTGCCTGCTTACCCCAGTCAAGCATGGCTCTTGGTGGAAGTCACTGTATTTATTGCAGGGGAGGGTGGGGATGGGGAAGGGGAGTCTCTTCCAACTCTCAGACTACCTGGGTGTGGAGGCCTGGAGGAAGAGAACCAAATGTAGGGACTAGGGCACAAGGACAACACTGAGTGGATCCTTGCAGGTCACTCCTCCAGCTGATGGCAGGCTACCAGAGCCCAGGATGAGAGAAGCTAACTGGTCAACCCCTCTCACTTCTTCTGGGGACTGGGGACCATGGCTCTGAAGAGTTGTGCGTCTGAGCAGACACAATCCATCCCTAGCAGGTATGGATTCCTGTTTCTAGAATTCACTTCCTTTCCTAATGGACAATAAGAATTTAACTTCCTTGCTTGAGTCTCCTTCCCAAGAAACTTTGGGGAGATGCAAATAGTTTTTGAGAACCTCTCTGACCTTCCTCTGCCCTCTTCACTCTGTCAACAAGCAGGGTGAAGGTATGTCAGGAGGTCAGATCGAGGTGGGGGGAGATGGTCAGGGCTGAAAAGGCAGGCGTGACTATGGGTGCTTATCTCTCCCAGGTCTTGTTCTAGTGTCCGCTAACAAGGAGATCTTTTAGAAACCTGGATGTACATTCTCCTCAAGCCACCCTACTTCCAGGATGGCAAATATAAGGCCTCCGTGCCATCCGACCTGACCCCACATGCACACACTCACTCCCATGGACGACACAACTGACCACAGCCATTCCAATTCCTGCTCCACAGCAAGCTCCAAACAGCCACTTCAAATTCAGTGGAGGTGACGAATGAGATAAAACCTTCTCATCCTGGCATATCTTAAAACATAAATACAAATATGTGATTTATTGTCATCTGGAACATTCATTATTCCAAATCTGAGTTTCAAACCAGCTTAACTACGACCTTGTACATATCTCAAATTCCTCTCCACCTCTTTAAAATCGGAGTATCTTAGTTTCTTCAGTATGCTCTCTCACCTCAGGGCCTTTGCGCTTCCTTCCCTTCTGCCTGCCCTGCTCATTTCCTGGATACCTACATGCCTCATGCCTTCACTTCTTTAGGTTTGTGTTCAATTACTGCTTTATCAGAGGTGTCCCTGGACCTCTCTAGATAAACAAGCACCCTCTGCTCTCATCTTCACTCTGCGCATGCTCACCTGGTCTGCATAGCATTTATCACCATCAGATTTATTACTCAGTTATTTATGGCTTGATTTTTTTGTTTCCACTACCAGGAAGTAAGGTCCATAGATTAGGGGCTGTTTTGCTTGTTGCTGTTTCCACAATGCCCAGAGTGAGCCATCAATGAATGCATGCTTCATGAATGAATAAACGAGTCCATTAATAAACAAATAAAGAATTTTGTGACAGAAACCTTCCAAAAGGGAACCACCTGCTCTCTGTACAGAGAGGCTGGCAATAAAGACAAGATACAGAAAGTAGACAACCTCCAAGTAGGTCTTCCCCACACAAAATTCATAGTAGTAATTTGACTGTAAATATAAACCTTCCTATTCCCCTTTACTGATATAAGCCCCAAGCTGGACAGCATATGCAAACATATAGAGAATACGCCCTCAGCACATATAAAATGCCTCACTATCTCAGACTAATTAGAAATAAGGCAAAAGTGAACTACTAGAAAGTTCAGGCTATTAAAATTGTTAATGAAATACACTTTTATTATTTTCAAATCCAGGGGCACTTTCCTTATTCAGCATTTGGACACTTAATATCTCCATTCCATTTAATTCAATTCCACTGCCCCCCAAAAAGCCACAAACCCAGAAGTAATCAAAGAGTCCTTCAGGCATCTACAGCAATGAAAATATCCAAAAATAGCCCAAAGCAGGAAATTTGCTGAGATTCAGTTATTTTGCTAACCAAAAGAAAGTGGGACTCCCATTGATTATCAGTGCCTATGAAAGTGAAACTCTGGCAACATCCAAGTCAGGAAGAACAGGAGGAAACAGATAGAATAGTAATAGTATCAAATAACATCAATGGCTAGTATTTACTGGGCACTTACTGCATGACCGGCCCTACTCCAATTGCTTCCCATATATTACTTAGCTAATCCATCTAACAACCAAACCAGGGAAGGACTGTCATTTCCTCATTTTGCAGACGAGGACACTGAGGCACAGACCATACAATCATGAAGGAAAAAAGCAGAGAATTTAGGCAGTTAGGACAGCGGAGAACAGGGGAGGCTGAGAGGGAAGGCTCAGTGACTCCGGGCACCGCTGTCCTATGAGACAGGTCACTGAGTCTGTAGGTCATAGGTCAGCCCGCTCCCATAAAACCTCCAGAGTGATGACCCAGGAGGGAGGGGACTCAACTTGTTTGAATTTTCATAAACTGATTATCCAGAAAATCACTTGTCTAGAATTCCTCATCTAGATGTGTTGACAACTCAAGTCATTGCAAGAGCTACTTTAAATTTTTGAATGGGTTTGGGGGACTCATGGGGGGCTCAGTTGGCTGAGCAACCCACTCTTGGTTTCAGTTCAGGTCATGATCTTGAGGTTGTGAGATCGAGCCCCGCGTGGGGCTCCACACTCAGGCTGAGTCTGCTTCAGATTCTCTCTCTGCCCCTATCCCCGCACTCTCTCTCTCTCTCTTATAAATAAATAAATAAATAAATAAATAAATCAATCAATCTTGAAAAAAAAATTTTTTGAATCAGTGTAACCAACACACTTATTTTATGCGAATACCTTTAAAAGGCCTCGAACCTTACTTGTTCTCAAGTAGTTCTAGGAATTCCTACAACAATTTTGTTCTCGCCATCCACCCTGTATTTCCTTTTCTTTTTTTCAGCAGGAATGGGTTTCACGTCAAACACTTCTGCACGATCGATCATGGGTTCCGAATCAGGAGATCCTGTGCATGGGTATGTGTGTGTTTCTCCTTCAAACCTGGGCCGTCCCCAGTCCTCCCCCTCCCGGAACTGACACTGACATCTGGTCTGCAAGCGGGAACCACACGCACAAGTCAGTCTCCCCACTGCTCCGGAGAGCGCGGGGGCAGGGGTGGGGTAGTCACTCGGGGTTTACGACCTTCTCCACTCACACATAAAATCTGTCAGCGCCCAGCCTGGAATCAGAAGCGGGACGAGTGAAACTTTCTAGGTTGCCATGGTTCTTTCCAAGTTGTGCGTTCAGAGCCAAACAGGCTACAGTTCCTGGGGAATGTCTTCAACAACCCCTAAAAGAAGCCCTCTTGTCTTATGTGTTCTAGCAAATCTACCACTGCAGGAGTGGAAATTGAGACTTTATGTAGTTTTTAAATGCTGTAATATTTTTTCAAATAAATCTCGCTTATAAAAAAAAAAACCCCACAAAAAAACCCAAAACCCTTAAGTCTGGTCCATGATATGCTGAACATTCTTGCCCAGGACTGATTTTTTTTCCTCCAGGTTTCATTGAGTAACTTCTGAGGCAGCTCCCAGTAATTATTTCCATTCACAAGCTGGTCTCAGTTGTTCCTCTAATTTAGAGTGTGGCCCCAAAGTACCCCACATAAGCCAAGCCTCTCACTCCCACAGGCCACGATACTTCAACCTCAGAGCCGACTCCAACCCAAATGTTTCCACTTGCTCTGGGAGGACTGTAGGAAGACTGGTCCCGGGTAGCTGCAGGAGCCCAGAGGGGCCTCATCTGCTTCGTGGGGCACTGGATGGGGTCCCTCTCCAGACGCCAGCTAGGACACTGGATCTGCCCTCCCACCACGGCCACTGGTACAGCTAAGTCTACTCATGGATACTCCAAGACTTGGTGCCTCGAGGTACCCACGGGCACTGATGTTTTCCCAATGTTTGTGTTTCTTTTTCAAACCCTATTCCTCTTAAGGAACTTGGGGTCTCACCGCCCCTTCCAGGGGCAGATGGCCCTTGCCCTGTGATCTGCTTCTCTTCAGGTGGCCTGGCAGAGGCCCGAGAGCCTAGGGCACCCCCCAGAGTACTGCTCACTCCACCGTGGACCGCCCCCCCCAAACTACTGCAGCCTCCAAAAGACAAAGCCAAATGAAGTCCTGTGTTCAGGCTTCCTGTCGGTGAGCTTTTGCGTCATTGCACAACTTTGCAGGTGACCTGGGTCACCTGAGGTTAACAAGGCTTAATGTTTGAGTAGCGAGATCTAGGACGGATGTATTACCTTCAGAAAGAACAACATCTTTCCTTAATAAAAAGAAATAGAATGTAGATTTGATAGGAACTGATTCCCTATATTGTAAAGTTTTTAAAAAAATGTGTAATGGTTTATTCCAAGTTTGTGTTATTTCAGAGTGATACTTATATTTAACAAATTGACCTGGAACACATGTACTGGAAAGATCCATGATCCAGCTCCGTGCACGTCTGTCATCAGATTTGCTCCCCTCCAGCCCCAGGCGAGGGAGGGCTGCTCAGTCTCCCCTACCTGACCAGCTGTCAGTCACCAGCAAAGCAGAGCACCAGGCCTCAGACTTGGCATGTCCCCCCAGGAAAGCTCCCAGTGGGAAATTGCAGAAGTTCATCTTTTCCCTCACCCCGAGAGATGCCCAAAAGCCAGACACAGTAGTTTGGGTCTTTCAGGTGAGTAAACTCAGCTGCTGGGAGTGACCTCCCTTGGATTTTCCAGCTACTGATGCGGGGGGGGGGGTTCCCTGTTCCGTCTGTTAAGACTGATCCTTTGGGAGTGATCATCCGATAGATTTCTCAGACTCCCTTTAGAGTCCTCAGGGGTGACCATCAGCCGGGCAGGAGAGGGATTGGAAACATATTTCGTAAATTCTCGCAAGTTACTTCCAAAATGAAGTCACCCAAATGGATCACAAGATAAGCCTGCCAACAATTAGATCTTGTTTCCTTTTAAGTGGATCACAGTAGCAAAAATCTCACCTTCGCTGTACTTACCTGAAGCTCCTGGGACCTATCAGCCCTCCTGCGTGTGGAAAGGAGAGGAGAAAAGAGAGGAGAGGGGATGGTTTTAGGTCAAAGAGCCTCTCCTCCCACCCACTTCCACGGTGTGCCCCACCCCCACCGTAGCAGCCGGCCACGCCCACCCACCCATTCTGCAACTACAGGCCCGGTGTGGGGCTCCCAGCGAGGCTGCCGGGGGTGGGGGGGGGGGTGGCCCAAGGTTGCTGCACACCTTGCCCTCGGGCAGCCCACAGACTGCTGGGGGAGCCGGCTACAGAAAGCAGAGATTTCAGGACGGTGCCCTGGGTGCGCCGAGACAGGCACAGGTGCGGTGGGAGCCCGGGGCCAGGGCCGTAGAAGACCCAGGCAGCTGTGCCGTTGAGTCACACCTGTGTGGCGTGGAATGCCGCCCTCCAAGAAAATGGTCATGGACTCTTGAAACGTGGCTTTGCTTTCCAGCACTTTGCACTCAATCCCCTTCCTTGGTATTAGATCTCCATTTTTCCACTGCCCTGTCTGTCCAGTGAGATGTTATAAGCCTCTTAGGCGAGGATTTCTACTTTTGTGGGTTTTACTGTGTTTTGTATGTTGCTGCTTTTGAAAACACGAAATATTTTTATTTTTGTTGGTCCCGCATCCCGCGCAAATAATCAGGGGAAAACAGTATCCCAAAACGTTCAAAGGCGTGGGAACGTGCAAGCCCATTGTGAGGACAAGGCGGCACAGGGTTACAAGAATGGTTGCGCAGGAAATTGCACACTCCTACTAATAATCAATACTATTTAATGCTAGTCCTTGTGTAATACACACGGCAAGTACTCCTCACGCTTCCCGCATTTGAGTTTGACAGCAAACCCGTGAGGAGGGCGGGTTCCCCCACTCCCGTTTTACAGAGCAGGAAACTGAGGCTTGGAGAAGCGGGGGCTGTGCGGGTGGCGAGGCCGAGCCGGCCGCCTGCGCTCTGCACCCCCACCCCCCACGGCGCCCCGCGCGCCCCGCCCCGACCGCTCGGCCCTTAGCTCGCGGCGTTAGATAATCTCCGGGACAGCCAAGGCGCTTTCCCTGCCAAACCGCAGGGAGGGACGAGGCCGCGCGGAGGGAGGGGGCTGGGAACTGTTTGTTGTTGCTTTTTCTGAATTAAAAGAAAACAGGGGAACGGAGCAAGGGAGGGAGCAAAGTTCAAGGGAGAATCTGGCAAGTCACCTTGGGCAGACCCCTGGACTGCTTCCAGAACTCTCTCTTGGAAAGGGTGAGGCTGCCGAGTGTGTGATGAGTGCTTAGTGAGTATTCATTGCGGATGATGGATGACTGGCCTGGAATTCGTCCACACCACAAATTTGTTCCTCTGTACACCCAGGCAACCAAGAAGCCAAAAGAGGTGGGGGGATCGGGGTGCTGCTATAATGTTAGTTTCACTAGGCGGCTGGCACCCGGGCCTCCCAAACCCTGGGCCCCGCCCTCCTGCATTGTCTCTGCCGCTGCTCATTCCTTTCCCGGGGCCCTGGAAGCAGAGCCCCCAGTGACCCTTTCCTGTCCTTGTGCGCGCTCACAGCCCAGCCTAAACCCCCTAAGCCCCAGGCAGAGATCGGCGCTCGAGAACTAGGAAGTTTTGAGGGCAGCCTCCGGCCTCCCTGCCTCCAACCCCTTCCCTCTGCGGCTCCCATCCTCCCTCGAAGCTGCCAGAGTCACGTTTCCGTTCCCTGGTTTTGATCATGTAACATCCCCACTTGGAAGGCCAGAGCGAGTCCCAGTGGTCTTATATGTCAAATCTCAATTTCTAACCATGAGCATTAAGATCCGCCCCCATGGCCCCCCATCTTGCCTGCCCCACCTCAGGGACTTTCTCTCCTAACTCTTGCAAAGCACAACTTCTGCCGGGATGTATGCAACACTCACAAGCCACGCCCTCCCCTCCCCCCACCACTTAGTCATTCAGCAAGTATTTACCGAGCATCTATAAAGCGCCAGGCACTGAGCCACGGACTGCAAATACAATAAAGAACACAAAAATAAACATCTCTGCCCTCGCAGTCGATACAGTCAAGTGAGGAAGACAGTTAAACAAGAAATAAAATTTTCTTGCCCCCAGTTGCCCCTGAAACCGCAGAGCTCCTATTTAAACCTGCGCGGGACTGTGTAAAATACACCAATAAACAGACCATGCGCAAGAAGAAAAGACACCCAACTAGTTGTCCCTGGACAGCTAAGTAGGAAGATTAGAATAACTATTTCCTTCCTTCTACTTTTAGATAGTTTCCAAAATTTCAATACCGATCAGGTATTAATTTTATAATAAAAAGCAAACTGTTTTGGGGTGCCTGGGTGGCTCAGTCGGTTAAGCATCTGCCTTCGGCTCAGAGCATGATCCCGGGGTCCTGGAATCAAGCCCCACATCTGGCTCCCTGCTCAGTGGGGAGCCTGCTTCTCCCTCTCCCTCTGCTTCCCTGCTTCTGCTCTCTGGCTCACATGTGTTCTCTCTGTCTCAAATAAATAAATAAAATCTTTTAAAAAACTGTTTTGTGGGGTGCCTGGGTGGCTCAGTTGGTTAAGCTACTGCCTTCCGCTCAGGTCATGATTTCAGGGTCCTGGGATCCAGCCCCGCATCTGGCTCCCTGCTCGGCAGGAAGCCTGCTTCTCCCTCTCCCACTCCCCCTGCTTGTGTTCCCTCTCTCACTGTCTCTCACTCTGTCAAATAAATAAATAAAATCTTTAAAAAAAATAAAAATAAATAAACTGTTTTGTGGTATATCTTACCTTTTTCTGGTTAAAAGAAGCCACACCCTTTCTTTTAAGAAAACGTTGAGACTACAGAAAGCATTAATAAGAAAATAAAAATCACCCACAATTCGATATTAACACATAACAAATATGAACATTTTATTTCATTAGCAGCTAACTGCTGTCATATTTTTTCATAAAATCAGGCTCACGTCGTACACAATGATTCATGACCTATTTTTTTACTTATTATAGCTTTCCATGGCAAAATGTTGTACGTCACTTTTCATGTCTTTCTCGTACGTACGTGATGTATGAGCCATAATTAGTTTAATCAATCCCTATACATAAATCACTGTATTGGTTCCTAAAGACGGAGAAGATTGTCAAGGCTGGAAATAGGCTTTGGAATCACTCAGATGTGGATTCAAATCCTAACTTTACTTCTTGTTCATGATAACTTTACTAAATTTATAAATCCACTAAATTTTCCTACGTCTCATTTTCCTCACACATTGCATGGTGATAATAATATCTTCTGTATAGGTTATTGGGGAGAACAAAATTAAAATAATATCTTGAAATCATTTGGGCCACGCCTGGCACAGAGAACTCAGTTAATGGTAGCTGTTAGCCCTGATTATTTCTTTGGAATACAACTTCTGGGTGAAGGGGTTTAACCATTTGGAAGTTTTTTGGGGTTTTGTTTTTTTAAGATTTTGCGTATTTATTTGAGAGAGAGGGAGAGAGTGAACGGGAGGGAGAAGGAGTGAGAATCTGAAGCAGACTCCACACGGAGCTCAGAGCCAGACCCAAGCTTGATCCCATGATGGCCACACATCATGACCTGAGCCAAAACCAAGACTCCAATGCTTAACGCCCCGAGCCACCCAGGCGACCCCGTTTTGAAGGTTTTTGAGGCGTACCACCAAGTTGCACCACAAGGAAGAAGGATGTAAATTTCACTTAAAAGGAGGTGGAGGCAGGGAGAAATTTTTAAAAATCACAGTTGTACTGTGATTGAGCTCTATGTGCCCATGCTCTAATGGGCTTCTTCAGGAACAGACATGAACGAAACCCTCCCAACCCTCCAAGTGTTATGATCCAGCTGTTCACCAGCCTTCTTTCCACCAGTGCTAATCTCCCCGTCCCCTAAAAATTTCCTCCTCTGAGTGTGGTGATGGTTCTTGCTGCCACCTGACCCTTTCCACCTTCTAGGGCATCCTCCAGGGAACCCCTGTTTAATCCTGAAATCACTCTTAGTTCTTCAGTTCACCTTTTACCTTTTCAGAAGAGAATAAATTGTCCCCAGGTCAGAAGTGTTCAGCAAGACCTGAGACAAGGAATCACATGCTTAAAGATGTCATGTCTGGGTGGGAAAATGGGGGCTCCAGCAGGGGCTGTGTCCCCCCCCTGAGGTCACACAGAAGCAATGACCCTCTCCGCGGACACCCCTGGTCACTCTGCATCCCTCCCACCGCTGCGCCACACCCCCACCAGTCGGCCTGTTTTATGGCTCAGGCTCAGCCCTGAGTTATCCACCGCGATATCTCAATTTGAAAAATCTTGCCCTTGACTCTTGCTTTCATGCAGCCCGCTGCCCTGCTATCTGTCCAGATCATTTCTGCATTTGGACACCACACTCCCACCCACCAGCCTTCCTTGAACTGGGGGAGATAACAGATTCTGTGCCCACCCCAGCATTCCTGCACATCCCAGACATGAAAGCAGTTGGGAAACATGCAGAATCCTCCCCGATTTATTTCTTCTTACCTTACATCCCTTCCACTTTGATGTCAGGAGAATATTTGAAAGAGAAGCATCTAACGTGACCTGCTACCCTGGAGTGCCAAGCAAAACAATTACCACGGTAATGGAGTGTGGTGAGGAGATGGCGGTTGTAGATGAGCTGGGTGAGAATGGGTGTGCTTTCTGAACCCCTGTTCCACCTCAGGGCTGGCCAGCAGGACCTTCTGCTGGAAGCTCCCAGGGCACCCCACTCACGGAGTTCTGGGGTGGCACAATCCATTCCAAAGATGGAGGGGCTCCTGTCTTTCTCTCAGACCACTCTGGCTCTTATTGGGGCTCCATAAGAGCCCTGGAAACTTCCCAGGAGTAAAATAGAGTCACAACCCCGAGCATTGTAAGGATGGGTGGTGGAGTGGGGTGGATAGAAGCGAGCGGGGTGGAAAGGAGGCTCTACCTGCTCCCCAGGCCTGCTGCTGAGTGATGCCAAACTCCCTCAGGACACAGCGAGGGTCATCACAGAGCCTGGACCCCAGAGCCTGGGATGGCCAGCATCCCTCCCCGCCCGGTACAGTGATTACGGCACCGCGCCCCTTTTGCAGCAGAGCCGTGCCGTGCACGGTGAAAGGCAGTGTGAGCCTTGAAAGGGGCTACATTTTGGGGGCATCAGAATTTGACTCTTCCTGTGGACAACAAGGCCTGTCTCGATGGGGCCCATCATCCCTTCCCTCTCCTCCCCTAGCTCAGCAGGTCACCAGGTCACACTTACCTTCTTTCTGCTCTTCAAACAGGCCAAACTATACCTGCCTCAGGGCTTTGACACTTGCTCTTACCTCCCTCTGTACCACACACTGAACTTCACGCCCCATGTATGTACCAATCTGCACAAAACAGGATGGCCTATAACCTGCCCTGCCCTGGACATTGTTACTCATGGACACGGGAGCGTACACACACACACACACACACACACACACCCCTCTCAACGGGCCACTCAGCTATATTGCATCACCAGCACTTTCTCCTCATTCACTCCTCTGATTAGTTGCTCCTCTTCAGAAAAGTCTTCCTGAGCCCCTCTAGAATAGCCTTCTCCTCCCCAACCCGGGCAACCCCCTCCTCCGTACACTTTTCTTTCTCATGTGCTCTGCCTGAGACAGAATTCCTTATGTCTGGGCTTCCTTGTTTGTCTTTCTGTTCCTTCCCCCGAACATCAGCTCCAGGAGAGCAAGGAGTGGTCTGACTCACCGCTGAGTCCTGAAATCCAGAAGGAAAGCTGAATGTAAGACGCATATATAACCGGTCACTAAAAAGCCTGATGCAGGACTCCATCCCAGGACCCTAGGATCATGACCCAGGCTGAAGCCAGACGCTTAACCAACTGAACCACCCAGGCGCCCCGAGTGTTCTGATTTTCTGTGAATGGATGGGGGTTTCGGTGGACCTCCTGCTCTCTGCAGAGCCGGGAGAGCCCCCGAATCCAGGGCTCCGCCAGTGAGAATGGTAAGGATTCTTCTAGAGGAGGTTGGCTGACCGCGGACGGCCTTGCGTACACCTGCTCGGGGACCCATAACGTAAACAGACGCCCTCACGTCAAAAGCATGTATTGAAGAATGATGTATCTTTTGTTAAGTCATACCTCAAATTCCATTGTTTACTGAGGAAGTAGGATTGCTGACAAGCACGAGCCACTTAGAAATACGACGGGCATTATGAGCCCTGGCAGAAGGAGCCAGCCCTGAGCCGGAAGGCTAGGCTGTGGACTCTCGTTCTGTTTGCTCTGACATTTTTGTGACCATTGGAAATGTTTCTTTTCAGTCTTCAACTAGAGGAGGGGCGCATGAGTCAGACGGGAGAGTTCATGCAGCAGAAAGCAGGCCATTGGCAGCCGCGCGCTTCGGGGCATGAGATTCAGCCTGGGAGGGGAGCCCAGGAAGCTGAGCCCTCATCTTGGGTGATCGTTCTTGCGCCACCTGGACATTAACCAGACCTTACACGCGGCGGTGGGCGTGACTAGTGCTCTCCAAGGCTTCCGATTCTCTTCCCTTCCTGAGCGCAGCTCCCTCAAACTTAGATGCATTCTTGCACCTTGCTTTGGCCAATGGAATGTCGATGGAATGATGCACTTACTTCTGGAGAACATTTGAGAGCTGGCATGTGATCCTCCATGTGAACCCCGAAGCCTGATGTGGAGACTGTCAGCTTGGGTCGCTCCACCATCCATGGAGTCCCACCTTCCACCACCCCTCGCCTGAGCCTGTGGTGTGTGGGAGAAATACAGCCCTGCTTTCCGCGCTGAGATCTTGAGGTCTGTTAGGGCAGCAAACCCAGCCTATCCTGATGTCATCCACCCAGTAAGGCAGGTGCTCCCCCATACGCACATTGCCTCGTGCGATCACACGTCCTCCTTTGAGCCTCGTTTTACACTTCACGAAACTGAAGCTCAGCAAGGCCGGGATTCAAAGCTCAGATTCAAAAACTGATTCCAAAGCTGATTGGCCTGATCCCCTCTCCACTATACTCTGATGCACCCCACTCTGGAAGAGATCCCACTTTTATGGCTCTCCAAGCTTTGTGGGGCCCACCCACAGTCCTTGTTCTGGACCATAACTTAGAGTTTGATTTGTTGAGACAAGTAAAATTTTTTTCTTTCCTAAAAAGCAGATTAAAGTGCAGGCACAGCACGACCATGTGGCCGAGTGGGGTGGTGTGGCCGAGTGGGGTCAGGAAGGCCCCGAGGGCGCCATGGGGTGGGGTGGGCAGGCCTCAGCTGGGACAGCATGACAGTCACGAATGATGCAAGCCTGGTCCAGGGGCTAGAAGATGTGGGTCCTGGGCCCGGCTCGGCCAGCCCCGGTGAGTCACTCTTCTGGGCCCCCCGCCCAGATGTGGAGTCAGCATCTTGGATTTGACCTTGCCTGCACATGAGTGTCACCTGGGGAGCTTTAAAAAGACAACTATCCAGCTACCCTCAGAGACTGATTCCACAGATCAGGGCCAGCGCTCGGGCCTCCGTGGTTTTCAGAGGCTTTTTTAATTTTATAAGGACTTTGATGCACAGGCAGATTTGGGTGTCACTGGTCTAGATCATTCCAGGACACCTTTCTGCTCTCTCAGTAGCCACCCAGTGAGCACTGCGGTGTCCTCTTTGTCATGGGTGTTCGAGCCATGCCCACGGTTGACCTCAGACCTCTGGGAGGAACGTGTCTGAGGCCTCTGCCACAATTCTAGCAGCCACTCAACCCCCAGCAATTCCTGGGGGCTCCAAACCCACTTCTCAAGGGGTGGCTCCCCTTCTGGGTGCTAAGAGCTGGTGGGGCTGGGAAAGTTAGTAAGCAGAAGGCTTCCTGGAGGCGGCGCCTGACCTTGCCCGAAAGGTGGAGCTCCCAGGCCCGAGAGGCCTCATCCTGAAGAGGGTCCCTGTGCTCGGCCTTGGACGCCGCTCTCACTCGGACTCCCCTACACCAGGCGGTGCCCTCCCGGCCGCACAGGGCGAGGTAGCTAACCTTCAAAGCTTCCTCGGGTCGGGCTCTTGGGAGAGCCCTGCTCCAGGTCCTCCATTCCCCTTTGCCTTTGTCCTTCTGACACCAGTGGCCTTAGCGTGGCTGGTTGGAGGACTGACCACAGCAATGCCAGGGAGCCAGCAGAGAAGACCTCCGGCTTCCCCACAGCTCTTGGCAGGACTCAGGGTGGCCTCGTGGCTGGTGCGCTGGGGCCAGGCTGCTGGGGACTTGCCCAGCCCTAGCACCGGGCTACACAGCAGGGTGCAAGGCGAGTGGCCCCTTGGGGGCCTGAGCACATTCTGGCTCCCAGGAGTCCAGTGGAATCACGGTGCCATCCAATGAAGCCAACCAAAGGCTCACTCCCACTTCATCATCAGCGCAGGGGAGGCTGCTTAACAGAATGGAAATAAAGCCTCACCTGGCTCCCACATCCCTCTCTGTGGATCCTGAGCCACATAAGGAACATCCAGGGAGGTGGCCATGGCGTGGTCTTTCTCTACAAAGCCAGTGCGTCTTGCCTGAAGGACTTATGGCAGCCACTGGCTTGCCCTGCTCCTCTTGCTGGCAGAGCGGCCTCCTGCCACTTTCTCAATCCCAGGACCCTGGGATCATGACCCGAGCCAAAGGCAGACGCTCAACTGACTGAGCCACCCAGGCGCCCATTTTTTTTTAAAGATTTATTTATGTATTTATTTGAGAGAGAGAGAGAGCATGAGAGACAGAGAGACTCATGCCACTTTCACCTGCTCTGTGCTGCACAATGCCAGGGAGGCTCAGATTTGGTGCACAATCCTGGCGCCACGGGCCACATCTATATCTTGACCTTGCCTCTGTGGTGTGATATGAGGAGGCTGGAGTAGGCCCATGGCCCCAAATAACTCAACCATCTGCCTGTCATGGCACCAAAGTCTACCTTGATCATCCCACTGTCTGGTTTCTACATCTTGCCAATTTCTGGAAAGGATTTGAAAAGCCATGTCATGAATGGTAGTGTTAGCCATCAAACTAATAAGAGAAAGGAAGGAGACCAAGGGGCTGGTATGGAGGAAGGCCAGGGTGAATGAGCAATAGGAAGAACGATTGTACCAGAAAATCGAACATAAGGTATCCCTGCAATCTGCTGCAAAACTTGGCCCTGAGCATCCCAAGAGATGACATAAAAGTAGGAACTAGGTTATAGCACAAAGCCCTTATTTGTCTGCAAGAGAAAACACATCGGATGGTGCAGAAAGGCCAACGTTTTCAGCTCGGAAAGAATAAGAACATTTTATTTTTAAGATCTTTGTATAAATATCAGTGAACAAGAAAGTAGTATCTCCAAGAGTCATTTCACCAAAATGACCCAGTCTAAAAAGAACAATAAATTATCATTTTGTGGCGATATTTCTATGGGAAACTAAAGTGATACATTCTGGGGGCGCCTGGGTGGCTCAGTGGGTCAAGCGTCTGCCTTCGGCCCAGGTCATGATCCCAGGGTCCTGGGACTGAGTCCCACATTGGGCTCCCTGCTCAGTGGGGAGCCTGCTTCTCTCTCTCCCTATGTGTGTTCTCTCTTTCAAATAAATAAATCTTTTTTAAAAAATAGAGTAATACATTCCAGACTTGTAGTTTGTAGTGACTGGGCTGGACTTTTATCACTATGAATATATATTTATGGCTTCTATGGGGTCTGACCAAGGATGGTAATCTGGGTTTCCAATTGCATACCCCATCCCCCACTGGGGAAGGAACGGGGGTGTGGGCTGGCGGAGGATAGGAGAGTGTGGTTGAGGGGCCAGAGTTGAGGAGCCAGGTTCTACTCCAGCCAGGGACAAGCCATCTGTGTTCTACCAGACCAGCAATACAGACCCACACCCATGGTCTCCCGGGGCCACACTGCAGCATCTGATGCTCTTCTCCCTTGGGCTTCTCAGCTGCACCTGCTCTTTCTTCACCTCCTTCACTGGTTACTTCTGCCCAAAGTGCTTTCCTGAGCCTCCCCTCTCATCCCTGGAGCCCTCCCACTGTGGGGGCCTCTCTTCTCGCTGCCCATGTACCAGGAGGCCCCACCAGCATCCCCAACTCACTGTCCCCTCATCTCCATCCTCGCCCTGCCCTGTATGCCCTGTCTGTCAAGACCACCATTGCCAGTGGCTCAGAACCTCCACACCACCTCACAGCCGCTCCCCAGTTAAGTGCCTCGCTGCCCGATCTGCCTCTGATTCTCTTGCCTGTTCTCTCCTTCTTTGCACTTGCGTCCTACTTCAGGTCCTTGCTTCCTCTGATGGGACCCCAAGTGGTTTTCCTGTGTCTGTTCTGTCCTCCAACGAATCAGACGCGGTTCTGCCAAGAAGATCTCCCCATCTCACCGCTCGCACATGCCACTGCTACATTTAAAAACAAAACAGGGGCACCTGGGTGGCACCGTCAGTTAAGCGGCCGACTCTTGATTTCGGCTCAGGTTGTGATCTCGGAGTCGTGGGATCGAGCCCCATGCCAGGCTCTGAGTCCAGTGGGGAGTCTGCTTGTTCCTCTCCCTCTGCTCCACCCCCTGCTCGCACTCTCTCTCTCTCTCAAATAAATAAATAAAATCTTTAAAAACAAAACAAAGTTCCCAATTGTTCTTATTTTAGGTCGGGTCCTCTGGGAACAGATTTAAATGGGAGAACCGCATGCAGAAGGTCAACTGGGGAGTGCTTTCAAGAAACAGACCTGTAAGGAAGCGAGGAGCACCTTTCTTCTCTCCTCCACTTAGAGTTCTCTCCATCTCTGCTGGGCAGAAAACACGCCTCCTAAAGAGACCTTCATTTCCTAATCCCCAAAACCTGTGAATATTACCTTCGATGGCAAAAGGACGTAATTGAGAATCTTGAGGAAGCACAGCCTGCCAGCATCTTGATTAGGGACTTCTAGCCCCAAGGTTGTTAGTGATGTGTTACGGCAGCCCCAGGAAACTGTTATATCCGTTTCAAAATCCTTCCCAGACCTCACCTTCTCCGTGAAGCCTGCTCTGATTACCTCTGACAGAAACTATAGTTCCCTTTACTGACCCCCTTTGCTCTTTGCTTATCCCTCTTCGGGAGACCTTGCATCATCTGTTTTGTAACATGGTTATAAGTGTGGGCATCTGGATTTTAAAATCTCTAAGTGCAAGCAGCAAGCTTTACATACCAAAGTATTTAATTAATTCACATATTAAGTACTCAGCATAAGCCAGGCTCTGTTCCAGAGGCTTAAGCCCTGCATTTGGAACATACATATTTTTGCAAACTTTTTTTTTATTTTGTCGATAGTTCTTTCATTGGGTCAATAAATACATACTGAACACTTCCTCGGTGCCAGACACTGTTTTGGGGATACAATAGTAAAAAAATAGATGCCCCTCATCCATGACATCCCCCCAAGGGTCCCTGTCCTCATGAGAGGCAGAAAATAAACAAATTCATATGCATTTTTTATTTAATAAAAGAAATGACGAATGTCATGAGGAATCTCAGAAGTGATGTATGAATGCCTTTGAATGCTCGTTGTGAAAGGAAATAGAGAAGTAGAGTAAGAAGTAAAAGCACACTTAGCCTCCAACCCCACTCTGCTCCCAGAAGTAGCCACCCGCCGCACCTCAGCAAGTCCTTCCTGTCTTTCTTCTATGAATTTATATACACCATATAAACCCGTATATGGTTATTTTTGTATAAATGGAAAAGTACTTTATGTATATTGCATGTATGTTGTATAGAGTAAATGTCTGCTCTAAATTCAGTGCACGTTGGATGAGCAAACTTCTCGGAAGGCCCACCTAACGCTGAACCTCAGAGCCAGGTCCAAGTTTGGCACCTGGTCCTTCCGGCCCCCTGGTAATGGGCACGTGCTTTGGCGAGCCCCCCACCACCTGGGGACAAAGAAGAGGTAGAACAAGGCGCTGTTTGTCAGCCACCTGGGGAAGGTTTGGGGGACTCCTCCCCAGGACCCCCGGAGTTCAATGCATAGACAGTCTTTGTGGCCCCAGCCCCGGCACTCCATCCAACAATACTCCCTGGAGAAGCAGAAGGCCCCTTACTGTTCAGATCCTTGTTACCGCACCCATCATAAGACGCAAAGGCCCTGAGAAATCACTGAGTTGGAAG
This sequence comes from Phoca vitulina, assembly GCF_004348235.1. Lineage (NCBI taxonomy): Eukaryota > Metazoa > Chordata > Mammalia > Carnivora > Phocidae > Phoca > Phoca vitulina. Next base: position 3,187,110 of record NW_022589729.1, read on the forward strand.
GAACACTCCAAAAAAGAATTTCTCTGCCTCCAGGAAGCCCTATGTCTAAGTCATGGACAATAGCTGGGTGTTTTCCAGCTTTTAAAGCTATTCGAGGAAATTGGAACATGTCTGATCCCATCCTGGACCAAATTTCAAAATACATTTTTGCAGACAAATTAACTTCCTAGCTGTGTCACCTGACTCACTCCTAAACCACACTGTCTCCTTCCATTGACTGCATGCCCCCCAGTAAGAGATTCTGCCTTCTCGTCATTACCGGAAAATTTTCATCCTTGGTTCCAGCTCATTCCTCTTCTAGGACTTATGTATACTAGATGTTTGACATTGCAATTTTGAAAGGAGAAATGCAAGTCACTCTTAAAATATATATGAAATATCCGTTAATTTTTGTTCGATGTTTATCTTTACGTTTCCAACATTTTCCCCTCTTTTTCTTACGTGAATTGGTGCTCTGTAACCCAACTGATGGGCCCCTGAGTCAGTGTCACTGTTTCTAATTATTGAACATCTAGAAGTAGTTCCAGACAACTGCTCAGCATTACGTTCCTACCACCAAAACCTGAGGGACAGAATTCTTGGTTACAAACGCCAGAGTTAAGGCTTGAGAGACAACATCCATTATAACCTCCTATTTTCACTCACTCATAATTGTCCAAAAACGGTCCTTTTGCTCCACATCATTCCATGCTCTGTTTCCACCCTGAGGATGAAATTGCTTGGGAAATCTGAACAAAAGTGATTTAGCCAGTTTGGAACCGGGCAACTTGGGGGAAGAATATCCTTCTTTTCAGCTGAAAAACAAATAAAATGTCTCTCTGGCTGTGGACAACCCCAAAACAGCTGTCCCCTTAAAACGTCAGCCCTCTCATGTGGGTGGTCAGCCTTTTCCAAGGGAGGAAGTGTCTGTGAGTGGAGCGGAAATCCAGAATTTCTAAAAAGAAAGCACAGGCAGTGCAAGTCTGGATTTGTGCTCTCTGTGCTACAGGGGGGGGGGGGGGGAGATGTAGGTTACATTATCTGCAGAATGCAGGGGGTCCTCTTTCCCTGGGATTAGCTGCCTTCTGTGCCCTAGACGCAGTGGTGAGTGGCATGTGAGTTAAGTCAAGGCGTTCCTGAGTTCTGTGCCTTACTATCCATGTGACCTTCAATTAGTTATAGAACCTCCCTGAGCTTTGAGAGCCTCATCACGAAAACGGGGATCATGGTGGTCCCCACATCACAGAAGCGCACCGGGGACGAAATGAGGTGATGTACACAGGGCCCTGGGCCCCGTGTCTGGCACCCCATACGGGTGGCCTGGGAGTGGAGGGGGCTAGCAATAGAGAAATACGCGCGAACGACCGCATATTGAATTTGCCGGCTGTGTTGACACCTTGCTTTTTCGCCTCCCCGCACCTCTCCGGGGGACCATGCCTCAGTTTCCTTTTCGTTTTGGGAAACCACTGCCTCACCGTCTCAGCCCGTGTGATTCAGGGGTCGCCGCTCCTGGCATCAGCCCCACAGGTGTATCCGGAACTCAGTTCCAACAGATTAGAGGTTGTGAGCGCCAGGCTTTCCCCGGGAATCCAGTGGGGAGAAAAACCCTTCTCTTTCCGCTGTGAGCACCGGCCAGCAGGGATTCCCATGCAGAGCTCCCAGGAGTCATCTTCGGTCGCCCTTGCCAAGAATGGCTCTAACAAGGAGAAAGGCAGGCCCTGGAGACGGTGTGAGGAGTCCAGCAGGCGCCGTCCGGGTGCTCGGGGCCCTGCCTTCAGACCTCTCTGTTTTGTGGGACAATACATTCCCCTTTTTGCTCAAGTTGGTTTGTGTTGGGTCTTCTGCTGTTGACAGTGGTCCTCTTTGGAGCACTAGCTCGAGGCTGAAAGCATCCAGCAGTGAGGCAGAACTCTTCGCGAGGCGCTTGGTGGATGCCCACTCTCTGCCCCAATTCGCTGGTGGCTCTGGGCAAGCCCTTTTGCCCGCTGGGCTCTCAGCAGTAAAGTTCTCAATACAACCAGGCCACTGTGAGAGACGGACACTGACGATCCAATATCATGGGCATCTGTGATTCGAGAGCGCTAGAGCACGGAGGGGGTCAGAGTCCGCCCTTCTGTCTGGGGTAACCGAGGAGAAATTACGAGCTTGTCTCTACGGTCAGGCAGACTCTAGGCACTGGTGTTTAATTCTGGCTGCACTACTTGCTGGTCCCACGTGGTCACACATTCGGTGTGACCATGGGCAAGTTACTCAACCTCTCTGAGCCACATTCTCTTCAACTGTAATAGGAAGCTACTCAGATTGCCTAGGGAAAGGCCTTGTTTTACTCTGTGCCTAATCTCACATTTCCCTCTCAACCTAAAGACACAAGACTTCTGCTACTTTACTAGAAGTAGAAATACTGGGAGAGACCATTCGGCCTCCCTTTCCACCCTGTCACTTGCTTCTCCTCGTGGAAAGGAAGATGACGAGTCTGATTGGTGAGAATGGGGAGAGCAGACATTCAGCCACATTTCCCCCCTTGAGGGGGGTGGATCCAAAAGGTGGATGAGTGAAGGCCTGAGCGGCTAACTGGACCTGGGCGTGTTCAAGTGCAGTGAGCCATGCGCTCCCGGGGTCCACAGGACGGACCCGAGCAGGGCTGCTCTCGCCACCGGCCGTGTCCCTCCTCCAGCTTCCCCACCCGTGCTGTGGGTCCGGGAATGTGGGAAGAGAGGCCTGTTTGTTCTCCAGGCCAAATCTACCACTTACAGAGCAGGTACTTTGCTCCTCGAGTCTCTCATTAGGTTAACTCTGTACTTACTTCAGAACGAGAAAGTGTTTCTGAAACTCTGGGGTGAACTTCTCCTACAAGACTCCAGCATTGCAAGCCTTAAAGTAGGGGAATGGATTTGACTACTACCTCAAAAGTAAAATTCTGTTCAAGTTAATAAGTAGTATTAGTTTGGGAGAAGCTACTTGTAACATCCATAGCTTTCAAAGGTGTAATATAGAGAATATTTTTAAAACTGCTGCTTGGGGCGCCTGGGTGGCTCAGTCAGCTAAGCGTCTGCCTTCGGCTCAGGTCATGATCCCAAGGTCCTGGGATCGAGCCCCACGACGTGCTCCCTGCTCAGTGGGACAGTCTGCTTCTCCCTCTGCTCCTCCCCCTGCTCATGCTCTCTCTCATGTGCATGCTCTCTCTCTCTCTCTCTCAAAAAAATAAATAAATAAAAATAAACTGCCAATTGGTAACAAGAAGTCAAGAAATACAATAGAAATAAGGACAAAGAAGGAATCAAATATTAGGCATTTGGCTAAAAAAAGGCAATAACTCACTCGAGGCCAAGCCTAACTTCCAACTAAGATAAGCAGCAAAACAGAAACTTCAGGATACTTCCAAATTGTCATTCAGCCCCCTGTTTATTCTCTACCCAACACGCTATCATACAGCATTCAGATTTGCCATACATGTGTCAGTATTCTTCTTGAGATTTCTGTTTCCCTATATCCAAGCAAAACTGGACCCTTCCCCAGTTTTTAGGGGGCTTTGCCTGTGCTTATGTGTCTGCCTCTGAATGTGAGAGATGGTGATTCCCGCACGCCCGTTAGGGTAGACCTGACTGACGGTGATAACGATCCGTCAAAATCCCACTGGCCATTTGAGGCTCATCAAACAGGCAGGCTCCTCTCTGTTTTCCAGCAGCTGTGCGGAATAGCAAGCCGGGCCAAGTTCTGACCCCAAATTTCTCATAGGATGTATACACGCATTATGTACTCTAGTTGTTGCCAAGATGTGAAATGTACCTTTCTGAGGAAGTTGCATATAAATCTTGCTGTGATTTATTTGAGTGAAGAGAGAACAGGAACAATGTTCTGAGCCCATTGGTTTCCTATAAAAAAATAAATCAGTATGGGGAATGTTGGGGCTTCAGGTCACTAAGAATTTGGTCGAGTCCCTTAGAACACTACAAATAGGTAACTCACAGAATAGGAAATCTGAAAGGCTAATAAAGACCCTGAGAGAGGGCCAATTTTCCTACTAATCAGAGAAAGACAATTCAGAGAAAGGTCTCCCTTGATGTGCAGCCCACAAAATTAATCACTTGACCTCTACCAAATGCTAGGAAAGACATGTAGACATGGGATATATCGTGTAGACGTGTAGACATGGGATGTACATTGCAACCTCTCGGAGAGCAGTGTGGATGTGTTCGGGATGTGGGTATGTGACTACAATGTAGGCAAGTCCTATTCCTGGGGTATGCCCCAGACAAACTCCTACACAAGTTAGCAAGGAGACTCAAGCAAGCATGCCTATCCTGGCAGAGAACTACAGGCCACTGAGGATTTTACTGGAATACTGGGCCGCAGGCAGGAGGAATTAGCCGGAGTTACCTAGAGCATCACTGATCGATCTCAGCGCATAGCACAGAGTTTGCTGATAGCAAAACAATTACGTACATTTTAAAACACATAAAACAGCACTATGTAATTCCCATCGATGTCATCTGGAGAAGTAACAAATGGAAGGTGGATTTTCAAGGACCTACTAGAAATACATGAGAAATAGTTACCTTTGGGAGGATTTCGATCTGAGAGAGAAGATAAAAGGTGAAAAAAATTAAGCAAAAGAGGTGCTTTGGATGGTCGGCTTCGCCATCAGCTGAGAAGGATAAACTAATTCTGTCTCCCTGGCGCTAGGAACCACCTTCCTACCTCTGTCATTTAATGGAGCACTAAACCCATAGCAAGTGCTCAAGTAAATAATTTAACAGTTTTTAACCTGTTTCATCCTTCAGATTCGGAGCTCTCTGAGGAATAGGATCTTCCAGGGTTTTCTCTGGGCTCAGTACTGAAGAGCTCAGGGTGTTCCCATGCTTCCATGGAAGGTTGTGGAATAGAGAAGCCATCAAGTTCTAAAAGACGTGACTGGCTCAGTGAGGTGGAAGGAACTCAGAGATCATCTTGTCAGAACCTCTGACTTTGTTGAGGAGGGATTCGAAGCCCTGAGGGGTCCAGCGACCTTACCAGGGTCAGACGAGGGGCTGCCGCAAAACCTCAGCCTCCTGGTCCTCTTCTCTTTCCACCAGGTAAGCTGAGACGCAGGTGACCTCACTTGCTGGGAACGTGCATCTGGCTCTGCAAACTCGGGAAGGGCCAGGGCAGCACGTTTACACTTGGCAGGATAAGCGGCTCACAGCCTTCACAAGCAAAGAACACAACATTTCCCTGAAACACAGTCCCGTTGGAAGCGCACACACAAGCACGCTCCCAGGGCCCCGCTCCGCCTCTGAGGAAGAAGTCTAATGGGCGGACGGTGTTGTCCTAGGAGCGTCCGCGGCGCCGCCTAGGGGTGACCCGCTGAGCCAGCCCTGCTGTGGCATGACCCTTCGACTTCACGTGTGATGTTGGTGACGTGGCAGATGTCGCAGGTCTGCATCTAGCTGGTGTTTAGCTGGTGAGGGGCTGGCAGCTGAGAAGGAGGTGGTCCTTCCCGGCTGAGATCCGCTCCTGCTTCTAGGCATTCCCCATGAGATTCTGCATTCTTCCCTCTTTGAGGTTCCTCTTTGGAGCCCATTTGCGCAGAAACTAAAACTCCACTGAGTGAGCATCTGGCCAGGGGCATATCTGACCTTCCGAGTCTCCCTGAGGCTCGTTTTTCAAACTCTTCTTTTTGTTTTCCATCTTGAAAACTCTGTCCCTCCCAGACCTCCTGGAAGCCTCTTTCCCAGGAAGGTGGGGGGTGATACCCCGAGCCGGCAGCAGAGGGCGCCCGCGCCTAACGAGCTTGGCACCGGGTGTCCCGGGGGGCTGGGCGGGTCGCAGGAATCCCCGCAGCTGCACCGGCCGCGCGGAGCTCCCCCCGGGGGCCTGGACCCCGGCCAGTCCAGTGTGGTCGGAGATGGCTGTGTGCTCCAACACTGTCATGGGAGACATTTCCATGGAGTTTTCCATGGAACGGGGTGAAGGCTGGCTGGGAAAGCGTTTGGCTCCCCAGTCCTCTGCTTCCCTCTCCCAGATCCGCCATCCCTGCCTGCCTTAGGGGGAAGGGGGGGCGTGCTTTTCACTCCACTCCCCCCCCCCCAGTGCCTCCCAGGAATGCCCTAAATTCATTCCACATCAGGGGCCCCAATCTTCCTCCCAGGGGGGGAAAGACATTATTGGTTTATGACCTTATTTGGGGGAAGGAACCTTCAGAGCCTGAGCCCCAGTCTTTTGAATGACATCAGTGATGGCAAATTATCACTAGCAGAGAGAGTAGATTTGATTTTTGGAAACAGCCAAAAATCATCCAGAGCTGAATCTATTAAACAGAGGAAATAAAGCTGCTATGAAAGTAACTGAGCCCAGGGTCTGGTGTAGAGTAGGTTCTGGGTAGATGGGAGTCGAGTGTGAATCGGGGTCACATGGGTATTTATTGTCCCTGTTGTTATTCGATGAGTTTTTAATATAGAACCATGAGATCATGTTTCTTAGGTGGCCTCTAAAGCAGCTCTGAAGACAAATGGAAGAGAGAACTTTCCAAAGAAAATATCATCGCAGCGAAAGTCTTAAAGAAGATTTCAAGGCTAAATGTGATGTGTTTGTCCAAGTTCGTTTATTTAAAAAAACACCCTCCTTATTTTATATTTGCTCATTGTTTATGCCGATCCCTCAGTGGACAGATGCTTATTTCTCGGGCACAGAATATACAGTTCGGTGAGGATATAGGTGCGAAGTTCTTGAGGCTGGGGGGACACTTGCTGTGTATGGGCAGGGACAGTGGCTGAGTCCCATCCACTGCCCACCATGTGTGTCCTGGCACAACTCTCTGAGTTCCCAGCATCCTACTTTCTTCATCTTTAAAGTGAAGATAACGATGGATGTGTGGGTGGCTCGGTCGGTTAAGCGTCTGCCTTCAGCTCAGGTCATGATCTAAGGGTCCTGGGATCGAGCCCCGCGTCGGGCTCCCTGCTCAGCAGGGGAGCCTGCTTCTCCCTCTCCCACTCCCTCTGGACTCTCCCTCCCTCTCTCAAATTAATAAATAAAATCTTTTAAAAATTAAATAAATAAATAAAAGGAAGTTAACAAAAGTTCTCTTGCCCACTTCTCCCGGGCCACGTGACAATCACAGATCTTTACGTGTCTTTGTAAACTCTAAAGTGCTACAGGACATATCATTGCTTTGTATTCCTCGATCCTTGTGCCTTGTACTGTTTTCAGCTAGAAGTTCCCTGAAGGCAAAGAACATGCCTCCACGTCTTCGGTCACGGCCCACTGTGCCCGTGAAAAGTGACTTGACAGACAGTGGAGACCTTACACCTTCTGTTAACATCTGCCTGAGGCTGGTTTTCCGGCTCGTGGCTCCAGTGGGGAGGCTCCCGGGCTCCCTGCAGGACTGGACTACTGGCGACAGGCTGCCGTCTTGGGGGTGAAGACAAAGGCACCAATCCCACCTAACATTTATGGAATGCCAGCTTCGGGCTGGGCACCATGTCCAGAGCTGTCGTGGAGACAGACGAATCAGACATGATGTCTGTTCCCGAGGCGTTTGCAAGGGACGTCGGCTGTATGTACCGCCACCCCATAATGGCAAGCGCAGTGTGGATGTGTGCGAAATGCAGACACAAGATAATGTGACACCACAAGGATGGAGCGATCGGGAAAAGCGCCCGAGGGATGTGGCGCCTGAGCTGGCCCTGCAGGCGGAGTCGGACTTGAGCGGGTACGGCCGGCGCAGCCGGGGGCCAGGCCTGAGCGCGGACAGACAGCAGGGGCGGCAGGAGGAGCTGAGCCGGCCAGGGCGGGGGTGCTGTGGGACGTGGGACAGAGAGGAAGCTGGCGACTTCTTCTGTGGGCCCAGCCACGGAGAGCCTCGATTGCCCTGCTAAAAAGCCCGGGCTTGTGTCCGCGGTGAAATGAAATCACTGTAGCTGATGCACAAAGCCACCTGCACTCACTCCCGGGCGGGGGGGGGGGGGGGGGGGGGGCGCCCAGCTGAGGGGCAAAGACAGCAAAGCCCAGGGGTGCCTGCCCGTGGCCCCAGTCTGGACGCGTGCAGCTGGTACTGGGAAGCGCTGGAAGGCAGCGGGACACACACAGGACAAGGCTTTCTGTTCCTCCAGCCCCAGCCTGCAGGCCTGCTCTGCGGGATCTCCGCTGCTTGCCTCTTGGCTGACTACCCCCCGCAAAGCTCAGAACATCCCATTCTGGCAGGTAAGAGACCCAGGCCCATGCAAACATCAACCTCACGTGGACCCCCAAGCCTCGTCCTGTCGGGCCTGACTCCCGGCCCAGGGACGACGCTCTCCCTCTTCCTCCACCTTCCTCCCCCTCTTTTGGGTCTTCCTGCCCTCTCTCCACCAGGGAATTGGGGCCTTGGGGGAAGGATGGGAAGAGGGGAAACGTTCTTAAGGAGGTAGTGCTGTCGATGCATTCCGTGGGGCAAGGACCCACCCGATGGCTCAGCTTGTTCTGCTGACCCGTGTCTGATACGACACCTTCCCTGTTTGAGCCCTTCATCACTGCCCACGATAGCTCAACCCACGGCCTGTTATTGCTGGGGCCCCCTTGCCTTGGCTTTGACAAAGGCCCAATGAAGGGCTCGATCCCACGACCCCGAGATCATGACCTGAGCCAAAACCAAGAGCTGGATGCTCAACCGACTGAGCCACCCGCGTGCTCAGTAATTTTGGGAAATTCTAAGCACAACCACCTTCCAGAGTATTAATTTGGCTCACAGAAAATGCCACACCCTGACCAGACCAAGTGCAGGGGAGGGGGTGAGCACACACTGCTGCCCCCTCCCTTGTCCCACTGTCACCCTCAAGATGGATTCCTGTCCTCCGAGCTCTCTAGTCAAGAGGGAGGCATCAGTCTCTATGTTCACAAGTATCCCCGAGCCCTTCCAAGCACTCCCTCACTCCCTTTAGGGTGACTTGGTGTTTCTGCTGCTGAGCAAGGCATCCAGCCAGGAAGGAGGCACCAGCCTCCCTTCCTACAGGTACCCTCTCCCGAGAGGCCCAGTCTCAGCAAATGGTTCTTCTGTGGTCCTCATTTGGCCTGGGGGTGGGGGTCCTTCCCTCCTCCTGGAGGAGTGGGATAAAGCCACAGCACGGCCCCCAAGTACCCCTTATTCTTAGGAACTTCCTTCTTAAATTCCAATCTTCTATGAATACAAGCTCGAGAAGAAATATAAGGTAAAAGTTATAGAAAGAATTCTTCTACCTTAGTAAGTTCGTGTGGGTACATCCATTAGTTCCTCTTGAACATTTGGGGGCCTCCTGGCCTCACCTTGGGGCTTTAGCCAAAATTCTAAAACAACAGGAAAGCCCATTTGATTTTCTGTTCCAGTAACGATGCTTTACAGCCAAGTTTCCCGGTCTCAGCACTGTTGCCATTTGGGCCAGACGCTTCTTTGTTGTAGGGGACTGGGCCGTGCCCTGTCGATGTTTGGTAGCGTCTCTGGCCTCGACCCACTAGAGCTCCCCAGTTGTGACAACCTCTTCGGACATCACTAAACCTTCCCTGGGGGCAGGCAGGGGGGGCAGAGGAAAATGGCCCCCTGGTGACCACCATTGCTTAATAGACAGGAGGAGGTCCTTGAAAATTTTGGAGCAAGGAAGTGACATAGAATTATAATCAGGGGCGCCTGGGTGGCTCAGTCGTTAAGCGTCTGCCTTCGGCTCAGGTCATGATCTCAGGGTCCTGGGATCGAGCCCCGCATCGGGCTCCCTTCTCGGCAGGAAGCCTGCTTCTCCCTCTCCCTCTCCCCCTGCTTGTGTTCCTTCTCTCACTATCTCTCTCTGTCAAATAAATAAATAAAATCTTAAAAAAAAAAAAGAATTATAATCAAATGCCATTTGGTTGGTTTCACTGAATGGGACAAACAGGAGTGGTCAAGGCCAAGAAATGTCTACCATACAGATGACACCTTTTCAGTCATCCCTGCTAGGGTATGAAGGGCTGTCATGAGATGTCTCACTGACTTCCACGCAGACCATCCGAGGAAGGTAGGGGACCGTGACACTGATGCAGTGTAAGCCTGGAGGGTGGGGGCCCTATGGGGGGGGCAGGGGGGCTGAGGAATGAAGGTGTGAAGAGGAGTGAGGCATGGGGTGCGGGGCTTATCCCTGGAGTCTAGGACTTTCTTTTCAGAACAGGAATCTTGTAGAAATATTTGGATCAATAATAGTATAACTACAGTTAATTGAGAGCTCACCACGTGCCATGTATCCATTATAGATCACCCCGTTTTGTTCCCTCGACAACCCTGTGAACAGGTGTCATTATTAGTCCCTGTTTACAAAGTCAAACACGAAGGTCTAGGAGGTGAAGCCGCTGAGAGATCAGAGGTGGAGTTCTAACAGTGGTCGGGGCACACGGGCGCCCTCGTGGGGGAGCGTGGCAGCTTCCTCGGGATGCAGGCCCCACGGCTCCCACAAGCTTCCCCCGACACTCTGCGCTGTCAGTGCTGCTGGGGGGCTGGGGGGCTGATTCCCACTGTACCGAGGAAGATACAAACGAGAAGAAAAGTGTAAAGCAGAACTAGAAACCACAACTTGGTGATTCCTTATGTAGAAGTAGGTTGGGCGATCCTGACCAGGCTGTGGAATGGGATGTTCTAGTAATCTCCTCAAAAACCTGAGCCCAAAGTGGGACTCGATCCCGGGACCCTGAGATCGTGACCTGAGCCGAAGGCAGACGCTTCACCGACTGAGCCCCCATTCCCCTCCCACCCCAATATGAGCCACTGAATGGATGTTCAATCTTCCTTAAGGCTCGACTCCACAGCAACCACAAGAAGCTTTAAGGTGTGCCCCTTTAAGGTGTGCATTATTACTGACGTTTACAAATAAGGGAAAGAAATAGGAGTCACCGAGGTTGAGCGGCCTCCCCGCAAACACAGGACCACCAGCCGCTAGACCCAGGAGCAGGCTCTGGCGGGCTGTGTCCAGAATCCAGCCTCCGTTCACCCAGAGCCTTGGCCCTGGCTCTACGAAAAGCCTGGGGAACACGAGGCTGAGTCCCTTGGTTTTGTTTACCTGTGTCATCAGCCTGGGTGGTGGCTCTCAGCAAACACTAGTCAGCATTGATAGGACAATGTGTTCTCTCCACGGCTGACTCCTCTTGTTGGGGAGGTGAGCAGAACAAGGAGGGTTTCTCTCTGGGGAAGCTTCTTGTGGTTGCTGTGGAGTCGAGCCTTAAGGAAGATTGAACATCCACTCAGTGGCTCATCTTGGGGTGGGAGGGGAATGGGGTCAGGAAGGAGATGGCCTCTGGGGCCCCAAATGTCATGGACCCAGCCTGGGGAGAGATGCCTACTCCTCTCCGGCCAAGCTCAGTGGGGTTCTAGGACAACAGTTCTGGGGGACATGGCCTGATGGATGGGCAGACACCCTGCTGCACCTTCATCAGGCTGTACTCCGCTCCAGGGATCAAGGATCAGAATGGCACTCGGGCTCCCGTGAATGGTTGGCCACGGTGAGTTCCCCCGGAAGCCACATGTTACCGTAAGGCAGCCGAATGTGGCCGGTGAGCTACACTGGCAGAAAGGGGGGGCCAGGGAGCCTACGATTAAGTCTTAGTCTCCCCCCACTCCAGTCATTTTCATCATGGTTCACGGTAAACATAGATAAAAAAGAGAAGGGGAAAAAAACAGCTTAATTAAGATTATCATTCCATTGCTTAATGTCCAAGGCTAAGGGATCCCTAAACTTTCCCCAGGAATAAAACAATTTTAATTTCTCCAAAATTGTATGACCATGGATGGATGTATTTGGACTGGAGAGTTAGCTCTAGGGTCTTCTGAGAGGACAAGTGATCGATGGGGAACGAGGCAACTGCCATCCACGATGCCCTTTAGGAAATTCATTCCAGTTACGTGGACCCCAATTCAACAACACACGTTTACTATGCATCTGCTGTGTGCCAGGCCCTAGATCAGGTTCCTGTGGTACAGAGAAGGTAAGTAGGACTGCCATGGGCAGTTGTTCATGTTGTACACTGACAACCCTAGGGGGCGTCATGTAAATCATAGTATAGATTTGTGTATCCATTAAGTCCTATTCCTGCAGATGGCAGGATGGTGACGGGCTATATATATAGTCTCACTGTGGCGTCAGACATAGTTTCTGCCCTTGAGGAGCTTACTGTCCGGCAAACAGTAAGGCTCCAGGACCACCAGGAAATCATAGGCTGGGAGAGGTTTTCTCTTTCCATTTTAAGAACAGGCTATGTAAGGTCAGATAATGGTGGAAAACAAATCAGGTGTACTCTGGTCTTTTTGCTGGTTAACAACAGAAAATTCTTCTCTTTTGTTACTACCTCCTATCAACTCCCAGGATCCAAGAACCTTCTTCCATCAAGGGAGCATCTTCCCTTGGCCTTAGGCTCAGTTGCTCCCAAACAGGACAAGGCTGTTTGTACTCATTATCCTTAGGGGGAAGAAAACAAACACAAAAAACCAAGCTGACTCTGAAAGACCATGTTTCTTCCCAATCTCGCCGGGGCGGGGGGGGGGGGGGGCTGCTCTGAGGCAAAGCGCGCTGTGCCCGGTTTAGTCTCAGGGTGCCCGACCGTGGGATTTACTATTTCAGGACCCCAGCCCCATTCCCCACCCAACAGCTCTCCTCCCCCCACTGAGAACACTTCCCCATAGCACAATAACACACCCCGTGCTCCAAGCAGTGCCAACATCATATATATTATTTTATTATTCGCTCGTTTGCTTTCCATGGCAAGTGAAAAAATAATTTAAACCAGTTATATGTACAGAGGCTTGGTTCGTTTTTCCAAGAGCTTCCAGAAAGAACCCCAGCCCCTCAGATGGCAAGGAAGGGCTTCCTTTAACATCTGTACAAAACTCCACCTATAAAAGTCGCACATGTAGAAAGGTTTCTTTATTGTAAGCATCACATTTGTGGAACAGGAAGGGGTCAGGGTGGGAGGTGGGGGAACGTGTGCAGGGTGGGGGTCCACACACACCGGCCCAGGGGTGGTCCTGGTGGGGGGGGGGGCTGCGGCTGGGGGCGTTCAGGTGATCTGCAGCGGGGTCTCTAGCATCTCCATGAGGAAGGTGTCGATGGGCGTGTCCCCGATGAGCTTGAAGAAGAACAGGTGCTCCAGGCATTTCAAGCCGATGGAGCGCAGGGCTGGGAGGCGCAGCAGCAGCTTGGCGAACCTGCAGGGAGGCCGAAGGGGCGTCAGGAGCCGGAGCGGCCGCTCGGGGGTCTGCTCTCCAACGCGGGGTGGGAGAGGGAGCCGGGAAGGGCCACGGAGGCAGCGGGGCAAGCTCCAATCCTAGGCAGCTTCCCTCCTACCTCCCCGGCGGACTGCGCTGTCCTCACGCCTCACTACCCGCCCCAGGACCGCGGGCCAGCCCCGTTGCCACCGCTTGTTACCGACGTGCAAGCAGCTGTTAGCAACACGTGGACTCGGCTTCCCTCTCAGTCGGAGCAGAGGGCGATCCAGTGCGCTCCTCTCTGCCCCTGAGGGGCCGTGGTCTGGCTGGGAGACAACACACACACGTGCGCACACACACTCGCACACTCTCACATGGGTGTGCATGTGACAGAACCCCACCACGGGCACACACGCACACCCAGATGCACACCCCCACGTGCCTGACACTTGTCACGCATACGCACGTGTGCACACATGTACACACCCACACACATTCCCACACGGGTGTGAACATGTGCACACGTAGCCCCACCACTGTCACACATGCACACACACATGCACACCGGCCTCACACACGTCACACATACACACACGGGCGCACACTCACACGTGCATGCACACACTCGCACACTCTCACGTGGGTGTGCATGCGACAGAACCCCACCACGGGCACACACGCACACTTGCACGTACACACCAGCCTCACACATGTCACACATACACATGTGCACACACAGTCCCACATGCACACCCTTATACACAACCATACACACCTGCCTGACGCGTGTCACACATACACACACGTGCACAGTCATACAACTCACACATTCTCATACATGCTCACACGTGCCCTCACCACTGCCACACGGGGGTGCACACACACACACACACTCCTACACTCCCTCACATGCATGAGCTTGTGCACACACGTACACACCTACACACACTCACACATTCTCCTACGCTCTCAGCGTCCTCGTACACATGCACACACTCACACCCGGGCTTGCCCACACTCCTTGGCTGTGAGGTTCACCACAGGGAGGGAGGCCAGTGTGCACAGAATTCGTCTCACATGTGCACATCCTCTGACGCCCCTCAACCTGCCATGTTTTTCATCCTGCCTCAGTGGTCATTCATCGTCTCTCAAAATCCTTTTTGCCAATGAAGCTTATTTTTTAATGTTATTAACAACAACTGGAAATCAGTAAGTCGTAACTTCCAATAAAAGGACAAGGACCAAAACCATATCAGCCACTCTGGCCTTAAATCAGAGACTCTGGTTAGGCTGGATCTTCAATGAGCATCACATTATTTCATGAGTGAGTTTCAAGTTGGAATTTTAATACTCCTTGAAAATGTGTATATTTCTATATTCACACCCCATGAAGGGTTAAGGAACTGGGGCAATATAAGAAAGATGAAATGGCACCATCTAAAAAGGTAGGCATTACTTCTTTACATGGAAAAATTAAAGGTCTACACCAAGGCCCACACAACCCTTCAGAAAGTGTTGATGATAAAGCTTCGGAGCGCATCTGCACGATGTCACCAAGCAGGAAGACGCGGTTAGATCGAAACGCCGAGCTCCTGGTCCTAACTCTGCCACGAAAGAGTTTCAGGAGATTAGGGGAAGGGAATGGCTTCTCTGCAAAGTACAAAGTTAGGCTGAGCTGTAACTCTGAAAATGTATTTATATTTAGAATGTATTATACATTCTAAAAATGCCAAACTTTTACCATACGTAAAATGCTAAATACACGAGGATTTAGCATGCTCTTAGCGTTTCTTCAGCATGTCTTTGCTGACTGCCCCTGATTTGGGAACTGAGACCAGGACCGTGGAAATAAGCACGACCATGAAGAGCCACAGCCTCGGGGAGGGCGCCGTGTTCCTCCCTCACCCGCTGGCTGCCCCAGCGCGAGACAATGTGCGCACAGCGAGCAGGCGCTGCGTCCTCCCGGATTTTCTCTTTGCGTTCAGGCTACCGAAAGCAGAACTCGGCCTCTGCGAAGTGTACTTCTGAAGAGTGTCCATGGGGTGGCAGCACTCCACCGCTGAGAGCTCTCCTCGACCCGGCGCCAGGATCCCCGTCCACCACTTTCTGCAAAGTGGAGGTGACCAGCCGTCCGCACACTCACCTGCCTGATCGAGCCAAGTGACATCCCTGATGCACCTGGTCACCCTCTGTCCAGGCTGCACGGGATGCGCCCGAGGGACACGCAGAGGGCCCAGCCTCTACACCCCGCCCCTGCACCCTCAGGTTCTGCCCTCGTCCAGCCTACAAGCAGGCAGCCCAGGCCCCTGGTAGTCCCGTTCCTAGGAGAACAGGCAAGTTCCAAAGTTTTGAAAGTAATATTCAGTAGAAACAACCTAAATGTTCCACAGGACAAGGGCTAAATACACAAGGATACATCCACCCTGTGAAATATTACAAAATCACGGAAAAGGATAATGTTGTACTTTTCAGTATCTGATAAAGTGCCTAAAATGGCTAAGAGAGGAAAACAATACACCAAACTGTATGATTTTTCTCTCTGTAAATACACACTTCTATGTACAGATGCATTGATACACAAGGATACTGGAAAAAAAATATACCCCCCAAAATTTATGATTCATTTTATTACCTACTTTATTTCTTAAATACTTCCCTTATTCCCCACAAAAGCATGCTCTGCTTTTATAATAAGGAAAAAGATTGGTTTAGGGTTTTTTGTTGTTTTTTTTTAAGATTTTATTTATTTATTTATTTGTCTGAGAGAGAGAGAGGGAGAGAGAGAGAGCACGCGCACAAGCAGGGGAAGCGGCAGGCAGAGGGAGAAGCAGGCTCCCCACTGAGCAAGGAGCACAAGGCAGGACTCGATCCCAGGACCCTGAAATCATAACCTTAACCAACTGAGCCACCCAGGCGCCCTGAAATCATAACCTGAGTCGAAGGCTAACACTAAACCGACTGAGCCACCCAGGCGTCCCTCAGGTGTCCCTAGGGTTTTTTTTGTTTTTTTTAAGAGATAAATAATAGAACCTAGAGACAATTCGAAGAAAAGGATGAGTATGAGCCTTCTTACTCCTAATGCCCTACATACAACAGGTGCTCAAAAAAACATGCTTAATGCGGCCTTCGAGCTAGAAGATTCAGTAGAAATCATCCACTGCCAGGCCCTCAGGTAGCTCGCACCGGCCAGCGCTGAGCAGCCAGCCCTGTCTGTTGGGTAGAGCTCTGTAACATCACCTATTGCAGGTATAGGGGAGACCTCCAGGTGTCCACCCTCCTTCCTTGGCATACAGCTGCATCCGTTCTCCAGAATCCTTCATGACTCGCTGGGCCATGTGACTGAGTTTCAGCCAATGGCAGTGAGTGAAGGGATGGGGGACCTTTCCAAGGCCAGGTCTGCCCAGATAGCCTCACCCCTGTGTTCCTCCCCCACACTTTCCCCTTCCATCATCCGGATGCAGAACAGGATGTGGCTCTGGGACACGGTGGAGCCCCAAGAAGGAAGGAGTGGACCCCTGAGTCTTGGTGCAGAAGAGAGCCAGCTCTCCGAACGGACTGCCCACCCAGGACTGACAGGTGAGCCAAAAATACATTTCTCTCGTGTTCAACTACTGACAATTGGGAGGTCTGTTACCCCAGCTTAGGCTCCCGACCCCTCAAGACCTGCATATGTGTCGTACTGAAGGCCTGAAACCCACCCTCTTGGAGTTAAATAAAAAACTCCAGTAAAAACCGGAGCTTGACTTCTTCTGGACAATTGATACATACTGGCTTAGGATCCAGAAAAAAACAGCTTAAACGGAAATTAGACTTCACAGAGAAATGAAAACGATGAGTGAGAATTCAGAGCATGTAATATGAATCCTAAAAGCAAAACTAATGTCTTTAAGGCAGTTTTGTCAGTTTCATTTTCGGATTTCTGTGAGATCTGAGGAGCGCATTCTCTCTATTTAACTGGAGTTAGCCGAGGAGGAACACTTTTGTTTAGCTGTGCTTTGGGGGAAACATTTGAGAAAAGTATTTTTTTTTTAACGACTCAGAACACCTAAACAGGTAGATGGCCTTGGAGATCTTCTGACCAATGTCCTCCTCTTTATACAAGGAGCCCAGAGCCAGAGCTAGCACCTTGCCAGATGCCACACAGATGGCCCTGGGGGACAGGGGTCACGTGTCCCGGCTGCCCTGGAGCTTTTAGCTTCTAGCACAGGGCTTCCATGGGGCAGAGCAGAAAGCAAGGCCTGGAAAGCACAAGCTCTTTGAAATCAGACAGACCTGAGTTCACATCCCAGCCCCACTGCACACCAGCTCCGTGATCTCGGGCAACTGCCTTATCCCTTTGGAGCCTCGGTGCCTTGTTAGAAACTGGAGATAATGAGGCCCACATTCACTTGTTCATTTGCTTGTTCATTCTACATTGAAAGCTGTTTACAGGGGCGCCTGGGTGGCTCAGTCGGTTAAGCGTCTGCCTTCGGCTCAGGTCGTGATCGCAGGGTCCTGGGATCGAGTCCCGCGTCTGGCTCCCTGCTCGGCGGGGAGCTGCTTCTCCCTCTCCTCCCTGCTCGTGCTCTCTCTTGCTATCTCTCTCTCTCTCAAATAGATAAATAAAATCTTTAAAATAAATAAATAAAGCTGTACACTACGTGTCAGGCACGTCTTAGGCTCTGATTCTGGAGTGGGGAACGGCGCACAAGATAAGACCTCTGGTTTCATGAAGCCAATGTTTTAGCAGCTTTCAGCTTGTTATAAAGATTAAATAACACGTGAAAGACCTAGACCGTGCCTGCTGCATGTCGCCACGTATTCAGGGCGAGTAGGACGCACCACTGCTGCCATAAGATTCTTCCAGCCCCCCCTCACCTGCCAGGTTGTTCCGGATACTTCTGCTTTGTGTAGGCCTCGAGGGTAGCATAAACCTTCTCTCGCAGAGTCTCCACCTCCGAGGGGTTGGACAGCCCCTTGGCATCTGGAAAAGATGACTGATTTAGCCCCGGGTGACACAGGTCAGGTGGACCCCCTTGCACAGGGGGCTGTCCCCATCCACTCAGGCCTCTGCCCCAAGAGTTACTACAGACAGGGAACAACAGCGAAAAAACAAAGCTGGGGGTCCTTTGTGCCCCCAGCTCCCCTCTCTGTGCCCAGTCTACCCAACAGACTCTTGGAACAAAGGTATAAAACCCTGTAAATAGCCAAAGGCACCCACTGCTGACCCCAAGGAGGAGAGTTTCATTTTATCCGATCATTCTAGAAATATTACAGTCACACATTTACTGAGTGCCTACTATGTGCTAAGCACGGACAGGATGATGAGATGGGGTACAAAAACCAACTCCACTCACATGCTGCCTCAACTCACTAACAACCTAATTCATGAGATGAAGCATGGGCCTGAATTACCATGGAATTCTGAACGGTCATCTTTCTTGACCCATAGCAGCTTTGGACAAAGCTGATCACTTCCTCCTTCTCGAAAAACATTTCTTCCCTGGGCCTCCAGGTCACCCTCTTCTGCTTCTCTCCCTGCCTCTCTCTGTCCTGTCTCAGGCTCCCCTGTTGGCTCTTCCTTTTCTCCCCAGCCCCGACACGAGGGCTCACCCCAGTGCCCAGCCCCCAGCCCCCTTCTCTGCCCAGCCTTCACTGACCCCCACGTGCACTGACACCTGTCTCGGAGCCCCACGTGCCGGCAGAGGCTGACAGCCCTCAAACGCACATCTCCGGTCCTGACTTCTCCTCTGAACCCCAGACTCATAAACAAGACTTTCCTGGCCGGCTACTCTTGGATGTCTACTATCCACCTGAGATTTGAATGCACAAGACAAAGTCCTAAGTCCTACCCACTCACCCTTAGGACCCCCATCTCAGCAAATAAAACTCCGTCTTTCCAATTACTCAAGAAAATGAAACAGAACGTGCTGAGAATTGCATTTAACACTGCTTTTTCACACACTATCTCTAATCCATCAGCAAATCCCATTGGCTTTGCCTAAAACTATATGTAGAATCTGACCACTTTTTACCACCTCCTTCACCATGACCCTAGAGGCCGCTATCCTCTCTCGTCTCCCCCACCTGCCCCCAAATATGCACACTCCACGCCCATTCGAGATGCTTTCAAGATGGCACTAGGAGTAGAAACCATGAAGAATCAGCTTCCCGCCTTCGCCAAGGACAGGTTCCTCGGCCCTGCCTCGTCTCGGCTGAGCTAGAGGACCAGAGGATGTCAGAGCTTGGAGGCCAAGCACAGAGGAGGGCGAACCACTGCACATCACCTGGGTTAAACAGCACGATGGCTCGCAGGCACCCCAGCTCTGACTTGTCCATCTGCATGTCTTTCATTTTGGAGACCAGCTCAGTCAGGACTCTGTTCACAGGAAAACAATGAGAGGCAATGAGAAAACCATGAGTCCCAGGCCAAGGGCTGATACAATGAATGCAACCAAGACTTCTTATGCACCCACCCCATTTTCCAGATGATGCGTCAGGTACTAGGGGCACAGAGATGAATAGGATGCCGTCCCTGATCTCAAGGAGCTCACCGTTTAATTGAAGAAACAGACATGGAAACAATAGGTAGCAACATAAAGCCAACAAATGCCAGGAGCCAAGTCCAAGGGAACACCCAGGGGGAAGCAGCGGGGGGGCGGGGGGGGGCTGGACACTCTGCTGGGAGGGCTGGGAAGGCAGCCTAGAGGATTTAGAAATGCAACAGGCAAAGCAGGGCGAGGGTGAGGCATGTCTGGAGGAAGAGGGCAGAGGGCAGCATCCAGAGACAGGGTAGAAATCTCCAGGGGTCACGAAGAGGGCTGAGTCGGCCAAAAACCACATTGGTCTCTGCGTGGACCGTGCAGCAGGAAAGGGCAGGGAGGGAGCAGAGACACCTTGCGTGGACATGCACATGGCCTGGAAGATCATTTTTCGTGTAAATGGAAAGGGGCCATGGGGCCCTGGCTCCAGACAGAGAGGCTATTTTCAACCCTAGCCTCCTCTTTACCAGCTCTCCATCCTTTGTCCCAAGTCATTCACCCCTCCTCGTTTCATTCATCTCTTTAAATCACATGCCTTCATTTTCCTTTCATGCCACTTAAGACAGAGAATCCCAGAGCGAGGCTGCGGCCGCCTGACTGAGGTAGGTCTGCTCCTGCTGCAGACCTTCCCCAGAGATCCTGCTACAGAGTCCAGCAAAAACCTCAGCTCATCCCTCCTGCCTCAAGTCAGATCCTGGCTGCTTGTCCCTAGCCCGGCCCCCTATGATAAGCAGTTCAACCTCCCCCACCAAACCTTCGAGGTAATGTCCATGATCCAGTCCCTCCTTTGGAGACCTCTGGAGATAACAGGTTCTCCCTTCTGCCCAGCAACTCTGCTGGTCCCTGACAGGCTCCATCAAGTCGTTCCAAATGTTCTTGTAATCCACCTGTCATTCCCCAGGGGTCTGTTCGCGTGTATTTCATGGTCTCTGCTTCTTGCCCCATGCAGCTGTTAGGGTGGTCTGTCCTGCATCCCAGCACTACCCCCAGGCCCACACACTCACACACACACACACACACACACACACACACACACACACACTGGAAGCAGAAGAGAGCCACCTGTCAAAGATGGAGCCCACCCCAGCACTGTGGGCACTGCTCCGGTGGACGTGTAAGCCCGTGGCCAGGAGAATGCCATCCTGCACAGAGACGGAGCGGTGGGAGAAGGAGGCAATCAGCAGCTCATTCCACCCTGCAGGGAGAAGAAGGAGGCCTTGAGGGAAAACTGACCACATTCTTGCTTCACTGATGATCATCCAGGGCATGTATTGTGACCCGCATGGAACAAAAGCAGAATCAGAAATGCAGGGAGGTTAAAAACCAGCTCCAGACAACACAGCTAATTAGTGAAGAAACAGGGTAAGACTGGGGGCCCCTGACTCATGGCCCTGCACATCCCCCACCGTCTCCCCAGTACAGCTCAGAATGTCAGCTTGTGGATAAGGACTTTTTCCCCCAGTCAACACCTATGAACTGAACATTGAACAGGTAACAGTCAATGTGTTAGCTGCCCTGGTGGATAAAGCGAGGGAGTATACCTCGCAGCCTCTGCCCCCAGGACCTGACAACCCAGTTTTACTTCTTTGGTGTTGCCTGGCAGCGCTCAGCACAGCACGGAGCTTCCGGTCAACACTCAGAGCCTGCTCATTGTCTCACAGGGATGAAATGAGCGTCTGGCTCCCAACACTCAGCCAGTCTTCACGAAATCTCCCCGCTGGCCTGGTCACCAAGAGGAGGGGTGGCATGTGTCCCCTGCACAATGTCCCGGAAATGGAAGCCAAGACAGCATACAGCACACAGAACCTTAGCGTAGGAAGGGACCCTGGATAAATGACCTTGAGCAGACAACCTCTGGCTTCTCTTACCTCATCTGTGAAATGGGAATTCCTCTATTTCCCGATAGTATGATAACAAGGAGGCACTGCTTTAGACTGCCCTCGATAAAATTGACTTAACTGTCTTTGAAAATTAAACGCAAATTATAAAACCACGGTAAAATTTGCATGGAAGAAGAGCCTCACCCTCCACTAACAATGTTTCACTTGGGAATAAAAGTTGTGGAGGAGAAGCCACCCAAATGTAAGAGCCTATAATTAACAGAAAAAGAACAACTCTGACTAGGGTTATCCTGTCATCACCATGGCACACAGCTCAGACGGGTCACAGCTTCATCAGCTGACTTGACTTAGGATCCCAAGGGTAATTTCAAAATGGCAGCCCAAGTGATTGTCCCAAGAAAAAAACAAACCCCGATGTCCTTTACCTGCCCGGAGCAGAATGACCTGGTCCTCCAAGGTGAGGTCAGAGAAGTGGGGGATGCGCTTCGCCCATTCAACAAGAGTGAAAAGCTGCTTATCAGCAGCATGGCATATGTTGGTGACAGGGTCATTTGTCTTAAAAAAAACAAAAAAACAAAAAACAAAGCGCTGTGAGGGGCAGGCTCCAGGACTCTAGCACACCCCTTTCCCATCTCCAGCCCCGCCAAGGAGTGGGAGGTGGATGGAGGTCTCAGACCACATACCGAGTTCTCCAGGTTCATATCACCGTAGGATTCTGTCTTTGGTTCGACAGCAAGTTCAGCTTCTAGAATCCTCTCCACAGGCATATCGTCATGGCCACTACCAGCACATTCTGCCTCACTCTCGGCCCGCTCCCGGCTCCTCTGCCTTTCTTCTTGCACAGCTGGTACACAGGAAGACATGCAGATGTCACCACATGCCCAGGACAACTGTGGCAAAGCGGGTTACCTACCGGAGCTTCCACTGCCTCATCTGTAAAATGGGCATCCTCATGGTCCCCGATCAGAGATGTCGTAATGTTGACAGATGAAACACAGCAAGCAAAGTGATTTGCTTATGCACGTGTACACCTGTGGGCTCTTTAGTCCGTATCCTTCCTGGTTCATTATGGAGGAGTCTAAGGAGTTTGCATTTCAAATTTTAAGAACCTCTGATCCTGCCCTCTTTTAAGGAGCCACTTCTTCCTTGGTCTTTCTAGGAGAGTCTCCTGTGTTTTACCTCTAGCTGCTCCCTCTAATGAACTGTGGGCATGCAATGGTTAAGTGGCAATCGCATTACTTCGAAAATTCCCTCTGTCAGATCCTATGCATCATGCTTGGCATTCACGTCCCATTAGGTCTGCCCCTAATGCTCCAGCCTGAACACAACATCACCTGATCCAACTTGTCAGGGAAGATCTTCAGGGAGCCATGAAGGTATTTAGTAATGAAGAGGTGGAGGAATGTCACCTAGATGACATCTCAGAGTCAGCAGCTGATTTTGGGGGTGGGGAAGGGTACACAGGCAGAGGTGTGGGCTGGAATGATCTCTGCCTCTCCACCCTTAGGGTTTTCACCGAAGTTCATTCTAACCCTCAGAGCCCTAAGGGTCTATACGTGAGGAGGTCAGGCAGACCCCCTTCCCAATTCTGTCCTCTCTGTTGACAAACATTCTCTGTTGGGTTAGTTTCCATAATCCAGAAAGCTGTGGTTTCCATCTTCCTATTCCCAGCATTATGGGGCAAAATTCAATATTGGTATACTTTTTTTTTTAAATCCCAAGAATCAAAAAAATTATCCTCTAAGCAGGTGACTAATCTGGATCTTGAAGGGATAATGAGGCACAAAGGCTGCAGGATGAACTGGAACCACATGCTGGGCATCCAGTTTGTCACACAAGTGATGTCAGTGACCTGTCAAGGTAGGTCAGAGAAGGGTATGACTGGAAAAACACAACTCACATCCAAAGTCTCCAGGAGAGACACCCGAAGACACCTCAAGATGAGAATGATATTCAGTGGTTGGGACGGAGGGAGAGGGGGTCAGAAGGAAGGAGTAGAGGGAAACATGGAATAAAGAGAATAAAGCAGGGCAGTGACAAAAAGAAGAAACAGAAGGGAGAGAGAATAAAGACAAATTAGGAAAGAGGAGAGCAAAAGTCATGTACTTTGGAGTCCAAGAAGTCTTTTTCAAAATGGGCTCTACCACTTCCTAGCTAAAGGACATTGAACATATGACTCAGCCCACTCAGCCTCAGTTTCCCTAATGTAAAGTGGGGATTACCATACTTGAGTGAGGTTGTTTGGGGAAGATTAAATGAAATAATTATAAAAAGATCCCAAAAAGGTAGTTTTCCCTTCCCTTTGTCTCTGTTTGTGCTCCTGAACTTCTGTCTGGTCCTCTCTCCATCTCCACTTTGGACCTCTTCCTCCCTCTCCTTGTTTTTCTTCCTCCCTCATCCTTCCTTCTGGACCACTCTGTTAGTCTTCACCCACTGATGGCATACAAACATGACCATATGTATTTTTATTATCAGCTGGATTGACTGGTTAAAGTTGAGTGCTTCTTGTATTAATTGTCTTAATGTAGGTTAATAGGCTTCCATTTGTCTTGATTTTAAAAGATGGGGATAAGCAAACTAAGTTAAGTTTCCTTTATGGTCCTCAATTGATTTCTTCTACAGATTTGTAACATGGAAGGAGAATAACCTTCAAGCTTCAAAGAAAATAACCTTGGCTTCCGGAAAGTAGATTCTAATTCCAATCTTGCCATTTAATCGAGTGATCCTTTGCTATTCCTCTCTTCTCTTTGTGCCATAAATCTTACTGTCATATTAGACGAATCATATATCTGTTGCTGGGGGAAATCTTCTATGTGGCAGACATTCTGAGCTACCATACTACACACATTTGGGATATAGCCAGGGGACACTGGGTGACCTAAAACAGTACCAAACTTGGGGCCCGTGGGTGGCTCAGTCGGTTAAGCGTCTGCCTTCGGCTCAGGTCATGATCTTGGGGTCCTGGGATCGAGCCTTGTGTCGGGCTCCCTGCTCAGCAGGGAGTCTGCTTCTCCCTCTCCCCTACTCATTCTCTAATAAGTAAATAAAGCCTTCAAATAAATAAATAAATAAATAAATAAATAAAATCGTACAAACTCCTGCCTTCTAACAGAATTTTATCCATTAGCCCAACATACATTTATTGTACATGCACTATAATAGCCAAAATTTATGGAGTGTTTTTTTCTCTGTGTCAGGAATTATGCTCAACACTTTACATAGATTGCACTTCGTTGAATCCCCACAATAACCCTCTCAAGTACTATGAGCCACAGAGTAGTTATGTAACCTGCCAGAGGTCCCAGCACTAAGAAAAGATGGAGCCAACATGCAGACCTGGGCTGACAGATTTCTAAGCCCACCCCTCAGCCCTCTGTAGCGCCTCGAGGTTCTAGGCTGGTTGTACTAATAAAGACCACACGGGGCTCAAGAGGGATGTCAAATGCAGCCCCCTGAATTCCCTCAAAAATATCCATTATCTAACTATCCAAACTCTAGTAAATGACCAGAAATCATGGAAATAGACTTCCCCGAGACCCCTGAGGGTTATTTGGTAGCTTGAAGTCAGAGGGTCCCGGTCCTATATCAGCTCTGTCATTAGCTTGCTCAGTAAGCTTAGTCAAGTCCCTAGGCTCTCAGGACCTTTGTGTCTTCTTTCAGGAAACGAATGTGTTACATCCGAGAATAGCAAATGTCCATTCCAGCTTCACCACTACGTATCCTGAAAAGGCAATGGGTCCTGGCCCCTAGCTCCTGACAGATACATTCTGAGTCCATCCTCACGTCCCTCCTTTTCTATCTGTTCAACTCTTCCAGAAGTATCGATTCAATAGTTTCTCTCAGTTAACTGTTCCAGATTTTTGTTATTCTTGTCCTCAAGGCAGTGTCCAACCTGAGCCCCCGATTCTGTAAATTGAGGTCAGAAATGAGAGTGATGAAGGAAAGGCTGCCGAGCAGCTTTCTGGAAGTGGCCCTTCCTATAGTGATACCAGGGACCCATTCGCTCCTTTGCCTACTCTTCATCAGGGTAAATAGTACCAATTCCTTTTGAAATTTCTCTAAGAGCCCCTTTCCCCTCTGAATTTTTACTACTCAACTTTTCATCACTCCCATTTCTCCACATTCTTTTCAAAAAAGCAGAAGCCAAAACTAGACACTTCTCCATCAAAGTGTCAGAACAATGCCAGGTTTAAAGGAAGGACTGCCCAGGCCCTTAGAATTCACATGCCCCCATCTGACTGACTTTTTCTTTCATGAAAGAGCCATGCTTCCTGCCCTTTGTGCGCCAACCCTCTGACGGTAACGGAGCCGAGGGCTGCTGGGGCTGAGGTTTGAGAGACAGATGGTGAGCAGCAAACATGGCTGCTTGGCTGACGGAAGCATTTCACCTGCCTTTAGTTCAATCTCACCTGCAGAAGGAAAATGATTATTTTTCCAAGTCATCCTGAAACTTATCTCATCTGTCCTGAGAGACAAAAATGACCCCCACAGCCATCATGCTCTTGCTGATGGGAGACATTCTTTGGGGTCATTAATTTTACGTTTGACCATCATGGTGGCAGAAGCCCTACAGAGCATCAGTTCTATCTTGGTGAAGAGAAGACAGTCTCCACCACATCACATGTTCCGATGGATAAGATCATTGACTCCTTGACAGCAAGAATGACATGAGCATGAAGCAGGCACTCAGTTAATACTTGGTGCACGAGTGAATGAGTCCTTTTAGGAGCTCCTGCATGACTAAAACTTTTGATTCCAATATTCAGTTTAAACCACTCACCCATTCATTCAGCAATTTTATATTAAATGCCTACTATGTGCTAGTCACTGGTGATATAGCGGTGTGGGGGGGAAGCAGAAAAAATCCTTGCCTTGGTGGAGACAGATAGTAAACAAAATAAGTATGTTAGACATGGTGATAAAGCCTGCGGAAAAGAGACCATGAAGCACCCGGGGTGCCTGATGCAATTCTAGATGCCGTAGACAAGCAAGGCTTTACCTAGAAGTTGACAGTTGAGTAAAGGTCTGAAGGAAGAGAAGAAGGGAGCCATGCGGGCACCTGGGAAGTGGGCATTCCAAGCCCTCTTCACTCCAAGAGAGACAGTAAGTGCAAAACTCCTGGTGGCCCAACAGAGACCAGCAAGGCTGGACCAGACAGACACAGGACAGTCAGACCATGCACAACCTTGAATTCATAACCAGGGTTTTGCCTTTTCTCTGAGTAAGAAGGGAAGGGGCTGGAGCATTCTGGGGCAGGAAGGGTTTGACCGGAGCCACTTGTTCAAAGCCTCACTGGTTGCTCTTGGAGAGTGTAGGAAGACAAAGATGGAGGCAGGGGGAGTTCTTAGGAGCCTGTGTGGATTATTACAGAAGGTAGCAGTGGCTTATGCTGGTAGCATGAAAGTCATGAGACATGGAAAGATTCTGGACATATTCTGAGGGAGAGACAGGATTTCCTCACCCACTGAATGTGGTATATGAAAGAAAGAGGAGCCCAGTGGTTTTTCATCTGAGCAACTGTAAAAAAAAAAGAAAAAAAAGGCTATTTCCTAAAATGGGGAAGACGGGAAGACTGCGTGATGAACAGGCTGGGAGGGCAGATCATCAGGAGCCCAGGTTTGGGTCTGCCAACTTGAGATTTCTGTCAGATAACAGAGTGAGGGCCATCCTCGTTCCAAAGCACCTCCACACCCTGGCAGGAGGGGAGGCTCCAGATGGGCTCTGATCTGGGAGGAAGAAGACCCACTCTCGGCTCATCACCTACCTGTGGGACCTTGGAAAACTCACTTCACCAATCCACACGGTTTCCTCCACTGTAGAACAATGAGTGCTATTAAATTATTTGAAGGGCCACCTCCATCCATCTCAGAATTGCTAAGAATGTCCATTTTTTCCTTCTTGGTAGCATTCTCTCCTAGGAGGGGCTCCAAGAACCTTTTCTTCATTGATCCTTTCAGTCGGCCTCCCCTCTCCCCAGAGAAAAGAAGTTCATGGAGAATGAGGAGTTTCACCTGGGGCTGACTAAATGCCTTGCTCCTATTTCCTGGAGAGAGGCAGGACTTCCTCACTCTGAAATCTAGTAAGACGGACCTTTTACGTTATGTCCTTGCTTGAGTTCACGAGTTAATCAACTGCCCAATTCGATTTATTTGTTATTTAACAGAAAGATTTTTCGATTTTCTAAATGAACAGAAAGCACTTATAGATTTTTTTTTTCTCTCTATAACAACCCAGCGAAGCCACGCTGTAAACTGAAAGACATAATGTTCTAAAAATGTACCACGATGGTCTCTCTGAATGAGAAGGCTACCTCTGATTACTGATAAAGCCAATACTCCTCCCCCGCCCAAGACCACGGAATACACCAATCTCAGATCTGTAGCAGCCCAAGGTTATAAAAGCCCAGAGAGACGACTCAAACCAGCAGGTTTCCCCCCACGAGAATTAGAGGCGAGGAGTCTGCTCCGCGCAGAAAGGCAGTCGAAATGATCCGAATGATCCATTTGTGGGGTGGTGCCCCGGGACCGGGACACCAGCTCCTGAGACTTGCTGCCTGGCTCACGGAAGAGCCAGGGAGAGGGTCCAGTGTGCGGACCATCCCCTAAGCTCCAGGAGAGAAGACTGAGCACGGGGGAGGAAGGCGCGCCTGCTCTCTTTGCTCTGGGGCACCCACTGCCGAGGGCAGGGTCACACAACCGCGATCCTCGGGAGGTCCCGAGGGCGGGGCGGGGCCTCACCTTCCCTCTTCATGCCCATCACCAGGCACTTCTGGTAGCGGCAGTACTGACACCGATTCCTTTGGCGCTTGTCAATGAGGCAGTCTTTGTTATCGCGGCAGGTGTACACAAGGTCTTTCCTTATGGTTCTCTTGAAGAAGCCTTTGCAGCCTTCACAACTGTACACGCCGTAGTGCTTTCCTGCTCACAAGAACAAAAGTTAACACTGCAGAGACCGTCCTCGGGTTTATTTGGCTCTTTCACTCACAAGCGCCCCCTTGGCTTTCCCCCGGGGGGCCCTGGCACATCACCTGGGCACCAGGATGTGCCGCAAAGAGCAGCCAGCGGAGAAGGCAGGCTTGATCACAGGGACCAAACGAAGGCAGAGTAAATATGCCCTTCCTCGTGTCTCTCCCCCCCCCGCCCCGCCGCCCCCAGAATCGCCAGTTCCAGAGAGCACGATTAGAAAAGTCCTGACCCAAGATTTTGTTTACATTTATTTTATTAAGGCAACTCTTGTGTTTAGTTAAGCAAAATGTTCTGTCTCCATTCAAGACATTAGTATACATAATAAATAAAAATATTTATGCTTGCTATGTAGTATCTAGCAGGAAAAAAAAAATAAAAACCTCAGCTTCACTACTATTTCCCCATAATTGAGGCCCAAAGACATGGGAGCCCCATTGAGAAGTATTCTCTTTCACCACAGACTAGGAACGGCAACCTGAGTTATGGATTTTCTAGATGCTCTTGCCTGTTGGAGAAATAAATTGGTATATGATCTTTAGAGCATAAAAGGACGTGCAGTCTTGTAACATAAAGATCTGAGAGAAGGTGGTTTTGCTTGGTCTAGAATATTCTGTTACATGTTTCATTGTCTTTATTACATGTTCCACACAGTTTTCAATGAGCCCAGCCACGGATGGCTAATTTGTGTCAAGAGAGCCTCCACACTCACTGGACACGGGCACCAAGAATCAGTCACAGCCCTGCTTCTAAGCAGCCCTTCTCAAATCTACACAACAGGCAGCAGTGCTCAACTGAACTGAAGGTGGGACTTGGAAAATAGAAGGAAGCAGATCATTTGAAATATATTTACCTCTAATTCTTCAGTGTAATACGTGATGCTGTTGAGCTGTAGACCTGACATTACTTTCTACTTCAGTTATATTTAGGCTGATATAAAAGTGAATGTGAAGAAGTCCTTGAGAACTAGTCAACATACAAATTTGCATCCCAAGAGCTGACATGTCAGAGGAAGCCACCCTAAGAAAAAATGATGGCTCCAGATAGCCTGCCTGATGAAGCCAGTCTGAGCTTAATCAGTTGACCACACCAATCCACTGAATGCATAGCAATAATAAGTACAGGATTTTATCTTGGACCTTAAAATCCTAATGCTCTCAACTCTGAAGTATTTGTCTTTGAGAAACATGGTACCTCCATGTCATTCCCATGACTCTCCCATTTTTGAGTGAACCTCCCAGACTTTCAAACAAGCCATAGAAGAGGAAACTCTGCTTGGGTGTGGCCGGCCTTCTGTTACTATGGCAATGGCCAAGTCCGCACAATTTGGCAACCACTTTGTGAGAGCAAGCAAACAACAGCCACATAGCGAAGTCAGTTCCAGGCACCAGGAACTTTCGATGGAGTGAATTTTGCAGTGGCTTTGGTGACAACAGGAAGATGAGGAATCCTCAGTCGACTACCATGACAGCCATAGAAAAGAACCTTCCCCATCTTCTCATTCATCAAAACAGAGATTCTCATGTCCTCAAAAGTGGTGGGATTGGGGGTGAGGGAGAGGAAGGAGAAGTCAGGAAAGAAATCATTTGGGCAAAAATAGAAGAGGATCAGAAAAGATGAAATCTGTGAAAACACACTGATTTCTACCCATGAAAACATGTTAAAAACCTAGAATGTTGTAGAAAGAAATATGCTAAAATAGTAAAGTCTTTATCTTTGTCGGGAACATTACAGATAATATTTTTAGTTTTCTTTTGTGCTTTTCTAGTTCTTTCCTACACTGGGACATTTCCTACACTGGGACAATATTTTTAGAATTATAAAAAAATATTTTTTAAAAAAAAATTAAAGAGATACTTGCTAATTACAACAGCTTCACTATCCCACATACACGGTATGCAGCACAGTAACTCCAAAGACGTGTTTCTGAAATGCTTCCTATAAATCCAATCCTTAAAAGTGAACTCATATTTAAAATTCATCCAGATTTCAGGCTATGAATCCAGTGACAGAAATTTACAGCCTGGGCCCCACGCTGGACCCTAAAAGGCTCTTTTTCTTCCATTGGGTACAAAGTAGCCAGGTGAGCAGGGAACAGGCACCATCTCTGGGACCCTCACTGGACGGGACCCCCGAGAGTGGCGTCTGCTTCCACATGTACCTGAGGATCTGTCCCCACAGATGGCACAGATATGCTTCACCAGAGATCCGGGGCTGGTTGATGGGTAGTTCATGCTTCCAATCCCAGGAAGCCCTGGTAAGGGCTTGATGTCCTCTGAAATGCTGACACTGTTGACCTCATTTAGCTGCAAGGGAAAACAATACAAGTAAACATGGAACCAGGGTAGACCCAACGCCTGAGATGGAAAGCAATAGGAGTATCCTTGCGAAAAAAAAAAAAAATCTATTTCAAGAAATAGTTTCTGGGCACCTGGGTGGCTCAGTCGTTAAGCGTCTGCCTTCGGCTCAGGTCATGATCCCAGGGTCCTGGGATTGAGTCCCACATCGGGCTCCCTGCTAGGCAGGAAGCCTGCTTCTCCCTCTCCCACTCCCCCTGCTTGTGTTCCTGCTCTCGCTATCTCTCACTCTGTCAAATAAATAAATAAAATCTTTAAAAAAAAAAAAAAAGAAATAGTTTCTAAGTACGGAGTATCCAAAACTGCCTGTTGGGGGATATGAATTTAAGGGAAGGAAAAAAGTGACACAGAGGAACTAAATCATTTCTAGACACCAACACCTAAGTCAAACATCACAACACATTATCAGAATTACTGTTTTACTCATGTGTTTCATTAGAGCTGGAAATCCACCCTGGACACACTTAAGACCCACTTAGGACAAGTCAGTTGTATGTTTTTAGATTTTGTAATAACGACTGACTGTCTATTCAGCAGTGCTCCAAGAGGAGCTACGGCTCTTAGGCAAAAGACTTAGACTCCAAGAGAGCCAAGCAAAAAAATGCAAATCCATTCACTGAGTCAATCAACAGACACTCACTGAGTGCTCACCCTGCAGGCACTGTGCCAGGCTCTGGGGTACAAAGGTGAGGTCTAAAAATGCACTCTTAAGGAGTTCACAGTAAAATGGAAGAGAAGGTCATCTCAGCAAGCCCACAGAGGATGCTAAACCAAATGCCCAAATCATTGCAGTAGCACCAAAGTTGGGTAGAAAGTCCCAGATCATGGTTTTGAACTTGACCGTAAGTAAGGAACGGGCCATCTTCCTGTGAAACTGGAAAATCCGTACAGCCGGGGACTGTCTGCTTTGTCTTCCCCGTGTCCGACGTGGTCCCGGCACGAGGTAGGGAGTTGGCGTGCCCGAATGGCTGAAGAAAGGAACGTGTGCATCCCTGTCCTCAGTCCTGTCCCAAGGTCACATTGGCTTCTCACCACCACCACCTCCGTGTCTCCCAGGGCTCGGGGAGATTACCGAGAAGCCGCTGCTTAGTGCTCTGTATTCATCAAAGAAATCGTCAATACATATGACTACGTCGTCCAATTAGCAGAAATTGTGAGTGCCCATGGGCACAGCTCAACCTTCTAGGCGCTGTGAAGGGAGACAGAAAACCTAGAAGATCTCTCTTTCCTCAAAAATGCACACTCTCATTGAAGAGTGGGGACGTGCACAAAAATTAAGAACACTTACAAGTAAACTCACAGCCGGTGCTGAGTATGCATGTGTTTAGGTGTCCAGCAGAGGCACCTGGGAACTCTCTGGGAATTTAAGAGAGTTTCCACTGACTTCTATAGGGTCTATGTGAATTTTGAATCATACTGTCTCCCCAGAGTGACAGCAATTCTCAAACTAAACCAAAGGTAGGATTTGTTTCTCTATTCAAGGCCTTTGGGACAGAAGGAATGATCAATAAAGCATAAAACACAACATAGCCTGAGTTAGGTTCCTTCTAAATTTACCAGCTTTTCAATTCACTAAGCAAATATTTATTGAGCACAGGAGGTGGGCAGAGGCTCGGGTCAAGGGCAGTAAGGGATGCAGAAAAGACAAGACAGCCGGCAGCTCCTTGCTTTGAAGTCCAAGTCACCAGGAATTTTTAAAAATTAATTTGTACGAAGGATGAAAACACACATGCGATGGGAGAAGCTCTCTCTCTTCCTTGCCCACTTTTTACACAAGGCTAAGACAAGACACCTAGAACTTGTGCCCAGTATTTTGCTTTGTTTCAGTGTCGCACCGTGGTCCTCAGCCCTGGATGTACACCTGGGAGCTTTAGGGGGAAAAAAACAAAAAACAAATGGATGCCAGGGCTCCACATCCTGAAATTGAGTCAATAGGTCTGAGGGCCGTTGGTACTGCTATTTCTCTAGGTTTACCAGGGAATGCTAATATGCAGCCAGGGCTAAGAATCACCAGTTTGGCAGGAAAAACATTGCTTTGGAGTCCCATGGAGCTAGGACCGTCTCCCAGTCTGCCCTTACCAACGGCATGACTTCAAAGAAGTTACTTATCTTCATCCACCCTCAGTTTCTTGTAAAATGAGCCTAGTAAGACCTAGTATACAGAGTCACTGGGAGGATTAGATGGCAGAACGCTGGAAAATCCCCACCATAGTGCCCGGCACACAGTAGCGGTTCTGTAAATTCTGGCTCTTATCATTCCAATAAAATCTGGTTAATCAAGACAAGACTTTTGAGTGTTTCTTATCAGCCAACACTCTACTCTGTTCTAGGAATTCTGCAGTAAATGAGCCCACATTCACCAAAGGGGTTAAATGATTCCATTTCTTGGCGGGGGGTGGGGGGGTCAGAAAACGAATGTTGTCATGATATTAGGTTATCATTACTTCAGATGTGGGACATATTTAGATGTGTACTGATTTTTAAGAAATAGGTTGAGGGGGTTTCTGTTGGTGTAAATTTTAGGTGACAACTTTTCTCGAGCGCCTTGGTGAAACAGATGTCACCACTTAGATCCTCCCAAAACGGAAACATTTTAGGTCAGATGACCCTGGAGAAAGAACCCTCTGGCTGACCAAGGCTCTGTCTCCCAAATCCTCAGACCGACAAAAAAGGATATGGGAATAAGGAGGAGGCCCCCACTCCCCTTCCCCTCCCACTGCCAGGTCCCGTGGGGCCAGTTCTCCACCTGCCGCCTGGGGAGGTCACAGGAGGCGAGTACTGTTAATGCTGGTAGCAGCACCCTCTGGAGAAGGCTTGCGTGGCGCTCACAACAACCCCATGAGGTCATTCTAGTTTCCAGATGAGGGAACTGGGCCTTAGAGCGGTTTATTCGTGTGTTCCTTCAGAAATACTACGGCGATGCAGAAAGGAGGAAGACAGCAGCTACTGCCTCAATGCGACTGGCCATTGATGAGGTTAGAAGTCAGTGGGGATTGTTTAGGAAGGAAAGGCCCCAAACAACTGAGATTAGACTAGAAGGAAGACTACTTGAAGAAGGTGGCATCTGAGCTAGGGCTTCATAGCCTTCAAAAGTGGGTAAGACTCGGATGGGCTGGTGATGGGCTAAGGGCTCAGAGAGCAAAGGTCCCTGAGGGAAGCCTGGGGGCTCGTGTAGGGTGTGGATGGGTGGGAGGCGCCTCATAAGGAGAGTGGATTGAATCTTGAGAAGCAATTAAGAGCAGCCACTGGAGGTTTTCGGCTGAGGAATACTGCTCTGCCTCAGGGAAGGAAATGAGGCAGCCGCTCGAGGAAAACCTGGAGGGAGACACTGAGGCTGTCGATCTGCCCGGTCGCAGGTTAGGTGCCTTCCCAGGCTAACAGGCTGGAGGTAGGCCACTGGGCTCCCAGCTCATTCCTCCTTTACCACAAGACCTGTCTTGCGAGGCAGGAGACGCTCAACACCCCCTGCCCTAGTAGCTTCCTGGCCCACCCCCGTGGTGAGGAGCCCACTCTCTCCCAGGTGGGAGCCAGGAGCCCCCCTCCACCCCTTCTCCTCATGGGTCAGGGGCAGCAGCAGGATGGAAGGGCTGGGACAGAAGGGTTGATACTCCCTTCTCCATTGGCCTCTTTGCTGGCTTGGGGTTTGCGTGGGCTCCGTGCAAAGACAGATGGGATAGAAGGAAGCTGCCAGGGTGCAAACCCATTAGCTGCGTGGCCTGGAGTCCCCTTGGCCGGCTGTCTTGTTCCATTAGAAGCAGCTCTGCAGAAGTGAGCACTTTCAGAGTGGGGATTCACCAGGCGGCTGGCCACTCTCTGAGAACAGGGCGAAAACACACTTGACTGGCCTGGCTTCCATTTGCAGCCTCTCAGCCAGGGACCAAATGCTTCCTGGATGCCCTGGAGCCATCATGGAACATCAAGTCCCGCATTTCTGAGCTGCTTTCAGCCAAAATTATTCCACTAAATGCAGATACGTGGCCCGCCTGCCAGGCCTCAGGCAGGCACTCCTTTTCCAGGGAGTGGACTCTGTAGAGTGGGGCTCCTTTAATGCAGTGAGGGTCCTTGTCGTGAGCAGTAAGGAGCCTAGACCTCCCAACCGGGGAGAGAGAAGCCCCAGGTTCTGGTGGACCTGCCGCTGCCTCACCGTGTGATCTTGACCAGGTTACTGCATCAGAGACTCGGTTTCCTCGTCTACAGGCTCGATCAGTGATTTTTCCAACTCAGGGTGTGCGTGTGGCTGGGCGGCGGGGAGGGCGAACAAGAAGCCTTCGGATCTCCTGCCCCGAGTTCACCCAGACCTGTTTGTATCGGCCACGCTCATCAGCCTTCCAAACATGCTTTCTCTTGGAGAAAAGACTTTACGGCTTAACTTTTTAAAATTATTAAACAAGATGATCTTTAAGGTCTGTTCCAGCTCTAACACTAGTAACTTTTATTAAGTATTCTCTATAAAAATCTGCAAGGATAGTAATTTGGTTATCAATCACTACCTGGGCAGGAATTATCAGGGACAGAACCCACGTCAGGCAGCTGGGTTCAGGAGGGGAGAAAGAGGTGGGGGCATTCCAAGGACACGCAGGGCTTGCTTCCGAGTCCAGACAACAGGCATCACACACACAACACACACACACAGTCATGAAAATTGGGTCTAGACACTTTTGTCTGAAAGCCCCATATATATCTTCCCAGTTATATATTTGGTGTTTCTGGAAATTGCTCCCTCCACTTAGATACTCCCCAGAGCAGAGACTGATTCTTACAATTTTTTTTTTTATCTCCAGTGCCTGGTTCAATGAATGCTTATTGAAATGAACTTCTCTCGAGCCTCTCAGCAAGAGTGCACCAGAATCAACAAGCACATGGGGGTAGAGTATAAATCACCGAGGTGCGTATTATCACCTAGGTATAATAATAATAATAATATCACTACCTTACTGCCATAGAGTACTTAAGAAGTGATTTTTCAAATCCAGAGCTCCTTTAATATTCATAAATATCACTGTAGGGTAGCCAGGGAAAAGCGTGTTACCCCAAAATAGAGAAAAGGGAACTGAGATACATGTAAGCCTCAGTGGTTTGCAAAAGGTTATGGAGTCCGCCCCGCCTCCATAGTATTGGGTTCAGTTCTCTTTACTCCTCAAGAATGAAAATCCAACAAGAGCAAAAAAGAGAGAAGCTCAAACACCAGAATGACAAGAGCAGGGAAGGGGAGACAGAGCCCGCTGCTCCCACACCACAGCTCCCCCTTCCCCTCACCCCGAAACTGTACTTACCCCAGACCCGGGTCACAGGAGGAGCATGTTTCCAGCACGAGTCCCCCTCTGACCCATCCTGGGCGAGGAAGACGGGATGCATAGAGACCTTCTATCCAGATGGTTCAGAGCCCAGCTCACCGCAGCTAACACCTAGGGTCCTAGATGCCCTGTGTCATCTGGTTAATTGGGCAAAATGTTTCTGCCGGGTGGTTCCAGAGCCCGAGCCCACAACACTGCTCAGTGTCCGGGGCTGCTGAGCTTCCCCAGAGCTTGGCAAGCTTAATATAGCTCCCAGAGTGAAACTTGGCCTCGGCCTCTGCACACAGCCCAGTTGGCCAGGACCAAAGCTTTCAGCTGACCTTTCAACCCCAATCCCTCTGTACAGACATATGGTCCAGGAATAGCGGCCCTGCCACTCGCACAGCTAGGAAGCTGAATTTATTGGCTAGGTTTGGCTCAATCAGACCGGAGCATGGCTGCTAAAAGCAGCCTTGAAGGATGGTGCCTTGCCCACTCCCCACCCACAAGCCCTGTCACTGTCTATCACCTCACCCTGTCTTACTGCTTCATAGATAGAACGATTGCTGTTTGAACCATCTCATTCCTTCCTTTGCTGTTCGTCCATCTTGCCTGCGACAGGGTCACTGCCATGGAAATAAAGACTTCAGCCACCTTATTCAGTGCTTACCCCCAGAACCTAGGACAGCGGCAAGTTCCGCTAGATACATAGCAGGTCCTCCTAAATAGTTAATATGAGTGAACATGAGCGCCCTTGCAAGAGTTTACTTTCAGCCCAGAACTTCAACGTTTCCTTCTGTCCCTAGCCCACGGGCTATGACCTGCCTTCCTGGAGTCCATTCACACGAAAGAACAAGGATAAACAAACCTCTTCAGGGTCTCACATTTTGAAGAGTACATGTCACCAGCCCTGCTGATTACAGTAGGTGAGAGTGGTATAAATATGTGGCCATCTGGTCCCCACTCCTTTGAGTGGTCACACACTCTCATGGAACACACATGTGGGATGTTCAGAGGTCCCGTTCTTCTGCTCCCTTCAGTTCTGCCCTCGTGCCTACCACAGCCCCCACACGCTTCCTTGCAATTTACCTGCATGATGTGCCACGCCCCCTGAGAGACTCCTTAGGAGCCCCGATTAGTCATCTTTAATCCTTGGCAGCCAGCCGAAGATCTTGGGGTCATGGACTGAGTCAGCACACACCACGGCAGCAGGTGAATGCAGCGTCATGAACACAGAGTAGGGGTCAGGACGCCTGGGCTCGAACCCTGGCTCTACTGCCAATTGGCTGTGTGCGGTGGGACATGTACTTGAGCTCACTGAGCCCTGCTACTTCATTCCGTGGGATGAGAATGATGTAGACAGTAGCGGTTCTCCAGTGGGCTTTTACCAGCTTCACAAGGGCCAAAATATGGGATAGGGGAGAAATGTATACTCTGAAGATCCTACGAGTGAAATCATCAGATTACAAACTGGGGTTAAAAGGGCCGGCCCAATGTGACCCATCTGCTTGACCTGCACATGCTTCAAATTTTTATATTTGGCTTCAAGGGAAGGGGGCAGCTCCCTGCAGACGCCACCAGCCCTGCTGATATATGTCCACCTCACTCATCCACCTCTGCTGCCTGCCTGGCCCCGGCTTCCACAGTCCCACACTCGATGACCGCCCCCAAGGTCTTCTCCAGATTCTCGGATCCCTCGATCGATAGATTTCTGAATCCCTTACTGGCTCTAAAGTTCTGTGACTCCACATGGCTTTGCTTTCAGACCCTGTGCACAGGAAGCCTCTTGAAAGGGATGGTCTAGGGATGGTCTCAGAAATCCTCCCTGTAGTAGGAAGAAATATTGACACAACGGGAGTCCTGGCTCTTCTCCAAAACTATAAATTCCAAGGAAACTTCAGAATCTACTAATTCTGCCTCCAGATGTGCTGACAGTTGGGGCAGGATGGTGTTGGCCCAAAAATGAGATGCCCATAAGTGAGAGAGGAGAATGTGGTAGATGGTATTACTGTTCCTAATTTTTCACAACCTTTGCCTTGTGTCTCCATAATACTTCCCACTAAAACAGGCACTGCCTATTTCTCTGCCCTGCCCATGTTGGGGTGAGCCACACTGCTTGCTTAGGCTGATGGGATACTGGTGGGCATGATGCCAGCTGATTTGGTTTTGATTTTGCCCTCCTGCGTGACACCACGAGGAAAGCGTGCCCGGAGTAGCTGTTGCTCCTTTCGTGTGGGACTCGAGGGGCAGCCCTGCACCCAGCCTGCAGCCTCGCCCAGCTCCCCCACCATCTGAAGCAGAGCCATCCCTGCCAACACAAATTTGCGAGTAAGGGGGAAAAAATGTGTGTTTTTGTAGACCACGACAACTTGGGGATTGTTACACAGCATCATTACATCAAGAGCTGACCACCACAGGAAAGGAAGGTGGGCGGCCTCACTGCGACATTGCCAGGGGAAGCAAAAGGCAACCGGCCACCCGAGGGCTCCTCAGAGCAGCAGTGCAGTGTCCCCCATGCACACACCTCCTCCCTCCCCTCTGTGTGCAGCAGGCGCACTAGGAATTAGGGGAGGATCCCTTCCTGAGTTTCCATTCTTTCTCTCTATCTCAGAGACAACGGGCCATGTTCTAGACCGATCCATGTGCCACACCTGCCCATTTCCCCCCTCTGCGATAAGCTCCTGGAGAGCAGAGACCGCGTTCTGATCATTTCCGCATCGCCCTCAGCATGTAGTAGAGCAACAGGCACTTCATTGACTTGATAAACACTCATTATAGAATCGAGAACAGAGCGGGGTCTGTCCCCAGGATGACAAACAGCCCTCAGAAACAGTGAAATCTCTGCCAGGGCTGAACCACACTAAACCACAGGGGTGGCCTCTGGGCCACAGTCTCCCGGCCCATGAGGCCTGGTCGGTTCTCTGGGGCTGCCGGGCCTGCGCACACGCTTAACGAAGGCCCTGCAGGGGGCACGTCCCGTCAGCAGGCACACGTGAAGCACCTGCCAAGTGCACGCTCGGCTCCAGGAGCAGCCTGGGAAAACCTGTGCAAGATGGCCGGGAAGTCCCGCGAGAGAAGGGCACCTACCTGGGGAGCTGGGCGGGACGACCAGATGGAAGTCTCGCGAGAGGAAGGGCACCTACCTGGGGAGCTGGGCGGGACGACCAGATGGAAGTCTCGCGAGAGGAAGGGCACCTACCTGGGAGCTGGGCGGGACGACCAGATGGAAGTCTCGCGAGAGGAAGGGCACCTACCTGGGAGCTGGGCGGGGCGACCAGATTGATTCCTGGGGGCGCTGCTAGCGCTCCCGACGGCGGGCCCATGGCAGATGTGATGACTCGATATGGAGAGCCCAGGGCGTTGAGGGGGGGCCCCACTGCACTCAGAGTCCGTGGGGCACTCACGGGGGTGTCCGTGTAGCTGGGGTGGCTGTCCATTGGCTTCCCTGTGGACAGGGCTGCCGATGGGCTCATGGACGTGGAGCCGGAGTGGCCAGGGGAGCCTGTAAGGAGAAGAACATAGATGAGGGGAGACTGGGGGGGGGGGCACAGGGATGGCCCCTGTGAGAACAGAGCCGCCCCCGCTCCCCCGCTTGTGTCCTGTACCCTGCCGCTCGTGCTCACACCCCACACTGAGCTGCTAGAATAAAGGCAAGGGAAGAACAGGCAGGGCGAGGGCCTGCTCTCGGACAGAACACGCATCAGTGTTTTAGTTGTCTGCTGCCCGTCTGGAACCTACCTTGGACTGGGTCACATCAACAGCTAGGGCCACAAAGGGCATAGCCCACGAGCCTTCCACCCCCACCCCCGCCCGGGCCTAGGGGACTGGCCTGGGCCAGCCAGACAGGGAAGGGGAGTCAAGTCCAAACCCACATGAGGCGGTGAACTGAGCAGGTGCCTGAGCTGCTCCGGAACGTCCTGTCTCACACTCCTATTGCTCTGAGAGCTGGGGCAGGGCTGAGCCTGCAAGTCAGGAGAAATTCATTCACTCACATGCAGTGAACATTTACTAAGATGCAGGTACAATTCCAGGTGCTGGGGATTCGGAACCCAAGAGAACACAGTTCCGGCTGTCAGGGGTCACATTTCACCATGGCAAGGGGGGCAGGGGGCGGGCAGAGGCTCTAGTCATACCCTTGGCCGCCCGTATCTTTTGCAGCTTCGTGCCCATTAAGGTCTTTGCCCTGCCTATCTCCACAGCATGGGGTTTTATCAGAACTCAGGAAGAAGACTCAGGGTGGCTGGGCATGGCTTACTGGCCACAAAGGCCCAGGAAAGCAAGTGCAGACAGGCCTGCCCAGGCCGTTCCTACCTGCAGGCACAGGGAGCTGTGGTCACAAGTGTCCACAGAACAGGCCCTGGGCACATGATCGTCTGGTACCATTTCTCCCGGGTAAGTTAACTCCAAGTTCCCTTATGGTGAGCTGCAGCTCAAGATGACAGAGAGGGGCGCCTGGGTGGCTCAGTTGGTTAAGCAATTGCCTTCGGCTCAGGTCATGATTCTGGAGTCCCGGGATCGAGTCCCACATCGGGCTCCCTGCTCAGCGGGGGGTCTGCTTCTCCCTCTGACCCTTCCCCTCTCATGCTCTCTGTCTCCCATTCTCTCTCTCAGATAAATAAATAAAATCTTAAAAAAAAAAAAAAAAGATGACAGGGAAGGAGGGTGTCCCACTGTCCTCTCAAGAGCCCATCATGGAACATTCTCTCCAGAAGAGAGAAGCTATAAACCTCAGGATCCGTAGCAGCAAAGCAGAGACTAGAAAAGCAACAGGGCAGCCTACCCTGAATCACAGCGCTGCTTCCCCGCGTGGTTCCCTGTTCATTCAAGGAGCAGCTCTTGAGTACCTGCTACATGCGGGGTGCTGTCCAAACCCTTGGGAGACCTCAGGGGTCACTAAGTGTAGTGTTAGGAGCAGGATACAAGGAGGGATGTGCTCCCTTCAAATGCTGGGGAGGGGCAACAGCACGTCAGAAGTGTAACTGTGGAGCTATTCTTTTTTTATTACTGAGATAATAATGGACACGCAACATTATATTAGTTTCGGTGTGCAACATAATGATTCGTTATTTGTATATATCGCAAAATGATCACCACAAATAAGACTAGTTAACATCCATCACCATGCACAATTAGAAATTTCTTTTCTTGTAATGAGAACTTTTAAGATCCACTCCCAGCAAATACAAGACAGTGTTTTTAACTATGGTCACCATGCTATAATTACATTCCCAGGACTTACTTATTTTATGACTACAAGTTTGTACCTTTTGACTCCCTTCACACATTTCTCCCACCCCGATCCCTGCCTCTGGCAACCACCAATCTGTTCTCTGAATCTATGAGCTCAAGGTGGTGGTATTATTATTATTATTATTATTATTATTATTATATTCCACATAAGTGAGATCACACACTATTTTTCTTTCCCTGTCTGACTTAGTTCACTTAGCACAATCCCCCAAGGTCCATCGTGTTGTCACAAATGACAAGATTTCATTCTTTCTTATGGCAGAATAACATTGCATCTCATACATATCTGTTAGCCATCCATTAATGGACACTTAGTTGCTTGCACAGCTTGGCTATTGTAAATAATGCTGCAGTGAACATGAGGGTGCATATATTTTTTTGAGTTGGTGTTTTCTAACTAATATTTTCTCTGTGCAACTACTCTTTTTTTAAAAGATTTATTTATGGGGTGCTGGGTGGCTCAGTCGGTTAACGGTCTGCCTTCAGCTCAGGTCATGATCCCGGGGTCCTGGGATTAAGTCCCACGTCAGGCTCCCTGCTCAGTGGGGAGTCTGCTTCTCTCTCTCTCCCGCTGCCGCTCCCCCCACTCATGCTCTCTCTCGCTCGCGCACTCTCTCTCTCGCTTATTCTCTCTCTCTCTCAAATTTATTTGAGAGAGAGAGAGAATGTGGCAAGGGGAGGGGCAAAGGGAGAGAGAGAATCTAAGCAGACTCCTGCTGAGCATGGCTCATGACCTGAGCCAAAATCAGGAGTCAGACACTTAACCGACTGAGCCACCCAGGTGCCCTCTCTATGCAACTACTCTTAAACATAAATATTCCACTAGAAAAATGTCAACCTAGAGTTTCTCTTGAGCTTCTGCTAACATGGTTAAGGTCTCCCCATGGAGAGAAAAGTCACTGCCACTGTCAAGGAAAGTCTGACCCTCCATCATTCTACCCAGGGAGTTTCCATCCATCAGGGACAATGGTCTTACAAACAGATAAATCCCAGTCACCTGTTCTAAGTAGCACAACTGAAGATGCACCACATTCTGTGGGTCCGCACAGGAGTGCCCAAGGGGTCACATGGGCAGCTCGGACTCTTATCCCGTGTCCTGATCAGCATTAGGCAAATTCCATACA
This sequence comes from Phoca vitulina, assembly GCF_004348235.1. Lineage (NCBI taxonomy): Eukaryota > Metazoa > Chordata > Mammalia > Carnivora > Phocidae > Phoca > Phoca vitulina. The sequence goes on from NW_022589729.1 coordinate 3,229,561, forward strand.
TCAACTCATTTCATCCTGACAGTAAGCCTGTGAGGATCACTTTAGCTTTTTACAGATGAGAAAACTTATGCTCAGCTTCACCCCCATGCTGCTCCCTGTTCTGGGATGATTTGCTCTCCCCTCCATTTCTAGCAAGTTCGTATTCATCCTTCAAGGTCTAACTCAAGTGTCACCTCCTCCAGGAAGCCTTCCCTGGTGTTCCTGGTCTGGTTTGATGCCCTTTTCCATTTTCTAACAACAGCCTGTGCTTTGCTCATATCTTAGCACTTATTATACTGTGTCGCCATATTTATTTATTTCCCTGTCTTTTCCATTAAACTGGGAGAGGGAGACAAGCGTCCGTTTTTGCTTCCCCGCCCCCAGCAGGGTCCCTGGTGCTGCCTGGGTGTTCAGTGACAGAGCTTAGATTCCAACTGTCAATGTGAAGCCCACACTCTCCCCTGTGTGTGCTGTCAAGGACAGCGAGGATGATTTGGAGAGCCATCACCTCACAAAGTACAAGATGACTCAATTATGAAGGGATCTCAAGCTGAAAGTTTATCTGAAGGAGAGAGAAAAGGGCAGCTTCCAAGAACACGAGCCAGAAAAACCAAAAATCTTCCCAGATGGCCACTGATTGGAAAGAACAATTTTAGACTCTTCTGAGGCCCTGGAAGGCTGTGACATTTAAAGAGGCCAATGTATATCTTGAGCCTGTTCCTAAGATAACATGTGACAGGTGAGCTGGGAGCCAGCCCGCCCTGATGGGTGAGGAGCTGTGCTCTCCCCGCTGGGACGGCCCCACAGCCCGGCCACCTGAAGGAAATCTCTGTGCCCTTCCGGTTTCAGCTCTCCAGAGACAAACCAAAGGACCCCGCTACACTCCTTTTTATTCTGCTTTACGTGGATCTCAGAGAGCCCCTGTCTTTCCCTTCTGTACCCCGACAGCAGGCCCAGAGCGTGGGACAGACACGAGATGTCACTTCACACATTCATCAACCCCAGAGTTCCCAAGGTGTGGACCTGTAACACAGTGCTAAGGGACATTTTAGGTGGTATTTTAAGTGGCAAACTTTAAATATATATATTAATAGTTCTATAATTATTTTTACTGTTTCCTTCTATTTATAGCAAGTGACAGCTTCTATTTTTGCATAAGATTATCTTTCTAAAAATAGCTATTTAAGTTTTCAAAAAGAGAGTAGGGGAGCCTAGGTGGCTCAGTTGGTTGAGCATCTGACTCTTGGTTTCGGCTCAGGTCATGATCTCCAGGTCATGAGATGGAGCCCTGCATTGAGCTCCATGCTCAGGGAACTCTGCTTGAGATTCTCTCTCTCCCTCTCCTTCTGCCCCTCCCTCTGCTCACACTCTCACTCTCTCTCTAAATAGATAAATCTTAAAAAAAAAAAAAAAAAAAGAGTAAAGTGACCTAGGACAAAGTCTAAGTACAAGGATACTCCATATGCAGAACACATGGGAATAACGTGTAAAGGGATGATGTGTAGGAGAAACACTGACCTGCACAAAAACATAGGAACGTGGGCTTTGGGGAACTCACAAGTTGTCCCAAGAATAAAATAAGATAATGTGAGGGTGACTGCAATGAAAAGTACGCTGTTTTTATTAATAATAATAATAATAATAATAATAATGAGGACAATCAGAATATGCCTTGGCTGCTCAGTGAGGAGCAGGATATGGCTGAGACAGACTGAAACAGAGTTAAAGCTTGGTTTGCAATGGCCTTAAAATATGGTTTGCTTCTGCTGAGTCAGTGATCCAGAAGAGGTGGGCTACTTTATAACCATATTTACAAAAATAATAATAAAATTCAAAAAGACAGATATATCTTACAGGATTGCAGTTTGGTCCTGTGCCTCTCCCATGACCCAGTGGTTCTTAGACATGAATGCTTTGCTTTTAGAAAAGGTGAGAAGCCGTGCCTTAAGGACAGACGTGTTTCTCCATGGGAAATTAACCCGTCCTGGACACCTGAGCCAAGCTGTCCATGGCGCTTTCATCGGCCTCCCTCCCTCTCTCCTCTTTTTCTCAAGCCACATGGGAACCACAGCCAGGACCAAAAGCCACCACACGTTTTCCAGAAACCCGGCTTCTAGCCCAGATCCAAAGTCAAGATTTCCTCTAATGCTTCCTTCCCTCTTGTCCCTTCGGCCCCATCCTCCCTGGCCCCCCCCACCCCAGCAGCCTTGCTCTCTCCCTGACCCCCTCTTAATCCTCTTTAGCCACCTGGAGCCAGCCTGTGCCCACTGCCAGACACCTGGGAAACGCACAAACCCTCTACTCCGCGGAGTTGATGCTCTTTGCTCAGGCAATGATTTGTTTAAATAAAAACTAACTCATCTGATGGGAAAGGGCTAGTGGGCTTTCTCAGGAGCTTCTTCAATTCTCTTCTGGCAACATACTTAAGGAAAGTCATATTTCTGGGCCTCATTCTGCCCAGGGGTCTCCAAGACCCCTCCCACTGCTGCTTCATGAACACAGAGTAGGATACAGCCCAGGGGCATCTCAAAGAAGCAGTGCAGGTCACAGCCATCTGGCACGGTCTGAGTCTGGACCACTTTCCGAGGGGCCCCCCGTCATCGGCAACTGGAGCGTGGTAGACCTTTGGGCTCTTTGGGATTCCAAACTGCAGTTTGCGATGCTGAGTGTCACCAGCAATCAAAGCTATTTGGGAATCTGCAGGGCGCATACACTATCATGATTCCTAAAGTCTGCGTGTGCCTCCTGGTGATGGGGCGTCCTAGCAGAATACAAGACGCTGAAGCCACAAAGTCTTAGGTTGGATTCGAGGCTCCGCCTCCTTCCAATCACATAAAGTTGAGCAAGGAACTTGACCCCTCTGAACTGCAGTTCCACACCCAAAGTGGAGACACACACACTTACAGTGGACTGCTGATGAGAGCACCTGAGAGCAGAGGCCCCGGGGTAGCAACTGCACTAAATGACTATCCTGTAAGCGTTGTGAGGGAGGGACTGTGTCTGGCTTGAATGCCATTGTAGAAGATCATGGACATCAAGGGCTGAGCCCAAGCCAGGCCATTAGTAAATGCTCTATTAAGGATAGTCATTGCCATACACTGGTACGGGCATCCCAGTTGGTGATAATATTGAGTTTTCTGAATCGGTTAGTAAATAGCCACTGCTCTGAGCCCGGAGCACCCCTCCGTCATCCCAGCCACTCCACCCTTCCCCTAGGATCGCCCAGATCTCCCCATAATCCAGGCTGGCACAAAGAGGTCCTCCACGTGACTTCCAGTCTGACCGTCTGCTGTCCTACTGGTTGTCACATACTTTTCATTTCTATCCCTTGCTATTAACCATTCCCATTATGGTACCCAGCACTGAGCCTGGAACGTAGCAGATGCTCAAAAGATACTTGACAACAGGATGGGAGCAGTGGTGGGATCATTTTTTGTTAATTAATGTGTATAACTATAGAGAGTTCATCGGTACGAATTACTTGCATCAGAAATCTCTGTCCCTGGTGTTTACCAAAACGAAAATCTCTGACTAACGAATTACGCGCGCGTGCGTGCGTGCATATGTGTGTGCGTGTGTGTGTGTGTGTGGAGGGGGGCTTGTTGAGAAAGAGAAGCCCGGGTACTCAGAACTACAGAATTCTTACCAAAGTGAGGAAGTTGCCTAGCAACCTCCTCCTCAGCCAATGAAAGGAAAATGTCAAGCATGAGTCTTCCTGACTGGCCAGACAAGGGAGCCAACGGCTCAGTGTTTCCACCCCTTTGAGGCTGCGCCAGGGCGTTCGCTGGCCCACTAACATGCCTCTCCTGCACGGAGTGGAAACTTGTAAGGAATCTTGATCCTGGCTAATACCCATCCCCAGGGAAGGGGACAGAGGTAAAGATGTGCTCTTTCTGAGAGTCAGGACTCTCCATCTGAAGGCAAGGGAGCATCGCACGGCCCAGTCCCATTCAACTCTCTCCCACTGGGGCACAATCACACGCCCAAGCCTGTCTCCTTGTCTCCAGTTGGGGGACGTGGTGCATGAGCCCCAGAATCATAGAGTAGTCAGACACCTGGCTTGTTCTTCCTTTAAAAAAAAAAAAAAAGATTTATTATTTATTATTTGAGAGAGAGACAGAGAACATGGGGGAGGGGCAGAGGCAGAGGGAGAGAATCTCCAGCAGACTCCCCACTGAGCACGGAGCCCTATCTCAGGACCCTGAGATCATGACCTGAGCCGAAATCAAGAGTCGGTCACTTAACCGACTGAGCCACCCAGGCGCCCCCTGGCTTGTTCTTCCTAGTCTAAGGGAAACTTACACATCCTTTCCCCTCTCCCCTGGCTCAGAACACACAGGCAGGCTGCAGAGCCAGGTAGGCAGAGGCCTGCCACAGGAAGGCACTTGAACTGACACTTTAATCGTCACCTCCCTTGATGACTAACAACAACAACAAAAGATAACACTCATTGAGCAACTGCCATGGGCCAGACATGGCTCTCAACACTTTACATATATTGACACACTTCATACCTACAAGCCCCGTTAAGTTTGGTACGCTTACCTCTGCTGTACAAGTGTAAAAGCTGGGGGACGGAGAAATTAAATACACTGCCCAAGGGAACATGACCAGAAAATTACACAAGTGGCATCTGAATGGAGGGAGGAAAGCAGCAGATCCGGGTTTTAGCCCCAGCCCCACCACGAGCTTCACTGCTCTGGGGCTCCTCCCAGCAGCCGCACAGGACGGCTCTCCCTGCCTTCCCCAATCCAACTAGATGCCTCCCTCTGGACTTTGACCCTGGCACTTTCTTAGTTTTGGGTGTTTTTCTAAAGATTTTATTTTTTTTTTTTAAGTAATCTCTACACCCAGCATAGGGCTCGAACTCACTACCCGGAGATCAGGAGTCACATGCTCTAGGGACTGAGCCAGCCAGATGCCCCTGACCCTGGTACTTTCTGACTAGGACACTCCCCATGCTGACTCTGGCCCCTCCCAGTTCCCAGCTGGCTGGGGCCCCATTCCCGGGAGTCCCAGCTCCGCCTGACCTTTCCCTCTCCCTTCTCCAGTAGAAGGGGCACTCGGATGCCAGCGGTTTGCTAGTCCACGTTTCTGATATTTGAGTCACGATCGGCATGTTCAAAAGCACCCGCACAGAAGCCTCAGAGCTTCACGGCCACCCTGACGTGGACAGGAGGGTATTGCACAGGCACAGAGCTCCACAGTTTAGCAGGTGCCAACCCCAAGGTGAGAGGTGCCGAACTCCTGGGCAGTGAGGAGCAGAAGCAGAAGCCACATATTCTCTGCTCTCAAAGCGTTTTCTGGCTTTCTCAATGGGGAAAATAAAGGAACGGGACAGAAGTGGACAGTGTGTGGGAGAAGGGGCTCAGCGGCCACGGCCCCTCAGCACCAAGGGAGGATGCAAAGATCAGCAGCTGACCGGTTGCACGCAGCTGGCCAGCCTTTCAGAGCCTCACAGGGCCGCTCCGGCTTCCTGCAGGCCCCCGAAGGAGGGCTTAGGGCTGTTCCGGGTGGGGGATGGGGTTGCTTCTCCCGGTGCTTGGGGGAGGGGGAGAGCACAGTGGCATCCCTTCTTCCTTCCCCCTCCCCGCCCCTCCATGCTCCCATCCCCCCAGCCCCTTCCATCCCACCTCCCCTAAAATCTGCAATGATGGAGGTAGTGAAAAGCAGGCAAAGATTGATAATCAGCCTCATTATTACCAGCATTATATATAATTATAGCAAAACCTTACTCATTTCGATCAATTGAGAGAAAAAATCAGTCTAAATTCATGACAAGTTGGCAGATTACTTTTAAATTACAATTTTATTACTTCTAAGTAACACACGTGAAGAGTTTGTGTTTCGAGTACCACAAGCTAATGGTTATTAAGCGGAGATTTTATAAAATCTGCTTTAAAAGAGTCTTTTGTAATTAACACTCCGTTAATATGCTAATGATGCTCCTACCAGGCTTTTTAAATTGCTTCAAAACAGATGTAACTTAAACAGGGCAACACTTCTACAATCTTATTTGCTCGACAAATGTTTTTTTTTTTTGGTCATTTTTTTCTTTTTGGGGAAGGAGCAAATACAAACTAGTTCATACCATGACCAATTTAATCACCTTTCCATATCAGTTAGGTCATAAATTAATAAGGCCATATTGCTTGGGGTTAGAAACCATACTTTCAGGACTTGAGGAATTACCTCATTTTAGAGAAAAGAAAATAATCCCAGAGAGTTTGCACGACTTGCTGAAGGCTACAGGGTCAGGACAAAAACACTGGGTCTTCTGGCTCCCAGATTCAAGGTCATTCCACCCTCTACATACCGTCTCACACTCACAAAACTCTTCATAACGATACGCTATTTATTTCTATGTTTTTATTTCATATATTATATATATTTCATATATTTATTTCGTATATCATATATACGCTATTTATTTCCATGTGTTTATTGGTTCAGCCAGTCAAAAAATATTTGTTGAGTGCCTACTATGTGCCAGACCCCAGTCTAGGCACTCGGGAGAGAGCAGTCCCTCCTGGGGGCCAGCGCCTAGTTCACAGAAGCTTCAAACTGACTCAGAGCGGTCAGTAGGGCAGAAATTATCCCCATTAGATCGATTTAGAAAAACAGGTTCAGAATGATAAAGTGAGCTTTTTCAGAACTTGCTGTGAACGATTATAGACCTAGAATCTGAGTTGAGTCTAGCACAATTTCTGGTAACCTTTCTGCATGTAATTCATGACATCTTGCTTGCATACCACCTTTCCTACCCAGGACCAAATTACCAACCTTGATGGTACAGGCGGATATTATGCTGTGTCTAACTCATAAGAGGTACGCCAGGATCCTGGAGCAGGGGCTCACTAACAAGGAACACTGTCTGTCCCTTTAAACCAGCTCCGTATACTGGCAGACCATGTACCCGTTGGTCCGCCAAGACAATGCCGATGAGTGTTTCAGGCATTGGCTGAGGGTGCCCCCACCTCACCCCTTGTTCCCCAAGTCCTTGAACATCCATCTTGTCCACATCCAGCTCTTGAACCCATGACCTCAATCCCGTTTTCTGTCTCTCTGGACTTCTTGTTCAGATATGCTCGCCCTGACCTCTAAATATGGACAGTCTTCTAAAGACTGCAATCATCCTAAAATACAGTGAACAACATCCCTCATGCAATGTTATCATTAGGTAATGCACACAGGATCATTTGTTCTCAGCTTCTAAATACCTAAATTCCTGGGACCCATTTACTTAGCCTCAGGCCCAAGAAACATTTCTAGAAATAATTCATCTCCAAATGTTAGGCAGATGCAGACTGCAGAGCTTGTAACAAGTTTATCATTCCTTCAGGACAGGGGATGGGTCCTAGTTCTCGGGGTCCTGCACAACACTTGCACAAGCCAGATACTTAGCCAATGTGTGCTGAACAACCAACCTGGCATTCCCAGAAGAGTCTAGAATATTCTCTCCCTGCTGATGATCTCTACCCTTTGCTCTGCTCCCCTCATCGCTGGGGCTGAGAAATCACAGGTACCATGAGCCCCCAGCTGTCCAAGAGACTGCTCCCCCATGACACTAGTGACCAGCAAAGGAGAGGAAGGAGACGCCGAGGCACAGACATGAAAACCAGGCCAACCAGCCTAGAAGAAACATCCCAACATATGTGTTAAGCACTTTCTTGGCCGCTCCTCTGACTTCTTGTAAACGCTTTCTGAATTAAAGATCACAAGCTTTTTCATTTTTTAAGTTCAGATGTTGGATTCTGAAATCCCATCAGGAATTTGAGCTTGATTTCGAACCTAGACATTTCCTGTCTCCCTCCCCCTCTCTCAATCACAGTGTTTAATAAAGGCAGCAGGGGGCTCCAGGTTGTTCAGTGACTCATCAAAGTCACTGGCCCTGGGCCAGAGTCTCCTGAAAATTGGAGGGGTTGGAGGTCCCAGGTCCCAGCTCTCGTTCTGCCAGATCTCAGGAGTGCCTGCCCTAGAATGATTTGTTAAAACAGAACTTCCTGGAACAGGCGCAGAATCCATGTCTCACTTTGCTTTGTCAGCATCTCCTGGTGAGCCGCCGTCTGATGCTTTAAGAACAGGCACACCTCCCCTAAGAAAAATCTACGCACAAAATTCTAGCTGAATTTAGAACTATAGTCTCCAAAGGTTCTGAAATGGGAAGGGAGATCTTTTACCGTGTGTTTACAATTGTCCAGGCTTTATTTTATGAAATCCCGACACTGTAGAAGGTTAACACTGACCCTGTGTGGTGAGTAGTATTGAGTTATTTTACCAAAGGGGGGGTGGTCTGGGGAACCAGGTCTGAAGACCACAAGCAGCTGCAGGTCCTGGGCAAGCCACACCTGCTTCCCCAAGTGTCCTCACCTGTAACTAAGGGGTCACCCCCATGACCCGCAGTCCCCTCAGTCTAGCTCTGAAGACTCAGCTCTGTGGCAGGGAAGCCAGGGAAGAGGCTGTTCAGAGCCAGGGATGGGCACCACTGCAACCTGGAGAACACTCAGAAACTTCTCCAGAACGACCCCCTAGGGGTCCGCAAACATACGGGGACACTGAGCATCCCTATGCCTTAGTTTCTGCTATTTTAGTTACGGCTATTCTCACCCCACGACAGGATTCGGACTGGAGCAGTTGCAACGGGAGGCCCTAGAGCCAGCCAAGACTCAAAGGTTTACTCTCTGGTTCTTCAGAGAGAAAGTTTACCGATTCCCACCCTAGAACGTAAAATCGGGCTCCGTGTATTAGAATAAAGTGGGGTCCATCTGGAGAAATTTTTGATTTTTGTTTTCTCAGTACCTTTGAGTGCCCTGCCCCCCACCCCCAGTCATTTTATTCATTTGCTGCAATTACACACATCCAAAAAATGCATTATGATCCCTAAGAAAGTTGTGACGAGCACAGAGATTATGTTAGTTGTTGTTCTTACACATAATTCACCCACTTGTGGCAGATCTGGGACTCCATCCCCCTGCACCCCCCCCCCCTCCACCCTCCCCGCCCCCCCCCCCCACCCGGCAAACAGCAGGTACAGCATAGGTCTTCAACACAGCACCCTGGCACCTGCCTGCATTTGGATCCTGGGTCAGCTGGGTGACCTTGAGCAGGTTACTAAACCTCCCCATGGCTCATTTTCCATCCATAAAATGGGGATGCTGATAATAGTAGTGCCTTCCCTCCAGGGGCCCTTGAGAATATTAAATAAGACGGTGCTTGCAATGCCCATGGAAGAGGGTCTGGCACACGGTAGGTGCCCAATACACATTAGCTACTATTTTCACTCCTTTGTGACAATCGCTGAGCCAGGACCTGGATTGATCCCATGAGAGCCACCCAAACCCAGGCATCCTAGAAAATAAACTTTTACATTCCCTGGGCCTCTGAGTCTTCCCCTTTCGAATAAGAGAAAATCGCAGCTTCCTCTGGGATCCCCTGGCATCCCAGCCACCCAACTCTGGTGGAAAGTTCTCTGCAGACACAGAAGCAACATCATGAGGGGAAGGAAGAGGTGGAGAATTTAGATTCGTCTTTACACAATTTCTTCCCCCAGTCCTATTCAGCTCTCTGTCTCCTGGTAAGATTGTAAATGTTTCAGAAAACAGTTTACACTAAATATGTTCCTTCCTAAATCTCATAAACAGTTCCTCCTTCCTACATAAACCCTAACCACTTACATCCATGGTAGGTCCCAATTAACCACCCACACATTTGCAAGCGGAAAAATATGTTCTAGCGCACGCATCCGTGTACAAACACACACACACACACACACACACACACATCCTCCTATTGCCCCCCGTACATACACACATGTGCGTGGGCACACGTGCCTCCAACCCAACCCCCCTCTCTGGCTCCTCTGTGGCTACCCTTAGGCGAAAAGCAGAGTGTTCCACACAAATGTCAGGGTCAGCTGGGCAGGACTCTTGCAGATCAGCAGGCCTCCAGGAGCAGCAGCAATTAATGCCCAGAGTCCCTTGCTCCTGAGTGACTGCAAGGCTCTCCTGTGTTTTATTCCTCAGAGGCCAGGCAGTGCCGAGGCGGGAGTAGGGCTCCTCACCCCAGCAAGGGGTGTGCTGCTTCCCATGGCTTCCCGTCCCCATCCCGAAGCAAGTGTGTGGCCCTCGGTGTCCCGAGCGGCAGCTCAGCCGAGCGGGGGTTCTGGAGCCCGACTGCCTGTGTCCAAATCCTGGCCAGTGCCACTTTCGAGCCACGAGACCTTCAGCACGCCACTTCGCTGTGCGGTGCCTCGGCTTCCTCCTCTCCAAAAGGAGCAGGATCATCATGGTGCCTCCTGGGAGGGCTGTCCCAAGCCCATAGTGTCAAGTGCTCACAAGGGGAGCGGGCCCTGCGGACGTGTGGCCGCGCGCTCGTGAACTGATCTCCTGCTCTCGGCTCGCACCCTGAGGATTACCGCACAATTGCATGGGGGAATTACAGGCTTTGTTTTGCCATCTTCTTAGAAGCAGCAACTGTCTCCTCCAGGCCAACAAATCTCTTACTGAGCAGCCGGCCAAGCCAGAACTTGGGAGAGAAGGAGAGAAGGGTTCTCTGCTCATCACAAGGCAGGGCCAGGTGCTGGGAGACGGGGCACCTCTGCGAGACCACGGCGACCCAGGTAGTCACCACCCCTTGGCCAATCTAACCCGTCCCTCGTTCACCGATGGGACGATGATCTCACATCTGGGAAGCACAGCCCCAGACACAATCCCCAGGGGTCATTTCCCAAGGGTGACTTGGTGTCCCTAGAGACCCTCATAGGGAATCACAGGAGCTCCCTGCAGTTCCATTTGCTGCTATATAAAAAGGCAGGGGGGCATGCACCGAATCACTGCATGCACGTGGTTCCACTCTCTGTGCCAAGGCTGCAGGTGACAGCCACTCCAGTCCTCAGGTTTTCCCTGTGCCTGTGGGGGGGGGGGGGGGGCTCCTCCCTCACTGCCAAGTTCTCAGACAGACCTCCCTGCACTGGGGCCGTGTCCTCTGGCTCGGTGTTTTAGCAGCCTCCTAACTGGCACACGCCAACAAAATGGAAAACATCAACAGAACTAAACAAAATAATTGTTCTCCTCCCTCGGGAACAAGGAAAAGTCGCATCAGAGGAAGACATTTAAACAACCTGATGGCCCTTTTCCCTCCCGCTCCCCATGTTGCATCAGTGTATTTTCTTCTATGGCTGCTCTGGTGTGTTTCCTTGTATCCGAAACCGAATTACACCAACTACCAGAGCCCCCACAATTGTGAGACTCGAAGCCAGCAAAGTATATGCGTCTTCGAGGATTTCATTTTATTTCCCCAGATTCCTAATTCATTATTCTCCAGTAATGTTTGGTTTTTAAATTAATCTGCATGTTAATGCTTGAGCAAAATGGAGGGGATTAACTTTTATTAAGTACCAGATACATGGACAACACTAAAGTAGCTGCCTTTTCAAATTTAATTCTCAAAACAATACCCTGAGAATGGGATTATCAGCTCCATTTTAGAGATGAAGGCACTGAGGCTCAGAGAGGTTCAATACCTTGCCTAAAGTCACACAGCTAGTATGTGAATCCAACTCAGTTCCCTCGCTCTTTCTCTCTCTCTTTCATGCTCGTTTCACTAGATCAGATTGAAGGAGTACTATTATAAGTTTGAGTCAGGGGCTTTTCTGGAAGGTCTCTCCCATTCAGACCCCACATAGCCTTAGACTGGTCCCTGCCTTGTTGAGTCCTTTGTTTCCACTCATAAAATGAGAGGTCTAAGATGCTCTTTGAGGTCCCTGAGGAGACTAACATTCCAAGATTCCAGCAGGCAATCCCCGTTGAATTTGGGGCTAGACCTTCTTTATCCAAACTTTCTCTTAGCTCTCTCCCTGGATCTTTCCATCTTTACCCAGTTATTCACTCCCACTGGCTCAGAGGGTCTCCATGGCATTCATGAAGCCATGACCTCCCAGACCTTGGGGTTCCCGAGGATCTCGAGGACAAGCACATCCCTCAGACCTCAGACAGCTGAATTCAGAGGGAAAAGGAAAAAGTGTCTCAGCTGTGAATGGAACCAAGATGGGAGCCGAGAAGGCTTTTCACACCCAGGACCCAACTATAAATGAGATCAGATGTCCCGGTCAGAGCCTTGGCCACCACTCTTACTGGGTCATATCATGAGACTGGCCCCAATGACTTCAACATCCCCTCTTCCAGAACGGCATCCATGGCCCCCCACCTCTTGTGTCCCAGCAACAGCCTCCTCCTGCATCCCAAAGAGCACAGAGCATGAAATATTACAATGTGTCTGTGTGATAAGCCTACTCTGTCCAAGTGGCAGAGACCGTGTCTCATTCACATCTGTCTTCCCAGAACCTAACACCACGCTTGGCTCCCAGAAACTCCCCAAGGCACTCTGAATGAATGAGCAAGCCCCCTGGCCCAATGCCTCCCCGGCAGGGACCACATCCACCTTGCAATGTCCCTCCACGCCTCACAGAGGGTCCTGCCCTGCAAAGGAGGCAAGCTCTACCTGCTAAGCCCTCGGATGAATTGCCTATCTGTCCACACAGGAGGTCCGCAGAGCAGGGACTTTTCAGTTCTCAAGACCTAACAAGAATTTCTGCTTTGTCCTGTCTGCCAGCATCCGCAGGGCAAAAGATCCTCTTTGGCTCCCAAGAACGCAAGCTACAGGCCACCAGCTGACAAGTGAGAGGCCAGTTGGTCAGCTGTTGGTTCCATTTATTCAAAGCTGGACAGCTTCTGCCACTGAATCGAGGGAGCCTCAGGACGCCCGGAAGGCAGCCCCTGCGAAGTGGCGACTTGGACCTTCAGCCTGCCGGTCCTGGGAGCGCAGACTCCCGCCCCCAGACCCGACCCTCCACCTCGGAGTGGAACTGCAGGCGGAGACCCCAGCAATGGAAAGCAGCAGGGAGGGGGCGCGGGGCTATTAGCAAATCAAAAGGGAAGACAACAGAGGAAGGAAAACACGGTGGCAAATTCAAGTGCTCCGTTTTCTTTTTTAAAAATCCAATTGTAGGGAGATCTGCTTTTAAATAAAACAATCATGCCCTTGTTCCCGAGTATCGCAGGGACTCTTAATAGACAGGGAAAACCTTTTTCAACGCATTTTTCTCATTACAAGTTGGATAATAGGTACATCCTAGTGATTGCCTTTGACCCTTCCACTTTGCACACGCACACAAAAACACTGGGTTCTAACAAGGCTCTTGTTCTATCTGGGTCTCAGATATCTTCTCAGGCAGGTGGGTTTGAAGGCTCTTGGAATATTTGCATGCCCTCTCTTCTGCTCACTCATGCTGCTACGCACAGAGCCTCACCTCCGACCATGCCCTCTCCCCTCCCCGCCCCTGCACGCACAGACACACTCGCGCGGAAACACACTACGAACGCGTACAAACATACATGCCCTCCTCCCAGTTCACTAGCATCCGGCTGTCCACGTTTCCCGATTCCCCTCCGGCCCGTCCACACAGGTCCCCCCGGGGCAGCCCGAGCGCAGGACTCACCGCCAAAGCCTGTGGGAAACTTCATGAAGTGAGAATAATTCCCATACATGTTGACTCTTCAGCTCATGTTCCTCTCCCGAGCGTCTTCCGAAGAGCGCGGCCTCCCGGGCTCCCGCGCGCAGCCGGGCTGCCTTCAACTTGGGCTAACAGGAGTGGTCATCGCTTCCTCGCAGCCCGGGCAGCTCGGGCTGGGCCAGCCCTCCGGGATTAGTCTGGAATCTGCCCCTCGCTCGGAGCGGCCACATAGCGCGTCCGGGCGGCGGGCGGCGCAGCAGCTGGTGCCTGTCAGTAACCACGCACAGCGCCGCCGCCGCCGCCGCCGCGTCCCGCCGCCCCGCCGCCCCGCCGCCCCGCCGCGCGCGGGCGCCTGCTGCTGCTGTGCTTCCCTCGGGGCTGGGCCGCCGCGGGCGCTCCGCCGGCTCCGCGCCTCCCCGGGGCGCTGCGGGCGGCGGGGCCCAGCGTCCCGGAAGCCCAGATCGCGGCGTGACCGCCCCCCCGTAGGGCAGGAGCCAGGGAGGGAGGGGGCGGGTGGCAGGGGCCGGGAGACTCTGGAGGGGCCTCCTCCTTGACTTGCACCCACAGACAGCGATGGGGGCTTTAGTAAGAGGCATTTTCCCACTCGGGCTCCTGTCTGTCCGGTGCCCAGGGTGTTTGATCTGTGCCGGGGGGTGGGGGGGGGGGTAGGGGTGAGGGCCAAGAGAGAACAGAGCCCCTTCGTTAGCGCAAGATCGGAGAAGTGTGAGACTCCATCCCCAGCTATGGAAAACGAAGCTACAGCCTCCCTTGGATGTGGGGTGGGCCTGTCCTGCCCTACGGGCCAGAAGCATTTGTCTGCGCTCTCCCAGTAGAAGCTGACGGGTGCAGTTGGGAGCCTGAGCTGGTTCACAGGGAACACGTGCGAGCAGGGAGGACGCGTTGGCTCGAGGCGGTGGTGGCCGCTCACTGGAGGGATGCGTTCACCTTACACACCCGCCCTTGTTTGAAAGGCACCACTGAGTCCTCACTGAGCCAGAGACTCTCCGGTGGAAACCAGCCACAAATCAAAGAGTCCAAGTCTCCCTTTGATATTCGGATCTGTTATACAGCTTTCCTGACAAGCTACTGCCGGGCCTATACTTGGATACCTCCAATCATGGGAGGCTCACTACTATCCCATTCCATTTCCGGACAGCTCTTACCATAAGAAAGTTTTTTAGTTGAACTGACATCTACCTCCTCTCTGTAGCTTCTGCCAACAGGCTCTAGGGTACTCGCTGCCACCACACAAGAGGGGCCTGTGGGGATCTTCTGCAAATTCACAGATAAATCTCCCGTGCCCATAATCTACTTCTGTAGGCACCCTTGCCTCGTTCAACCATCCCATGTATCACCAAGTATTCGAGTCTATTGACAACCTATTCTTTTTCTAGGAATACACTTCAATTCCGGGAGACCCTCAGGGAGGGGAAGGGGGTCGGCCAGGCTTGAATACAACACTTCAGCTCTGATCCGGGTCTCCTCCCCCCGGTGTTTGGATTGGCAGGGCAACGCGGGTGCTGTCAGCACACCCACCAGGGTCGTGGGCTGAGCTCAGAGAGGCTGGGACAGGATGAGAGGTTTGCCCTTGATGCGGCATGGCACATGGAGGGAGGTGAGGCAACTCAAGGCCCACAGGAAAAAAAAAAATCAAGATTTAAGTGCTAAGAGAACCCAGAGCAAAAACTAAGAATAAAGGCCCAGAGACAGGAACAGAGTCCGGATGACGAGGGAGGAGGGGGCCCAGATGGGAATCAGAGCCAAAGTCGGTCAGGAAGGAGGAAGAAAGATGCAGGCTGTCACTGGGAAGGTGTGGTGTGCCCGGGGCTTCCTTGGCTGGGGGCTGACCTCAGAGGCTCAGCTGAGAACTGGATAGATGCGGACCGTGCAGAATAGGGGGGTACTGTTCGCCTCCCTGCATGAGCTCCTGGACAGCCCCATGTGTGAATTCGCATAGAACTAACTTGACAAATGACCCACCCACCCACCCAGCTGTATTCTCCTTTATACGCAGTCTTCATCCTCTTCTTGGGCGATCGGCTTTGGGGCCAACATGCAATACCATCCTCTCCTCTGAAGTGCAACATTTGGGTTCACTCATCACCCCGGATCTTCTGGGGTTCCTGCTTCTTTCATCCAGTGTATGTTATTCCTCCCCCCATTTTGTGACTTCTGAAGATCTGACGCACTGCTCCCATATTTTATCTAACTTAGGGACAGAAATACTGAAAAGGACATAGCAAGGACGTCCTACAGCAGACCAGCGTACCATCCATTTATGAGGACCATGGACACTTGGCTCATACAACACTCGTTGTGTGGCCTGAAGAGGCTGTGTCTGCAGAGAAAGCGAGTCAGAAGCCAGCCTTGCTGGGTACCAATCCCAGTTCCATTGCTTACAGCCTCACGATATTGGCAAGGGACTGACTCTCCCTGGGCCTCGGTGACCGCATAGGTTTGTGATGAGGATTGAGTCCACATGCGTTAATCACTTAGGAGATGGCAGAGACACAATTAATGCTCAATAGGTATAAGCTATTTTGATGATGATGATGATGTAACTTAAGCAAGTCACTTTACCCCTTGTTTCTTTTTACTCATTGGTAAAATGATGGAACAGGGCTAGAGGACTTCCAAAATCCCCTCCAACTTGAAAATTAAATGCAAATGGATCCACCCCCCAATTCCGTAACTGTCCATTTTCTCCACAGAAGTGTCTGCAGCGAGTGTCTTACTAAAACACAAACTACCATTTGGTACGCGTGTCCGAGAAAGAAATGAGTTATTCCAGCACAACTGGCTTTTTGGTGAACCAGTGCTGGCAAGGGTTCTTCCAAGTTCTCAGAAACCATCCTTTGAAAAGCTCTCCTTAGAGCCTCATTCAAGGTCAATGTCAAGATGATCTGTCAGCAGTGTGGGGTAGACCCTACTTTCTTCCCCTTTTGCTAAGTTAGGTGTACCTGACCACTTCGGCTCCCAGAATAAAGACCAAAAGCCTTAGCCTGGCATGGAAAGGCCCCACCGTCTTGTCTCAACCTACCCTTGAAGCTCCATCGGGAGGAAAGTGCTCTGGGATAGAGATCATAAGGCCCAGGACCTCAGCCCCACTGCTCTCTAGCTGTGTGACCTTGGGCAAGCTCATTTAGTCTTGGGGGTGGGGCGGGGGGACACCCACACCACTCACCTCACTAAGGCTTCTGGGTTTTGTTTTTGTTTCATGATCAAATGGGATGAGAGGAGAGCATGTGTTTTGGTTTGGTTTTGGGGTTTTGTTTGTTTTACACTCCAGAGTTCTATACAAATACAAGGAAGTAATATCTTCTTGTTTGTCTGTTTTTTTTTTTTTTCTTCCCTTTCTCCAATGATCCCTTCTGGTCTATTTTGCTCACTGTGGGAGCACAGTACGTTCATCCCAACTTGTGGTTCAATGTTATGTCCATTCACCTTCTCCGACCTGCTTCCCCAAATAAATTGCTTTCCTGCCTAAATATGCTAGAACACGGTAGGTGCTCAATAAATATGTTCGCATTAAAAAAATGCTTGCTATGCTTATACCAAAATATCCCCGCATGCTTTCCTTGTGATACCTTCCATATGATTTAACATCCCATAACAAGCCATAAACTTTGTCTAAAGTACAAGACATATAAATATGGTTTTTCTTTCTAATCCACATTTTTGGCTGGTACCACAGTGTCTTGTCTAAGACCATTATTGATATAACAACATTAGCCTGACCTAAGCCCTTCCCAGACAACCCCACTGACTTCAGTCACCCCACTGCCCCCAGCTGTTACTGGGTTCTCATTAGGATAGCAAATGAAAAACCAAATGTTCGATGTCCATAGTGGGAATTAGCTAATTCATTCATAAGAATTCTGAGCTCACTTCTTGTCAAGGCTAATTATCTATTTCTCTTAAGTGGTATGTTCTGCTTTTATTAAAGCCATTAGTGCCTTTGAGTAAATGAAAAGGGCATCTGTTTTCACTAGTATGTTTGACACAGACCCGGCATATGTTATGTTCACCCTGGTAATAAAAGGATATAGCTTAACCGCTGGTCTCTTTGTGTGTGTGTGTGTGCACGTGCTTTTGAACAATGGCAATAGAAAATACTATTTTGCAGTCAACATGAATAAAAACCAAAGTCATTTATTAGATATAAAATGTAGAGGCAAATATCTCTACACTGATGACACCAATTAACATTTTTATATTTGTGTGTACTTCACCTGCCTAATAGTATATAAAGTTTCAATGTGTTTTCCCAAATACTAGAGTTAAGCAGGGCATACCGTATTACCCTATTTTTATAAATGAGGAATTTGAGTCCAAGGCTGTGAAGTCAGGGAAGGAAAGAGAGCCACTCTAACCAGTCAGATTTCAGATGTGGTCTCACAACTAGAACGTGAGAGAAATGGGTATAAGACCAGGCCCCTGACTCCGACTCCCAGCCAACGTGTCTTTTACCAGACCTTGACCTTTCCCTTAATAGTGATGTGTTTCTATTATATGTGTTATGGGGTGGGAGGTTCTTACATATTGGTTTTTTTTTCCTCTTTGCTGTCACTCATTCATTCACTTATCATTTAGCCAAAACTTATTGAGAGCTTTTTGCCTGTCAATCACCGGGGTTGCACTAAGAGACAATAAGATCAAGTCCCTGACCTCATGGAGCTTATGCAGTCTGATGGAATAGCTGGAGAGCAAACAAATAGTCAGAGACATAAATATATCATTAGAAGCCATGATAAGTGCTATGAAGGAAAATAATTGGATGAGATGAGAGACTATAGCAGGGAAATATAATTTAAATTGAAAGGTCAGGGAGACTTCTTTGAGGAAATGACAGTTATACTCAGATCTAAAGAAAGAATAAGATTCAGTTGGGCGAAAAGGAAGAGGTGGGGGGAGCGTGGACCAGGCGGAGGGAACAGTAGGTCTCATTGCCCCGAGGAGGGAATGAGCTCAGTGTATTCCAGAAGCTGGGGAGTGCAATGTTCAGGTCTCCCCTTTAGATGACCTGGCTTCCAAGAGTTCCATGGGTGCATTGTCTCGCCCCTGGTTCTGTGTTCAACGCGCCACGTCAGCTGCGCACTGCTGGAAACCTCCCTTCCTGGCTTTGTCTCCCCTTCACATGCTGGTCAGATTCAGATAACCCACTGTTTTCCAGGGCTGCCACCCCACGAATCCATCTCTGCGTGTGTGTTCCTTCTGCTCTTCTGCTCAGAAGAGTCTTCCCCTCTTTCTGTTCTCTGTCCAAATACCGCCCTTCCCCAAGACTGTTCTCATGGGCACTTTTCGATGGCCCTCCGTTGGAACCACTCTCTCCTAGATTCCCACAGCCCGTAGTTGGGACCATTCGTGTGTCCCTCATCACGTCCCTCCTTGGATGATTATCTTGAACGCATCTGAAAAGCCCTCTTACTAGGCAGGAAACCCTAAATAACTGGCAACTGGGTCTGAGTCCCTTTTGCAACCCCAACAGCCTTTACAACAGTGTCTAACACATAATAGAAATCCAATAACTGCACGAAGGATGAATGAATGAACGAAAATTTGTTGATTATGCTAACCTCTCCTGATGTCAACCCCAGGGCCCTAGACATGAGGAGGGGACTGTTCCTAGACTCCCAACAGTTTTTACAACCCAATTTTCATTTTCATGGGCTCCTTCTCATGGAATCATACACTCCTGTGTGGACAGACTTGATCCTGGCATTAATAGAGTACATCCATCTTGGTGACTGAGAGCCTCTGAGGACGGAAATGAGGTGCCTGATTCAGAAAGAGAGCTGATCAGCTTTCAATGAGGACTGTCTCAGCTATCACCAAAACCTGGGCCATTTCCATAAGGTCTAAAAGGTGTTCAAAGACACATGCTTTATCTACAAGGCGTCCCCCATGGCTTAGCCACCAGTCCTGTTAGTATCGTAGCCAATTGCTCCAGTCACTAGTGAAACAAGCCGAGTTAAACTTGCCCTAAGGGAGTTGTTCCCAAACTTGGCATCACAAATACCCGGGAAGCTTAAAAAAATTACAGAAGCCTTTATCCACCTCTAGAGATTATGTATTGGCTTGGGGTTGTGGTCTGGGTTTGGGACCTGCTAAAAGAAGCCTGGGTGATCCTAATGCGCAGTTAGATGAGTTTGGGGACTACTGACTTAAAGAAAGAGAACCTTTCTTTAACAGGAAGCTAAGAAGGAGCCATCAGCAAAAAATGAGAAACCATTTCCTGGGATGATTCCAAGGAACCGGTAAAATCCACTTTGCCCATTTGCTAGAACACGCAATTGGAACTTACGAGCACAAGAAGCTCTTGCTTAGCAGGAGATGTGGTGGCTGAGGCCATCTGCTGTGTGGACTTAGCATATACTGACTTGAGGTTTGCTGGGACCATGTGTGACATATTCACACCCCAGCCCCTCTGCCATCAAAATCTTATTCATTAAAGGTACTACCTAAAGGCTGTCTCGTCTGTCAAATCTTCCCTTACATACGGTTAGTACTTCCCTGTTCTCCAAAAAACTTGCTTAAATATTTATTTAGTTTAATTTCCCTTTGTATCATAATTACTTGTTGAACTAGGACCTTCTTCTTGAATATAGGGACAACTTATTCATCTTTATAATATCAAAGAATCTAGCATTTTGCTTTGTACACAGTGAGTGCTTAATAAATGCTTATTGAATGGATGCTAAGATGACAGCTATGAACCAGAGAGGCTCTATCCCTGCTCTCACGAGGCTATAAGCTACAAGTTTAAGGGTAACTTTCAACCGCCCTTAACTCCGAACTAATAACGTTGTCATAACATTTTCAAGGTGGAAAGAACGGTTACATAGATGCCTCCATCTCTTTGTTCCCAGTCAAATGATGGTCATAAAAACACTCCCTGTCATAAACAACTCGACCACAGCTGCCAAGCACATGGGGGCTCTCAGGATACAGAACAACCCTGATCACACAGAGCTGAGACCAGAGGGAAACATCTGGTCCCTTCTAGAGAGAGGCCAGCAGTTCAAATATGGGACACTCTAATCCAGACTGGGTCCAGATCCAAGGAGTCACAGCCAAAGAGGTGGATGTCAGCACCAGACCTCAGGAAGGCCTGCTCAAGTCCCGTGAGGGAAGAAGCAATCCTGGCGTAGAGCCCAGCCCCCAAGACGAGGCCACTGGCACTTACATTCTGTTGAACAGACGTGTTTCGGGCTGGCTACTGGCTGCATATATTCAGGTGTAGATTCAGAGGCTGCAACCCAATCGCACACAGGCCAAGCGATCTATTTTCAGATCCAGCTCGCTCTTGGGGAAGAGGCTCTAAATATACCCTCCAGTGACTGCAGGAGGCAGATTATCATTGCTGGCAGCTGAGCAGGGGGGGCAGACAGGGACGTCAAGAACCTCACCATTACCCTCAGCACAGCGCAAAGGCCCCACCACTTGTAGAGCTAAATTTACATAAGGGCAAGTGTCTGTTAT
The DNA here is from genome assembly GCF_004348235.1 of Phoca vitulina. Taxonomy (NCBI): domain Eukaryota; kingdom Metazoa; phylum Chordata; class Mammalia; order Carnivora; family Phocidae; genus Phoca; species Phoca vitulina. The sequence continues at coordinate 3,250,532 of NW_022589729.1, forward strand.
ATTTGACGGGGTTTTCTTGTATGAGCGCCTGGCCGTGGGCTCTGTATGGCAACAAAACCACTTTTTTGTCCCCTCGGAAGAGCCACTGAGCATATAGATGCCACAGAGGAGGACGTAGGCAAAACTGACCTTGTTCTGTTCTCAGGTATTCACATCAGAGGAATGTCTTGCAATTATATAAGCAATGGTATTAAAATTTCCCCCGTGCATAACACCTGATCGTCTACAGCATGCTTTTATAGCTTATTTATAAGCAGGTATGAAATATTATTAAAAGCAAATCCAAGGGGGCTGCAGTCAGAAAGGATGTTGGATATTAGGACATGAGAATTTATCTTGCTGTAATGATTTTCTCTGTAATGGGGAAGGCCTTTTGAGTTAGTGTTCAGCCAAGACATAGTTCTCTTACTGCCAAAAGCCAAACACTGTATAACTAACTCTATTTCCAGGCAGCTAATCCCAAAAGGCCAGAAAACACTTAGTTCCAGAAGGCATTGAGCGAGAGCTGCATTAACCACCAGCATTCAGGTAACTGCCGAATAGCAAAAATGAATAGAAATAGCTAAAGGCAGAGGGAGAGTTGATCAGGGGCAGGGATGTGGCACAAGGAAGGTCTTCAAAGTCGATATTTAGCAACATCAGAGAGAGTTTGAGAAATCTCTGTACTTAGTGTATTAGAGTAGCCTCAGAAGGGAAACTAGGCCCCACTGAGCTGGTACCAACCACGGGACACGGAAGAGAATGAGTGGAGGAAGTCGGGATCTGAGACATTTACCCCTGCAGTAGGGTTGCTCAGAGGGTCCATACACCATCTGCACGAGACTCATCCAGGAGGCTTGTTAAACCCAGAGACTTCTGGGCCCTGCCTGGACTCTCTGATTCAGAATCTTTGGAGCTAGAGACGGCCTGGGCATGAGGGTCTTTAACAAGCTCCCCAGGTGATACCCATAGGCATTGAAATTTAAGAATCACAGCTTTACGGAATGGTATCTAGAGAAGGCCAAACCTTAACCGGGTATGCGCGCCATGTTGCGGTGTTAGAGATTACTCATTGGCGCCTCCTGGTTACTCTGCAAAGCCAACATTAATGTCTTTTCATAGGCCGAGCTCCTAAAGTCACGGTTGGTATAAGTAGTGGAGTCAAGCTTAGGAAATTCTTTTGACTCTAAATATTGTGTTCTCTCTACCACCCTTCACCTTGAAGATGCAATCCTTGAACTGTCCAAACCCTGTCCCCAGCAGGCAGGAGGCCGAGGCTCTGGTCAGATGAAGGTTCTGGAAAATGGGTTGAGGTCAGGGGTGAAGGAGGAGTGAGGGAGGAGTGAGGCGGTGTTTGCCTGCAGCTATAGGTTTGAGAAAGACTTAGTTGGGAGAAAGTAGGCCCAAGAGAGGAGAAATAGTTCAAAGCATTCAGGATACAGAGGGCTGGCTGAAGAGGAACACCCTGGCAGAAGGAGCCCCAGAGGATGCCCAGTTAGAGCTGGGGATACAGGAAATGAAGGACGGCGGGGTAGGGGCAGATCTAGAAGCAGTTCCCCAGTGCAATGGCCCACAGGGAGAGGAAGGGTTTTCTGGCTGCCGGTGACGTCACCCTGGGCAGCTGTTAACGTGAAGCGTTATTTCTGGAATTGCCCAAACATCAGTGACTCTTAAGGGGGAATTTCAGACACAGCAGCAGGCTGGGCACAGATATTTAAGGACTGGAGCCTTTGTGCCGCCTCATCAAAGCCTCTGTCTGAGGCTGATGCCGCCCCCTCCCGCCTTGGCCCTGCACGGATGCGGTTGGTCCTGATCCTTCACGGTCTTCAGCCAAGACTGGAAGGGCTCTGAAATCCAAGGTGGAGAAGGCAGGGGCAGCAGAGAGGACTTCCCCTTGACATCCTGGCAGATGGAAACAGCTCCCAAGGACTTCAGGCCACCAAAAGCTAAAGCAGAAAGGGGGGAAATTCAGTTAATCCTATCAGCAGTTCCTGAACATCCATTATTTCCCCAACTGTTTGAGGGGCAAGGATACACCCTTTCTACACTTCAGGGAAGGATCAGTCATACCAGGTAATTTAAAAAAGCAATCATGATTAGGGCTAAAAATTCATCACCCCTTTTCCATTGGCAATTAGGCAGAGGACTGTTAAAACTTCCATTTATTGATCTCCCTGGTAGGCCAGGAGGACAGTGGGAGTGAGGTGAAAGGGCACCTCCCACCCTCCCTCCCCATCCATCCTGTGCCCTCCCGATAGACTAATCCTCCTAATGCATAGCTCTGATGGGACTCCTCAGACCAGATACTCTTCATGGCCCCCCCTCTGCCCATGGAGGTATCTACACTGGGTCCCCTTCCACTTCTCCAAACCTTCAGTCCTCCCCTTGACTGAGCCCATGCTAGTCTCCAGAAAAGTGCACAGCACACTCTTCCCCAAACACACCTGGCACACTCCTTCTCCTTTGTTCTCTGCTTTCGCTCAAGCTGCTTTATCCTTCTGGAACACCATCCGCCCCACTATTCATCCCCATTAGCTGAATCCTAGCTGGTCCTTCTCTGGGCACCTACATGTCACCTCTTCCTGATCCTCCCAGGGAGGTCTCTCTCTCTTTCTCATCTCCCCCTCTCCCTCTTCTCTGTGTGGCTGTCCATATCTCCTTCTCTCTCCCTGCTCTTGAAACTCCCACCCCCACCTCCCAGCGCTGAGTACCTCCCTGTTGTGGTCCACAACTAGCTTAGGCTTGTGACCCTTGGGTTTTCTCAACATGAAGCATATCCACAGATGAATATCATTGAACTTGCTGCTACTAAAAACCCATCCTTCATGCCCTTTGAAATTCCTGCTCTTTTCTCAATGTCTACTGAAGGCCTGGCCTAATTGTGATGAGGCAGGGACCTCGGTTTCCTTTGGGGGTGGGGGGCAGTGAGACTCATCATCCCACCTCTGTGGATCAAAGTCTTTTGCTTCGGAAGCTTTCTGTGTCACACGCCCCCCATCCCTGCCCCCCAGCAGAAGTCGGGACCTTTGTTTCTATGCTCTGGTGGTACATCCACTCTCCCTTGCCAAGCACACATCCCAGGTATAATTAAACAATTGTACAACTCTTTTCTTAACACCTGTCTCCTTCCACAGACAGAAAGCTCCGTGAGAGCAAGGCCCACATCTCTTTTATTCATCATTGAATCCTGGGACATGGCTGATAGGCAATGAATCGTTGGTGAATGGATGACTGGCTTTTATCACACTCTGTGCTGGATGACAGCTTTGTGTGCATAGTGTGTGTTTTACCCATCCTTCACTGTCGAAGAATACAGGTGATATAGGACACTCTTTGTACTCCCCAACACTTCCATCGTGCCTTGTTCCTAGCAGGTGCTCAAAAGAAAAAAAGAAAGAAAGAAAGAAAGAAAGAAAGAAAGAAAGAAAGAAAGAAAGAAAGAAAAAGTTGTTGAATCTAATCCTCTACTGGGAAAGTAATCCAAAGCAGTGATGGTGAGTCAGTAACATCACATTTGATTCAAAAGCAGACACATTTAGTCCAATAAATCAACAAATGATTATTGAGCACCCAAAAGGCATAGAATGTTTTGTCTGTCTCTCTGTGTGCCTATCTGTCTGACAATGATAAGAGGGGTGTCTGTAGAGGGTCTGGTTTGAGTCCCAGCTTGGCCATTGGTACTGAGTGTCTGTATGACCTTGAACAGTCAGATTCCCTGAATGTCAGCTTCCAGTTTCTTCAGCCTTTAAAATGAGCACAAAATTCTTAGTTCACAGGAACACCGTGAGGATTGAAGGCAGGGATGTATTTGAAATCCTTTTGTAAAATGTGAAGTGTGATAACATATATAATTATTACGAGTGCATGATGCAAAGAAAAGGCAATGAAAGGAGACAGGGCTGTGAGTCCCAGTCACTGTGTAAGCAGTGAGGCGTGATCCACGAGTGGGGCGTGAGGTCCAAGCTCTCTGAGCCTGTCTGTCCTGACCCCCTGACAGTCCCTAAGCCTCCCAAGACACAGGTTCATCACCTTCTCAAATGGGCTCCGAGGCGCCTGGCATCCTGGGAGGAGCAGGCTTACTAATAAAGAGATTGTCTTAATAACGTGAAGTACCGGGTGCCATGGTAACGGGCATTACATGATCTGGAGAAGAGGAGCAGCTTTTGATAAGAATAGGGAGCCTGCAGATGGGAAAAGGGGGGTGGGGATGCACACAGGATGGGGGTGGAGGAAATGCAAACATGGACAGACGCAGAGTAAGCACCAAAGGGAACGAACAAACAGTATTGGTGACGCCTTCCTCTCTGGGGAGCCTCTCCTGTCTGCACCCTGCCAGCAGCCATGTATCTTGCGTATCTCCAGATTTTCTGCTGCTACTGCAGTTGAGGATCCCCCAGGATACTTAACCTGGTAGCCCCCAGTGTTTTTTAAAGATAAAAGCACGTGCAAAAATTTGGGCAAAAGCAGGTTGTGAATTTACCAAAAAACTAGAAACACGGGTTTTATTGGTACTCACTGATGAACGACTTCAGGGGGTATTCTTGTAACTCGGGTTGGCGTGGCCTCTTGCTTGACGATGTTCTCCATGAGTCCGATCGATGTGGAGAACCAGGGTCTGTACACCGTGACTGGAAGGTCAATGCCAATGCTGATTTCCACACCATCAAACTTCATTACTCTATTAAAATATTGTCTGTCCATCTGAGGACACGCCACACAGCCCAGGAGGCTGCCAGGGCAAGGAAAAGCTCATTAGATGGAGCAAGGACAGGGACTCATGCCTGATGAGTCCTTGCGTGCTCCAGATGCTGGATTGGGTGCTTTATCCACATTACCTTCTGCCAGGGAGTCTTACTATCTTGGGGATAGTAAGACTGACCCCCAGCCAGCTGTGAGATCTTTGGCTTTTTTTTTAAGACAAGAACTTCTGTTCACAGACATTTTTATGATTCTGTTATTAAAAGAGCTTCCGCTTCCAGTGGTCCCTAAGTGTCTCCTCCATAACCTTCATTTCCTTTTTCTTCCCTCCTGCTAGTTCATCAGTTAAAAGTGAGGTCCTGAGACAATCATCATGGTGAAGAGAGCCTGTTTCCTTCTGGGCTTTAGCTCTTTTGGCTTGGGTTCCTTCTGTAAAATAGTAGTTGCCTCAAGGGCAAATGGAGTGGCTATTTTTGTATTTATTGACTACATAGATGTTTTTACCATTGCCAGGACTAGTGGAGGTGGGTCTAACGAAGAGGAGGATTTATATTTGGAACTGAGAGAGTTCCCTACTACCAGGATGTGGGGTCCACTGGAATGTCATAGCACGGGTGGCTAAGAATATGACTTTTATGGGGATTTTTAAGGAAAACCAGACTCTTCTCTTCCTCTGTTCATGTAAGATTAACGTGATTGCTTGCAGGAAAAAGGAGGGACTGTCTATGATTCCTTTAAATATTTTATGTGAATTCAAAGGAGCTTTGGATTTTTTCAAAAATATTCTTTAGACCAGAATACGGCAAAATTCAAACAACGATTGACTCTAGGTCATGGAACTTTGAGGTGATTTTTATTTTCTTCTGCAAAACTCTCAATATTTTATGAGTTCCCTATTACATTTTCCTATTACCAATTACATTTACAATGAGAAAAATAATTAAAATATTTTTAAAATTTTAAACAAAATATTCTTTTTTCCTCTGAACTTGTTTGTTTTCTGCCATTGGTGCATCAGCAGTCACAGCCCCTTCCCTTCATACATTTTATTTCATAAGGCACATAGTTGAGGAAGAGCAAATCAAACAAACAAAAAAGCCTGGAATCCTTACCTCCCTGAAAAAGCCATAAGGTTGGAGCCAAAAACGAAGGTTTTACGAGCATCCCCTTGGCGCAGCCGCTCAGGGGCCCACCCACCTGAATCTCATCCCATTAATGAATCAGTCTCTTCAGCTATCCTTCCCCTCCCCTCGCCTCCACTTCCTCCCACCCGTGATCATTTAATTACCATCTGCTTTTCATGTCCCTCGAAAGTCACTGAAAAGATGAGCTATCAAGATTCTTGGACCATGAAAGCCCATCTTGCTCTTCTTCTATCCTGCTGATTTTCCATATGCCTTCATAGAGTAATGTGTGTGTCCTGTGAAATCAGAAGACCTGGGTTCAAATCCTGGCTCTGCTATTTATAGCACATTAGGAAATACACTTACCTTCTCTGTGCTTTCATGTTCTCATCTGTGAAATGTGAATGACAGTTGGGAATATGAGAGATTTGTGAAAAGATGAGAAAACATGTGAAAACACAGGGCATAGTAGCTACTCACTAAACATTAGAAAACATCTGTTCTTATCTCGAGAGGACTGCTCAATTCTCCAACCAGCGCCTGGGGTTTATCAGCAGGCCCACTGGAGCCTTTTGGTCTTTCTCAAGTAGAACCTTCAGCAGTTTAACCCCAAGAGGTCAGGCTGACAGTGGCAATTTCCACAAGTCACAACTGTTGACAGACATTCTGTGATTATCTGGACTTGTGATGGAACTCAGCAACAGCACTGCAGGCCAGGTGTTGAGCCAGCTCTACCTGCCATGGAACATTAGAGCAGTTCTCTTTCCAAGGATTTGTATATTCCAGGAGATTCAATAAACATGGTTTGATCATCTCCCATATTCCAGCCACTGTGCTGGCCTAGGGGACAGAAAGAAGTATAGGAAATGGCTCCTGCCCTTCTCAAGCTCATAATCTAGTGAATAATTTTGATGTGGAAATCTGTATTATGCTATACTTCCCTTTAGCCACCACTCTCTCTTCCCCTTCCCGAATGTGCTGTCTGAGCACCCTCCCCACCCCCCACCGCCGTCAGTTTGCTCACCTTCCACTTGCTTCTCAGTCCACGTAGTCTGGCCTCCAGGGCCACCACTCTAATAAGACTGCTCTTTCCAAGGTCTTCAAAAACCTCTTTGTTTCAGATTTGAATTAATATGTTTTAGATACTGTTTATTTGACAATGGGACAGCATTCAACACTACTGACTGTTCTCTTCCCTTCTTAAGCATGATCCTTTGGCCTCCTTGGCACAATCCTTTCCAGATCCAAATATTCACAGGTCCTCCAGACATCTATGCCTGGATATCTCACAACCATCTCACACCTGCCATAACTTAACTAAACTCAGGATCTTGCCTCCAAATCTGCTTTTCATCCAGGGTCTTCCATCCCCAGATGGCATCTCTAGCCACCATGTTGCTCAAGCCAGAAATATAAGTCATCCATGAAACTACTTTCCCCCTTGCTCCTTTTACTTCATCCCCCACCCATTTCTGTCAGTTCTTCTCTTCATCTTTAATGTACCAAGCTTGATCTCCATCTTCTTTGGCCTAGACTACTACAAAAACCTCCTTTTCCCCCCACTTCCACTGTTACTGTCTCCATTCCATTAGCCACACAATAGCCAGATTTTTTTTTAACGTGGATTTGATCATATTACTCCTATGATTAAAATCCTTTAATGATTTATAATTGAACTGAGAAGTAACATCCTTTACCATAACTTGATCTTTAAGGTCCCCATGACCTGGACCCTGGCTACTTCTTTACCCTAAACTCATACACTCTTGAGCTCCATCTGTGTGTCATAGATGCCCAGCTGTCCTTTCAGTGCCTACAACATGCCACACCCTTTCCTGCCCCAGGGCCTTTAAACATGCTATCCTCGCTGCTTGGAAGGCTCTTATGCCAACTCTATCAGGCAACTCCAACCCATTTTCCAGGACCCAGTATAATTGTCACCTCCTCAGCAAATCCTTTCCTAAAACTCCAATCTAAATTAGATCTCCCCACTATACTCCTTCATAAGCCTTTTTCTCACCAAATCTTATCAAAATTTTACATTTACTTATCCCATTATATATATGATATTTGTATTGCTAGACTTCAACTAGCATGAGTGCAGGCATTTTGTCTATGACCTTAATTGTCTTCCACTGACGAAAGAGACCGGGTAAACAAACAGTCCTCCACAACCACAAAGGAAATTCATGCTGGCTTTAGAGATTAATAAACTTTCTCCTTCATTCAAAAAGATAGGAGTGGAATTCCAAAGACTACTAGGTATTTGAGAAAAATCAGCATCACAGAAGAATCTAGATGAAGAAATAAAACACCCCAGAGAAAACAAAACAGAAGAGACCTTTTAAATGATTCTAATTCCTGTGCTCAGAAAGATTCAGGGAGATAGTACGTGCATAAAACAAAAAGAGTTACTATAAAAATAAAACATCCAGAGAGCAAGAGATTGGAAATGACAAACACAGTGGCTAAAGAGAAAAGGTTGATAAAGCAACTGGAAGACAAATTCAAAAAGACCTCCAGACCATATAGATCATAAAGACAAAGAGATGGAAAATTTCAGACAAAAAGTTAAGAGACTTAAAGGATCAACCCAGTAGGTGGACCATCCATTTAATGAGCATTCCAGAAAGTGAGAATAGAGAAAATGACAAAACAAAGAAAGAATGACAAATGCCTGGAGCTTACAAAAAACACAGATTAGGCCCACCACTCATATATATATCCCAGTAAGAGCTTAGAAACACCAAAGATACATAAAAACCTAAACATTTAGAAAAAATAAAGCTGGTTATCTATAAAGCAATGTGTATCAGACTGTATGCTAAAGGTCAGAAATTTGACATCCACTGCAACCTTTTTATAATGATCATTTGGAAGCATACTCCAGCCAAACAAAGAGAAATCTGAGAGAGAGGAGAGCATGGGGCTCAGAAAGAGTTAAAGTAACCCTGAAGTGAAAGGAATTGAAATCCTATTGTGACAGTTCTCTAGGGGACCTAGAAAATAAGCAAGCACATTAGGAAAGGAGGACAGAGCCCTTTGAGAAGAATATCTTCAAGAGTCAAGGGCCCTCTCAAAATTCATGGCTCTGAAGGTAGTTACTATCAATACTTAATTGAATAAATGCTCACAGGATCATTGGCATATATTGATTGTGGAAAGGGAGCTGAGAAATTCTTTCACAGAAACAACAGAACACAGCTAAGGAGAGTGTGGATTTTGGAGTCAGGTCACCTGGGTTCAAGCCTTGCCTCTGTGACTCACCACCTTGAGAAATTGCTTAGTCTTGCTAAATCTCAGCCCCTTGTGTCTGAAATTGCAATGATGATTGGCCCTAGCTCATGGGGTTATTTTGGAGATGGACCAAGGTAACGTATATACAGTGCTTAGAATGCTGTGCTTAGCACTTCATACATGCTTCATAAAACGATAGCCATCGTTGTTTTATGGAGGCTGATCCTGAGGTGGAGAGAAACTAAGTGGTGTATACAAACAAGAACATGAAGCCCAGATCCAGTTCCTTCCCCAGGAGGCCATGGGAATTTCATGGTTCTTCTATGATTTGGGAAACCTGGAACATTGATTCTGGGAGCATTCTCCTTTGAATGGAAAAGTCTTAATAAGACAGTGTTAAAAAGATAAACTGAGGTACATTACATTTTTTTTTAGAGAGAGAGAGCACCCAAGAGTGGGGAGAGGGCAGAGGGAAAGGGAGAGAGAGAATCTTAAGCAGGTTCCATGCCTAACATGGAGCCCAACACAGGGCTCAATCTCACAACCCTAAGATCATGACCTGAGCTGAAATCAAGAGTCGGATGCCCAACCAACTGACCCATCCAGGGACCCCATTAAATTTTTGAAGAGTTTATTTGAGCAAACATCAGTTGGAATCCCCCAGTGCCAAGCCAAAAGTGGTTAGGGGCACCTAGTGGACAGGAACTAGAGGAGAGACTTTTATAGAGCAGATATATAAGCAAAGCAAGGAAATTATTTCATCTAAAGCTGAAGCCATGTCTTATTTAGGAAAGCCTCGTTGGCCGTTGTGATTGGCTGCTCTTAAATTTTGCTTTCTTGGATACAAGTACATTGATAGGAATTGACTCTGGCTTAGGTTTTGGTTTGCTTAGGTAGGCTACCAAGCCATTACAGCCACCTCAGTCAAATGGCCTCCATGTTTAATTCCTTCAATAAGAGAATTACATCTTTAGGGGCACCTGGCTGCCTTAGTCGAATAGGCATCTGCCTTTAGTTCAGGTCATGATCCCAGAGTCCTGGAATCGAGCCCCGCATCGGGCTCCCTGCTCAGTGGGGAGTTTGCTTCTCCTTCTGCCCCTCACCTCGCTCATGCTCTCTCTCTCTCAAATAAATAAATAAAAATAAAATCTTTTTTAAAAAAGAGAGAATTACATCTTTCTATGGGTCTAATCACACTGCGTGGTTCTGAGGAAAATAATAATTAAATAATCATAACACAAATACTCATTGATTTTTAATCTATAAAATCAGCATCTACACCAAACACAGAGGACCTAATGATAGTTACGAAATAGAGTGTAAATATTTCAAACGAGCAATGGAAAAGTAAGAGAACAGCTGATAGACATCCAAACATGGAGGGAGGTGAATTTCTCATTTTGCAATGCAAAATCAAAAAGTCCTGTCTGAAGTTGAGATATCAAGAAAAATAATCTTTTGAAAATTCAAATTTAAATATATTATTTAAAATGACACAGTGAAGAACAAAAAAAAAAAAACAAAATTAGAAGGAGAGTTACCGTTACTGCAAAATAGGTATATCCTTCCTCTCTTACAGTGAGAAATCAATAAATGCTATTTAAAATTGAAAAACCAAGAGAAAGGCATAAAAGCATTTAGATGGTTCAAGTCTGGAAATCACCTCCAGAAGAACTAGAGACTAGACACAGGGAGGGAAGGGAAGGAACATCTCTACTTTTCATTTTCTGTTGTCCTTTATTGCTTGAGGATTTCTTATTCTGTGCCTATATTACTTTAATTAATTAGTGAGTGAAGAACACGCCAAGCTACTAAACAGAACTTCTGGGTGAAGGGTGTCCTCCACAGAGCTCTGAGGTGAGACTTGTTGGAACTGAGCAGTCTTACAAGTAACCAGTGACCTCTGGAGCCATTCCAGAGTTCTCCCGACATGCGCACCACCCAGGAGTGTTCTTCTTACATCTGAAATACACATGTCCTACAAATCTGAGCTGATTGATGGCTGGCATTACAGGAGAATAGGGCCTATGGAGTTTCATTGGCCACAGCGAAAGAGAGACCCACTGCTGGAAGTGGCCATAAGCTAGAGATTCTAAAGCAATGGTGGGCTGGGTGGAGGCCATGACATGTGGTCAGCATGGTAGGCCCTGGAACCAACGGCCTTATCTGGACTGACACTTACAAGCTATGTGACTTCAGACAACTGATGAAAATAATTAGACCCATTCCCTGGGGCTTGCGTAGCTTAAGTGAGCTCATTTGCGTTAAGATGAGCTTTAGCTGTTATTATTATAAAGACATGCAGATTCTAGCCTCAGGGAGAACCTAATGTCAATGATGACTGTTTTAGAGATTCTGCTAGGTGATGATCCCCTATAGCTTTTCCCTTCCCTAGAGACACAACTTGATTTTAGCCTTGGGAAAGAGAATGCCAATTTGGGGAACAAGAAACTATCAAGACTAATGCTACTAATAAAAGTTAACATCTATCTGCCTGGGTGGCTCAGTGGGTTAAACGTCAAACTCTTAGTTTCAGCTCAGGTCTTGATCTCAGAGTTGTGAGTTCAAGCACTGCGTTGGGCTCCATGCTAGGTGCCTACTTAACAAAAAAGATGTAAGTTAACATTTATCAAGCTGCATGTTTGCCATGCACCAGGAACTGTGCAAAGTTACACACTTCTTCTTAGCCCATCTTCACCATGAGGTGAGACAGACTTTATTATCTCTGTTCTTTTTTTTTTTTTTAAGATTTGTTTGTCAGAGGGAGAGAGAAAGCACAAAAGCAGGGGGAGTGGCAGGCAGAGGGAGAAGCAGGCTCCCCGCTGAGCAGGGAGCCCGATGCGGGACTCAATCCCAGGACCCTGGGATCATGACCTGAGCTGAAGGCAGACACTTAACCAACTGAGTCACCCAGGCATCCCTATTATCTCTGATTTTTTTTTTAATAGTGGTAAAACATAACAAAACTTAGCACGTTAACTATTTTTAAGCGCAGAGTCCAGTAGTGTTGAGTCCTGTTAAAAACAAGATGACAGGCTCAAAATGGAGTTGCTTATGCTAAACCCCACGTCACCAAATCCAGTCAACTCAATTACAGTTTCTGCTCTACTAGAGATGGAATTGTAAACCAGCCAATCAGGAATCTCCTGACCAGCAATGGGTAGGTGATCTGCCTTATAAAACCCCTGCCATCCTCTAAAGGGAAAGTAAACTTCTAATCACCCAGTATAACCTTCTAATCACCTAGTATAACCTCCTTGTTTCTGCTCCCTTCCAACTATAAAAGTCTTTCATTTCATAGCCCCTTCCTAGCTGCTGGATTGGGTGCCGCCTGATTCATCAATCACCAAAAAACCAAGAAGACCTTTAAAATCTACTCAGTTAAATTTTCACATTGTACATTCACATTGCTGTGCAACCAATCTCCAGAACTCTTTTCATCTTGCAAAACTGAAACTCTCTACCCATTAAACTACAACTCCTTTATGATCTCCATTTTGCAGAAAAGGAAACTCAGAGGAGTTACTATGTGAAGCCATGTGAAAATGCGGTTATCCAATCATTTTTAACCTATGAACAAATGGCAATTTGGAATAATTCCATTTAAGAGCCCAAGCCAGTTATTAGAAGAGCCAGATTTCCCAATATAGTCCACGGCGATAAGACCACTCCTGCAGGAAAGCGTGGGGACGGCACCCAGGCCACGGAACTAAGCCATGTGGGAGAAGAGAACCTACAAGAGACACATGGAAAGTGACATGGATATTTTTATGACATTAGAAACAGGCATTCAAATCATTCTAAATTATTCTAAGGCCGAACTATAGGGTGAATCCAGGTTTGCAATACCTGACACTGATTCACTTTGGAGGATCATTTTTTAATATATAAAATGTACAAATAGAGTATTTTCCATGTCTTCTCTTCTTCGGCTTCATCTCTTCATATGACTTTATAGATCTTTAGTCACCGTGGATGCCATCCTCAGAAGTTGCAAGGCTGTAGTGGGCTTTGCAGGTGGATCTTCATGAGCATGAAATGCATTGGGAGGCAGGAGAGTGGGGGAGTGAACTGCGCATCTATCACAGTGATGGGGAGCATTCATGCATTACCCTGAAGCAGAGACGGGGGAGGGGTGCACCCGGAGGCCGATGTCCTCCCATGGCTCAGACAATGGCCTCAGTGGGAACTCTATGGTTTTAATATTCACGTGCACCTCCCTTGGAAGCTCCACGCCCTCTGGAAGGTCCCTTTACCCATCGGTGTGTTTGATAAGTGGCTTTTCCCCTAACCCCTTCTTACCTGCCTGGCCTCACATTCTCTATGCCCTCTCTCTCTCATCACCTCTCAATACATCTCTGCTCCCTGAACACTTCAGCAGACTCAGGCTTCCTCTTATTATTACTTTCAGAAAATTCTGTAGGTGGAAAGAAATTTAATCGGTAATAATAAGGCTTTCTATTTTTAGAGCTCCTGCCTTCTGAGCAACCCGGAGGATGCCACAGTTATAACAGAATCAGTTAAAGGGTTGAAAGGGTCTTCCAAAGGTCTTCTCGAGAAGTCCCCTGCGGAGAGGCAAAACTTTCCTGAACCCCACCTTGGACAGGTGCTAGCCTCCTTTAGTCTGACCGTGGGGGTCAACTCAGTTCCATGTCTGGGAGTCTCGACCTCAGAACCTGCCCCCACCCCCAGCCAAGAACCCTTCTTTCCATCCCCTGCCCTGGTTCCCTTTCCCCAGAATCGTTGCAACGGACTCCAAATGTTCTCCCAGCTCTTAGCATCTCATCCGGCCAACATCTGCACCACTGATACAGTGATTTGTCTAAAATACAGCTCTGATCATACTTGGAGTGCAAGGTTAGATGTGCAGTGTTAGGGGAAGACAGTGGGGATGAGGATTAGGGACAGTGTCACAGGTTGGGACTCAGAAGATCAGAGGAGGTCACCAAAAAGATGAGGGGACGGAGATGTGTCAGGCAGAGGGCACAGCCAACGCAGAGCCTGGTAGTCAGAAGTACACGGAGCTGTGAGGCCCAGCAAGTGAGGCAGAGTGGCCTGAGTGGGGAGAGAAGCAGAGAGGAGCTCCCAGAATGGGAGCCGGGACTCTTTCCAGACGGCAGTGGGTTGCTGGGTGGTGGCAGTCACGGAGGAGGTCTTGGGCAGAGTTAAGTTGAAAGGCCCTGATCCCAAGAAGAGAGGAGGAGACAATATTGGGGAGGATGACATTAGGAAAGTGCATCATGGCCTCATCCTACCTCATTACTGGGGCTCCAAATTCCTTAAACCGGCCACCCCAGCCCCCACCACATACACATGTAGCAGCCCACGTCTCCCCTTCCGGAGTGCAAATAATCCTAGTCACCTGTTGTCATGTCTAAGCCTCAGGATAGAACAGAGGGTCTCAGATTTGGAGTCAAAGCCTGGTTTCAAGTCTACCACCTAAGGGTTTGCCCTCGCCATGGAGACTCACCCTCTTTAGTGCTAAAATGCCACAGAAACACCTCCCTCCAGGAGTGGATGGGAAATGATGTATGTGGAATACTTCGGACACACGGACAGTGCTCAGTCAATGCAGTTTTACTATAAATGTTGCTGTTTTCTATGTGATTCTCTCTCTATTGCCCCAGAGCACCCAGGATCTCTGTGTCCCCAAATTTGAGGCAGGTGTGTGTAGGCTCCAGCTAATGGCACTTCTCCCTTTCCAGCAGGGCTTCCCTGGGTTCTCTGGGCTGAGTCGGATGAGGCTGACCCTCTCAGAGTGGATTAACGAGGACAGGGGTGTGTGTGTGTGTGTGTGTGTGTGTGTGTGTGTGTGTGTACAGGTACATCTGTGTCTGTCAGTTCTGCGGAGAGTAAAGGGGGGAGAGAGAGGGATCAAAAAGGCAAATGAATGTAAGACATGGACCTGAGTCCAGCAAGAATGGGGTTAAAGCAGATGAGCAGCAGGAGGTCTAAGGGGAGGGGTCAGGGTCCCCCTTGCTCAGTCCTCGACAGAGATGGGTTGGGTGCCATGGAGGGTGGACATGGCAGACTGCCACACCTTCTTGGCTCACAGTCCCACTCAGGCCACTCAGGCCAGGGTGAAGTCCTTCCCCTGCTGTGCTACCTCGAAGCTGGGGGAATCTAAGAGATTCTCCAGGGCTCGGGGCTGGGCTGAGATGGCAGGGAGTGGGTAACTCCACCAGCTTCAGGGATCCACCGAGGGTTTCCGTGCTTCTTCTGAGGACAGGCTCTGTGACCACATGCTTTTCCGTGACATCACTGTCAGTGACCTTTGGGGGCCAGCAGGGTGGGGTCCGAGGGGATGGGTACAGGCCATGATTCTTTGGTGGTCACAAAGATTGGGATTGTGAGCCGCCCAGAGCTAGAGAGCAGTCTCAATGGGCACAATGTTTCTTGCTGGACGGGGAATGGCTTCCCTGCCCTGGGATATGCCCAGGACTATAGTGGACCTGTTGTCTTTGCTCCTTCGCTATATTAAAAAGCACATTGTTGAGCACAGAGGCTGTGTGTGTGTGTGTGTGTGTCTGTGTGCATGCACACACACACATATACAGAAGTGTAAAGAGTCGCAGAAAATTGCATTTTGCTTTTAGAACAAATGATGATGATGTGAAGTGGAAAACTTGCAGCCCAGCCAGCAGAGAGAATTGCGTTTTTGCTTTTTAGAAGCCTCGGGAAGAAGAGGAGGAAGGAGGAGGAGGGGTGGGGGTAAGACTGCGCTGATGTTTCCAGAACACCAGATAGCGCTGGAAGAGATCAATATGCCCAATGAGTCCAAAGCTGATTACAGAAAACACAGCCAACTGCCCTGTGTTCACTTAAAGTAATAGCCTTAAACACTCAACAGAGATAACTTAATGACCTTATTGATTTGGGATTTCAGCCCCCTCCCCGCAACAGACAACACACATGAACACTATTACAGACCCATATGTGGTATTTCTTGTTTGTTTGTTTGCTTTGCTTCTTTTCAAAAACTAATGTAATTGGCATGACCTGCTCCACCAGCTTGGAAAATAAAGCCATACCTGTTTTTTATACGTGCATTCATCACTCAGCACCCCTCCCCCCAGCCTAAATTGAAGGATGGCCAGTAGCATCTCTCCTGGGACCCCCCCTCCCCGCAAAACTAAAGAGCCCCAGGTGCTGGCTCAGCCCAAACCGGTGAGTGTAAAGAAATAATTGAGAAATCCGATCAGCTCACCAGCAGCCCCCTCCCCACCCGGCCAATTTCCTGCTGTTGTCACTTCTACCCGAGCCACATGGTGCTGCTGCTGAAATCATGTCTCCCCTCACAGACTGATGTCACCGCACGGTGCCCTACTCGGGCTGCAGAGCTTCCTGAGGGTGGACGAGCCTAGGTGCACCCGCTCGCATGCCTCCCCACCGTCCCAAAGCCATGTCCTCCAAAGCAGGATTGGCAAGAGGCTTCCAGTGAAGATGATCCCCCTGGAGACCCTTGCGAACAGCCAGGGCCATGAAACCCATCATAAGCAACTTCAACCGTTGACTTGCAACAGCTCAACAGGGGCTGGAAAGTACCTCGGACATCATCCAACCCTCTCTCCTTGTTTTACGTATGAGGAATAGGAGGCCTGGTAAGACTGGGTGGCTTTCCAGCATCACATGGCTGCCCAGGGAATGTGCTTTTGTGGGGGTGGAGGTGAGGTGAGGTTCGATCCCTGGAAGGCCTCAGGAGGCATATAAACGTGTACACTTAGTCACCTGTCCTCCCTCTCCACAAAGTCACACCTGTGCCCACACCTGGCCAGCTCGGCTGGGCCAGGGTGCCCCACTGGATGTCCATGGAGAAGTCCCCTGCGTGCCTCCTCCCACTTCCTGGGAAGCCCCTTAGTCCTGGGCCAGCCGGGGAGATCTGCACCCTAGACTCTGTCCAGTGATTAGCCCTTCCTTACCCTGCGTTCCTGCATTTTCAAACTCTCCCTGTCAACTGGCTCCTTCCCACCGATTCAAACATTTCTAAGATAAAAAAAAAAAAGTCCTTTGCTCCAACATTTCTCTCTCCACCCTCCCCACCTACCCCTGCCTCCCCCCTCTGCTTTTCCCTCTCCCTTGTGTTCTATCCTTCATTTCTCTTCTCTCAAAAGAAGTTTAAGCCAACACTCCCCCACCCCCTGCACACACTCATGGCCATCTTCCCAAGGTCACAGCTCCCATAGTGTCTGTCCTCAGCGGCCCCGGGGCAGTGTGCTGGCCACATGCGGGAAAAGTCTGGGGCTCACTCAGCACTGGGAGGGAGGGGTGGGCGCGGGAAGGACAGCAAAACCCAGCTGCTGTCCCCAGAAAGGCCCATGGCTCTACAGCTCTGTGAGTGGTCAGGTGGGAGCAGCCTCGACCTATCCCATGGCCTCGAGGATTCTAGGTGTCTGGATGCTGAGGCAGAGGACACCCCCAAACCAGTTCATTAGATAGACATAGGGCATCTGTTCTGCTGCTTCAGATTAAAAGATCCCCAGCACCAGGGTCTCCCTGCCCCCTCACTGGTCAGTCTCCTCCTGGAGCCTCTTTGATGTGTGCATGCTCGGACTTTCGCGTCCTTGCAGAAG
The DNA here is from genome assembly GCF_004348235.1 of Phoca vitulina. Classification (NCBI taxonomy): domain Eukaryota; kingdom Metazoa; phylum Chordata; class Mammalia; order Carnivora; family Phocidae; genus Phoca; species Phoca vitulina. The sequence goes on from NW_022589729.1 coordinate 3,268,140, forward strand.
CTAGCTTAGAAGCTGCTGGTAAACCTGATCTTCCTGACACTGAGACTGAACACATGCTATTTACTGCCGAAAGGAAAGAAAGAGAACCAAAATATACTGAGCACCTACTAACTGCCAGGCATTGTTCTAGAAGTTAGAAATACAACAGTGAGTAAGACTAGAGTGTTCCCTGCCCTGGCGGGGGGATGGGGGGCTTACATTCTAGTAGGGAAACAACACACATGGACACAAATATAATAACTACAGATTGCAAGAAGTGTCGGGAAGGATTAACAGGGTGCTACATTCATGACAACGCCAGGGACTTCCTCAGGGTAGGGGGATATCTCTCTTAGAAGGTGACATCTAAGCTGAGCCCTGAACATGGGGCTTGCACAGAATTCGAGATGCAGTTTAAAGCCATGCTCAAGACAACATTGTGATGGCGTGTCGCTGTCATCCATGATTTCCACACCAGGACACTGAGGCCCTGAGAGACGGAGTCACATGCCCAGGAGCAGGGCACAAGCCAGAGTGACGGACACCAAAGCCACGCTGTCTCTGTTCCGTCCCCTCCCTTGGGGTACTTGTACCTTCATTCCCAATCATACAAAGCACCTGGCAAGCCTTGAAATCTGGGTCTGCAGATTTTCCCTGAACCTTCTTTGAGATCTAGGTCCAGTCCTAGTAAAGCATAAGTGCTGAGCACCTACTACGTGCTCTCTTCTCTTGAGGTTCTTAGAAGACGAGCCAGTACATAGCCCCCAGCCCAGGCATGGCGTGTGAAAGGAGCGCAGAGTAGGGGAGATGGCTGAGGTCAGGGTTCTTACACAGGGAACTCTGCTGTGAGCTGGAACCCCCAAGACAGTCTGGCCAGGCAGACGGGGCGGGGGGGTTCGAGCTGGGCGCCGTGTGAGCTCAGGCAGGAAGCTGCCTCTTCCGGAAGAGACCTAGGGGCTGCAAGAGGCTGCCTGGAAAGGCTGCCAGAACTCTCCATGACCCGCCACAGCCTGAGAAAGTGGAAACATGGGTCCAAGACTCTGAATCAGTCCATCGGTTGACATTTTCTGAGTGTTTAACTTATGGGTCCTAAGTACCGGATGAGGCACCATGAGGGCACTGAAAGAGCACAAAACCATGATCTCAACCCTGCAGGACTCGTAAACCTCCTTGCAGAGAAGTACTCAAGCTTATGAAACAACTAGAGAGCACTTGCACCCAGCCACCAGGCAGCACATTGAAAGCCACGTGGCTCAGACCGGTAAGGCTGTGAGGGAGGACTTCCGGGAGGAGGGAGACCATATGTGTGTCAGGTTTGACAGGTGGGGAGAGCACCATGCTGGCAGAGAGGTGGTAACGGACGTGCCATTTACTAGAACCCAGAGGAAGGCTAGGTGGAGGACAGTCAGTGAGAGCACAGGCATGGAAATTGGGAGGCCAGAATCCATCAGGTCAGGGAAGAGTGACTCACGGAAGGTTCCTGAGCAAGGCAGTCACAGGATAAAAGCAACACTTGCAAAATTATAATAGTCATTCCTCACTTGCATGCAACATTTTGCAATATTCAGATCACTCCACATACATTATTTCATTTGATGCTCACAAACACCCAGCGAGGGACAGAGTGATCACTGCCTTTTGGAGCTGAGGGAATGGATGAGAGACGTTTAAATGACTTGCCTGTGGTCACACATCTAAAGGAAGGAGCCCAAACTGGAGCCCCATCCCTTGGCCCATGGCAGGTGGGGAGCACAGTACCGTGCCAAGGGCATGGCTTTTGAAACCAGACAGACCTGAGCTCAATGCCAGTTCTGCCAGCTACCAGTAAGCTGTGTGGCCCTGGGACAGATTATTAACGTCTCTGAGCCTCAGTTGTCTCATTTTTAAAATAAGCACAATCACACCTTAGAGAGACGCGGGTGTGTGGTGACGTGTAATGTACCGATGGGCCCGCACAGCACAGATGTCCTACAAATACAAGCTTCCCTCCCTTTCTCTACCGCTCCCTACTCAGATCCTGAACCAACCGAGTCATTAACCCAACTGCCCTCCATCCCGGAGTGATGCCCGTGAAGCTCGAGGCAGATCGTTCCACCCTCATGACCAAGCAGCATGGGTCCCACTTTCCGCAAGGTTGCGGCCCCATCCCAAGCCAGGCAGGGGGTCCCCTCAGCTGGAGGGTCCCCAGACAAGCAGCGCATGTGCATCTGAGAACGAGCCACTGTGGGGGCAAGGGCTGGACCCCAGACTTGAGAGACCATCTAGCACACTGCCACTCTTCCTTGAACAGGGCAGGCTTGGATTTGTTTTCTATTTTTTTAAAAACAAACAGGATTTGAAACAACGGCCCACACAAATGACTTCTTAGAAATCTCACCCTTGACTTATCATTTGGAATAAAAGCAATTTTTTATCCTGGCAAAGCTCTTTATTCTTTTTGGAACATTTTCATATACATTATTTCACTTGATCCTCAGAACGCCGAAAGGGAGACAGGCAGGCTTTACTGTTCCCTTGGAACAGATGAAAAATCCATGGCTTAGAGGTGGGGGTTGGGGGCCAGAGCTCCTAACTCCCTGCCCACAGCACCCTCCCCTCGCTCTGTGCTCAACTCCAGTCCACATCCACCCATTGACAAGCTCCGCTCTGATGCCTGAAATCCTCCCCCATCCCATTCAGCTTCTGAATCATCAGAGACGCTCACGTGAGGCTCTTACAACTGGAGGGCATGATGGAGCAGTTTTGAAAAGAGACAGCTGCCTTGGACACATCCTGCAAGTGGGCTAAACTCTCTACCATACAATCGGGTGTCCCTAACCCACCACCCTGCCCAGGAGCCCTTCCTTACAGCTCCAACCACCCCCTCCAACCCTCTCTCAACCTGGAGCCCTCAAAAAAGCAGAAGACTCCTTTGGAGTCAGCTCACCTGAGGGTTGAGCCTCCAACTTTAGCTGGAGAATTTCCGTCAGTCAGTCCACTCCTGGAGCCTAACTTAGCAATCCTAAGGAGAAGCTAGGGGCTGCCAACCCAGGCTGCTGATTGGCTCCTATGTACAGGAGACCTTCCCCCCCGCTACCCCCCAAGTGGCAGAGAGCAGCTTAGGATGAGAACAACAAAGGAATACTTCCCACCAACCACTGTGCGTTCTAGGCACATAGGATACCTCAGTGAACATAACTGACGAAGTCCCCTGCCTTCACTTGGCCTATATTCTAGTGAGGGGAGACAGAAAAGCAAAAATGAGCATCATCAATCAATAAATGAAGAGGCAGTCTTGGTGCTATGTACCATTTGAGAAAAGAGTATTAGAGGGTAATGCGGATGGAGCACTCTGGGGATAGACAGGGTGGCGTGCGGGTTACTATTTTAAATAAGATTGTCATAAGCTTTGTTGAGAATTTGACATTTAAGCAAAGATCCAAAGCAATAGAGGAGTTGGCAAATGGATATCTGGAGAAAAGGCTTTCCATGCAGAGGGGACAGCCAGAGCTAAGGCCCTTGGGAACAGGGAGGAGGCCAGCATAGCTGGAGTAGAGGACGCAAGGGGGAGAACAGTAGGAGATGAAGTCACAGAGGGAACAGGGCCAGGTCCTGTGGTCACAAAGGGTTTTGTAGGATATTGTAAGGATTCTAACTTTTACTCTGAGTAAAATGGGGGCATTTGGAGACTTTTAAGCAGAGGACTGAAATGACCTAACTGTTAGCATCATTACTCCGGCTGCTGGGAGGGGGCCGGGGGGACAGCTGGGAGACCAGTTAGGAGGCTGCTGCAGAATTCCAGGTGAGAGATAATGCACTTTCCAACCCGGGGCAGCAGTGGAGATGGTGAGAAGTGGTCAGCAGCAGCCATATTGGAAAGGTAGAGCCAACAGGACTGGCAGAGAGGTTAGGTGGAGGGATAGGGCAGTGAGAGGAAAAGGAGGTAAGGCAACTCGCAGGGTCCGGGCCTGAGCAGCTGGAAGAATGGAAATGCCCATCAAGTGAGAGGGGCAGGACTGCAGGGGAGCAGGGCATGGGAGAAGAGGGGTTCAGGTTCGGATGCCCGCTGGGTGAGCACTGGAGATGTTGAGGTAGCAGGCCATTCAGGGCAGCTGCTGCATCCTCGCTGACGGCCGCCGGGGCACAGAAGCAGTGTCGACATCCACAGCCCAGCCCCCAGAGCCAATGGCCCATGAGGAGGGCCTACCCACCAGCCTCATGCTGTAAGCACTCGGTCCCCAGCTCTCCAGGCCTTGCCCCCACAGACCGCTCCCTATCCACGAGGCAGCTCTGAAGGCTCCGGGCTCGTGGCACAGAAAGCAGCCTCAGGGAAGCATTTTCAGACCGAAGCTAATGGTGTCCGGGAAATCGGCACGCTGTCCTCTGTCCAGAACAGCTCTGTCCAATAGAACTTTCTACAGTGATGGAAATGTTCTGCATCTTCCCAGTCCGATGCAATAGCCACTAGCCTGCTGTGGCTTTTGAGCACTTGAAATGTGGCCAGAATAACTGAGAAACTAAGTTTTTGATTTTGTTTTATTTTAAGTAATTTAAATCCAAACAGTCACATGTTTGCTAGTGGCTACCATATTGGATACCATAGTACTAGGTGGTCCTTACCACTCCATACCATCTGGCAAAACTGTGCTCGTCCTTCAAGGCCTCGTTCCAAGGTCTCTAACCTTCCTTCTGTTCATGCAAAGAGAGAGACCCCTCTTTGGTACTCCCATAGTGTTTCATACCTATTTCTAGTAGCTCGGTATTCAGGAACAATTTGGTGGCACTTCTACTCCCCGGTAGACTATGAGCTTCTTGCTGGCGGGAACTGTGACTTTCTCATCTCTGTGGCGCCTGGACCTGGCAAAACGTCTGGCACATAGTAGGTGCTGAACAAGTAATTGTTGAATGAATAGATGAATGAACAAGTAGAGGTTTCACACTTGTGCCCAGTCCTTTTTTCTTATTTCTACTAAGTGGAGGTGAGGTCAGAGTTGGGAGACCAGAAGCCACTCATTCAGTCTCCATCAGTACCCCCCCTTCCTCCCCTGGCAGAGCGAGGGACAAAAATGAGATTGGACCAGGTTCAGAGCCCACTGCCCCCATCTTATTAGAATAAGCACCTATAAGGGAATTTCTAACTCGGAAGCCAAAGGAGGAGAAGATAATTTTTTTAAACAGATAATCATGACAAAATCGTTTTTAGTTAATAAGGGGATGCATTTTACCCAGGCATTTATGTCTATGAAAAGTAAAGGATTCTCTGCTTTCTATTTTACTGCCAAAAGTCATATTTGTTGCTTGTTCTTTAAATAAGCAATCCAGCTTTATCTATGGCCAAGCTCAGTGGTTCAAGCTGCATCACCAGGATGAGGAAACCCCATGCTGGTAGCTCCCTGCAACTCTAGGTCAGGGTCACTGAGGGGCTTACAAAGTGTCCTTAGAGCTAACTGCAGGCCTGAGCTTCTCAGAGCATATGATTTTTCTTGAAAGTCTCATTGCTTTCTTCAAATAGCGTTTGAGTATTTCTATGCTGAAGGCATTGCACTGAGGGTCGTGGAAGGTACAATACCATCCCTGTTCATGAGAAGCTAGTACTTTAGGTAAGAATTATGAGAAAAGTGATTGTGCTTAAGGAAGAAACAGGGCTTAATGGCTTTGATATAACTGTTAGTTTGGGAAATACTAATTTTTTCATAGATTAGACATTGACTGGCCAAGACCCAATGTCTCCAGATAACCAAATTAAGCCTTGAAAGGGATAAGAATGGGAAGGTGGGGGGAAAGAGGGACTTGGAAAAGGAGCAATAAAATGGAGACAGACAGGGGAGAGGGAGAGAGAGGGGGAGGAGGGAGGAGGGAGGAGGCGAGAGAGTGTGAGTTTGGGCCCAAGATGCCTCTGGCTGGGGTTATTTCTTATGTTCCAAACAGCTGGCTGGGTGTATGGAGTTTTGGATGACTCACCATGTAGGAGGGGTGCTGGGGAAAGAAAAGAAGAAGGCACAGGAGATGGGAACCCCCTTCAGTCCCCTCGGGTGGGGCTCTGCCTTCTGTCTCATGGCCTCACCCAGGCCAGCCAACAGCAGAGCCTTCAGTGCTCAGAAGCCATTTTATGAGGTGGTTTTAAGAGTCCCCCCCCCAGGCGACCAGGGCTTTACCCCAGAACCCAGGGACTTCAGTGTCCTTGTTCATAATCCTGAACAGCCACGCGTCAAGAATCTCTTAAAAAGGAGTGGTATTCACGTGTCAAAATGGAGGTGTGAGCTTGAGTCATCCTCCCAGAAGAGGAAGGAAGGGGGAGGGGCAAGGAGGATTGACCTTGAGCATCGACTCTCAGACGGGAGCTGGATTGCAAAGCCCTCCACGGCTCTGCGGTCTTCAATCTTCTCTCCAGACGCAGGCTCAGTGAGTGCCTGTGGCCTGAACTCCATCTGCTTCCCTGCAAATTCCTGTATTGAAGTCCTAACCCTAGTACCTCAGAATGTGACCATGGAGATGCGGCCTTTAAAGAGATGATGACGTTAACATGAGAGGGGTAGGGGGGGCCATGATCCAATCTGACGTGTGTCCTTACAAGAAGAGGAGAGTAGGACACGCGGAGAGACCCCGGGTGCGTGTGCACAGAGGGAAGGCCACACTAAGAGGCAGCAAGGGGGCAGCCATCTTTGAGCCCAGCAGAGAATCCTCAGAGGAAACCAACCCTGTCAGCACCTGGATCTCGGACTCCAGACTCCAGAATGGAGAGAAAATCAGTTCCTGCTGTTTGAACCACCCAGTCTATGGTATTCTGTCATGGTGGCCCTAGCAGACTCATACAGTGGGGAGAGGAGCTCATCACGTGGCCTGAGGGTGGTCCTAGGAGCTTCTCAGCTGTGGGACATGTCCATCTGCCATTGCATTGTGGTTCCTCCACCAGCCTGGACCCCAGACGGTCACTGCGAGAAACTAATGTTTGAGTTTTTCCCACATGCCAGATACTATGCGAAGTTGCCTTCTTATCTATTACCTCACATAACTGTTACTATATACCTGGGGCTTAAAGGAGTGACCTTTCCCTAAGGTCACCCAACTAGGACCTGCTGGACCCAGGGTGGAAGCCCAGGCCCTCTGATCCTGGGGGCATCGTTCCCTCAGCCACACCTGCAAGGGGCTCCCTGGAGCTTTTAAAGACCAGGGATGTAAGGAACTGCCTACCACTCTCTCTTTCCAAAGTCCCAGAACATGGTCGCCCCTAACCCTTCACCAGGGTTTCTGTGTAAGTCCTGTGACATAGAGAAGAGAAATATTTATTAAGTCCTAATTCTATTTTTACTAAACTTTCTTTTTTTTTTTTTAAGGTTTTATTTATTTATTTGAGAGAGAGAGAGAAAGAGAGGGCAGAGGGTCAGAGGGAGAAGCAGACTCCCCGCTGAGCTGAGAGCCCGATGTGGGACTCGATCCCAGGACCCCGAGATCATGACCTGAGCCGAAGGCAGACGCTTAACGAACTGAGCTACCCAGGTGCCCCTTTACTGAACTTTCTAAACCAAACCCTTCTCTGACCACCCTACAGGATTTAGTAGCTAATTAAGAGCCATCTACAACCCCAAAGATATTACCAAGGAATCATTCAAGAAAATATTATAGCGGACCCTTGTGCGGTGTAGGGGTTAGGGGGGCTCACCCCCACCCCCCCACACAGTTTGAAAATCCACATAGAAGTTTTGATCCCTCACAAACTTAACCACTAACAGCCTACTATTGACTGGAAGCTTTACCAATCACATAAACAGTCAACTAATACATATTTTATATGTTTTATGTATTCTATGCTGTACTCTTACAATAAAGCTAGAAAAAAGAAAATGTAATTAAGAAAGTCATAAGAGAAAATACATTTACAGTCCTGTGTTGTATTTATCAAAACAAATCCACGTATTTAGTGGATGCACACAGTTCAAACTCGTGTTGTTCGACGGTCCACTATATGGCTTTCTGGACTCTCGGCTACTTTTTTCTCCTCGGCCAAGTCTGCCAAGCCCAACACTGTCTGGAGCTGCTTGTCAATATATATTTTTAATGGGATATATTTATAATTGGATGTATTTATAATCTCTTCTTCATGGGTACTTGTTTTCCTTCTGGAATCACAGAGGCATTTTAATAGACTGGCTTTGACAGCAAAGAAGGGACTAGAAGCAGGTCCCGCCTGCTCCTGGGCCAGGTGCTTGCCACACTCTGTGAAGAAAGGCACCTCACCACTGCACGCCCATGCCTACTTCTACAAGAGATCACTCCTGGGTGGGACAGAGGGCATCGGCTGAAAGGTTTAGTCAATGCTGAAAGAACCCTTCGATGGCCATCCCTATGATGGAATCCTGCTCGACAAATCCTCACTGTGTCTCTATTACATGCCAAGCACAGATTCGCTGTTCAGATACAGCGTTCTTAGCAAAATCACACAATCATCAAAACTGGAAGAAATCTTAGAGATGGTGTGATGGATTCCTTCCCCTCGAGAGGAGGGATGTGATGCCTGGACAGGGAAAGCGACTTGTCCTAGGTCAAGCAATGGGCAGGCAGAGGACTAGGCTCTTCCTGAGTCCTGGGCCAGTGGTCCCTGATGTCCTGTGTATCACATCCAAGTTGGTTCACCGCACTGTGAAAACCACATGCACATCTGGAAAGGATCCACAAAAAAATAACCCACATTGACAAGGGACGGAAAATCGATGTTTAAATTAAGTAGCAGAGATTCCAGCTGGACATAAGGAAGAGCTTTTTAGCTGCCAGGGTGATAAAATATCAGAATGAGCCAATCAAAGGAAAGCATGCTGAGAAATTCTCAAATGGACAGGAGATAAGCATCGGTCTTTGATCCCTGAAGGGTCACCTGCCCCCAAACGGAGAGCTGCAGCAAAGCTTCTCCCGATCCCCACCAGCTCTATTAGAATCCACTCAGGATTCCAAGCGCCTTCTGGAAGACTCTGGCCAAGCAAACTGCTCTTGCTGAGTTCTGCATCACTGATCCTATAATTTGTTTGAAATTTCCTCTTAAGACCACTTCTTCCCCCTCTTGTTTTTTTTAATTTCAAAAAGCTTCTATATTAAATGCCTTTGTGAGGGGCCAGAGCAGAATCTGGAATGTCTGAATCTCGGGCTTTGGGATTTTTTTTTTCTTTTGCCAGAAGTGACATGCTGAGGGATTAGAGTCTTGGCAGTAACTACAGGTCCAGGCAAGCAAAAGGTCAAGTGCAGGGCGAAGCTGGTTGACAGACACCATAGATCTCGACAGGCAGGGTCCTGGAGATCAAAGCAGCATTATCAAGCACAGCTGAACTCTGACCTTAGCGCAAAAAGGCCACTTGCTTTCTATCCTTTTTACATAATCTAAATATAGGTCACCTGAAGTTCAGCATACACATCAGAAGCAAATGAGGTCAGAGGCTTGACAACAGCAGGGTAGGAGATGCTAGGATGACCTTGCAAGGGGGAGGGGCACTGTTCCTCTCCCTTTGCCTGTGGGACCACATTAACACCCTGGGTACATCCAGAAAGAAAGTTTGTGGCATTCAAGTAGCATCCACCCATAACAATGAGATACCCTGGTGTCTTCGGGAACAGAGAAAACGCCAAACCCCCAGGTTATAAAGGCATCCATCCTTGCTTCTTTCCTATCTCTTCAAAAGGCCCTAAATAAATTTGTGATGTCCCTAAATAAATCACAACAACACGTCAGTCCTCTCCCGTGCTCCTCCCGGGACCCAGTTCAGTCTCGGGTTCTCACTGAGGTTGAACGATGGTAAGATGCCCCTGTTGGTGTAGCCATCTCCCTTGGCCAACACTAGCCTTGGCCAGCCAGCCTGCTCCTTGAAACCCTAACGGTTGCTCCGTTCCGAACGAATCTCCACAGCCAGCAAACATGAGAGGGACAGATCCTCGCATCTCAGCTAAAGGACACTTGCTCAGAGTCAGGACCGAAAGCAGGCATGTTATGACAGGGACACAGAGAAGGACAATAACCTCATGGCCTTCCACATGTTCTCAGAGACTTGCCTCCTCCTGGGCTTTGGTTCCACTTTTGGTGTTCAAAGATTTTGGCAAAAGTCCCTACCTAACAAGAAACCCTAGATGCTAAGTCCATTTGTTGGAAGGCGCAAACTGCCTCACCAAGGATGTTGGGGGACTCACAGGCAAGCAGGTCCCTGTTCTGAGGAATCGTGAAGTGGAGCCATTTTACTGGTGCCTCGGACTTGTCCTGAAATCCCAACATCCTGCCGACGTCATTTTGTTTTGAGTCAAAAGAGAGCAGATCGTGTAGACCTGAATTTTCCTACATTCGCAGTCTGTGCTGGCTTGGGTTCCCGCATAATTTTGCACCAGAAAAACATTAAGAAAAAAACGATCGGTTCTCCCCCCTTCCTCCCCCACCTCATCCCAGTAGAGAATTCCTTCTAAATGAAGACTGTGTGCGCAGGCAGGTACACACACACAGCATGCAAGTCACAGATACTCGGTTAGGATTTGGCAGGTGGCCAAATGCTTCTTTTTAAAATGACTGAGCCATTTGCAAGAGATTCCTCAAAGACAACGCCACAACACTCCAGGTAAACAATGTCGTGCTCACTTGAATCGCCACGAAACCACGGGCTCCTTGAGGGCAAGGGTTCTGTCATGATTTGGGGATCCCTGCCACCCGGCCCTGTGTCCACACACGATAGTCCTCCAAAAAAAATGTTTGTGAATGAATTAAAATCGCTCCCTTATTCTGGAGACCATCTCTAGCTACAAGGAAAGGGCTCCTTCATCTCCTAAATTTCTCTAGTGGCATTTCCCAGCCCCCACCCCGCCCCCAGGGCCCAAGTCACATGCCTACATCCAGGAAAATGAAAAGGGCAAATTCCAAAACAACAGTGGAATGCCATGTGGCTAGTTAGCGTCAAAGCCAACTTCTTATCCAGCACTGCTATTCCACACCAACTTGCTTTTCTTTACGGTGGTTTTACCGTGAATTAAAAGCACAGTGCAAAATAGAAGTTTACAAGGCACCTTTAAGAAATGGATTTTAACTAATGATGTAATGTATGGTGATTAACATAACATAATAATAAAAAAAAAAGAAAGAAAGAAATGGATTTTATTTTCAGGCAAGCTGTGATCTGATCAGCACCGCACCCATGCTTTTCTACGGGATCCTCTGACAGGTGTGAATGTCCACTGTGTGGGGCCAACTGAACCAAACGCGGGCTCCTTGGCGGCTTCTCCGTTGTTGCTCTAGCCCCTGTTGCAAGAAGCCACGTGCAATATCCTAGAAGAGTACCTAGCGCTTGGGAGCCATTCAGTTAAGTATCTCTCAACTCCAACAGAACAAGTAAATGTATAAATGAATGAACGACGCGCTGGCATTTTGTGCGCTGTTGCTCGAAGCTCCAGCCCAGGTGAGCCTCGGAGGCAGAGTCCCACGAGACGAGGCAGTGGTTATAAACTGTTGGAATACCGGTCTTCCGAGCCAGAATCAGGGGCTACCCACTGCTTCCCTTTCGTTTACCCAGTTTCAGAATGTAGACTCTGTCACTTCACCTCCTCACCTCCTAGGAGCAGTTGTGAATGACTTAATACTCTTGGCTGCGTGTGACCGGAACTCAACTGGAATTTTCTTCTACAGAAAGGGTCCTTCCTTGTGTGATGCTGTATCCTTCTCAACAAGTTCACGGTTTCGACAGGCACCCTCCCCACACAGCTAGTCTGCCTGGCCCCCAGCTCAGGGATGCTCATGCCTCCCCGTGTTACTAGCCAGTTCTACAAACTGCATCTTTCCTGGTTGGTTTCCCTAAATCCTGCCTGGACCATGATAAAGAGCCCCTTTATTATCCTACGCACTCATCTAGTGTGGGCATGCCATCTCGTTCCTCCTGGGACCCGGACCCACATATCCACCCTGGTCTCCTTTCTGACCCAAAGTAAACAAGCAAAAAGTCCCTGGGAGGTGTTTCTAACCATGGTTTCCTTGCATATATAAAATCAATAAATATAGATGAAATCATAAAATCATATGAATAATATAACTAACCTCCATCTTTTCCAACGACAAGCACCTAGATAATTTCCCCCAACCTCAAAAGTTAGGATGAGGATATGCAAGATTTTAATAAATAAGAATCTCATTGTAAGCTGGTAAGCTATCCATTTCTTGCTAGAACCATCGTCCTCCACCTTGGCTGCATAACAGAAGAGTATTATGCCTGGAGTACTTTTATAGTAATCCCTGGGTCCATCCCCCCAGTTCTGAATTAATTAGTCTGGAGTAGATCCCAGACACAGGCAATTTTTTTTAAAGCTTCCCAAGTGGTTCTAAAGGGCGTCTAGGGTTGCAAACCACCTTTCTTGTCAGCATCCAGCTTCTCCTTCCCAGGGGCGAGAAATCTCCACTTCAGCCATAATGAGGTTGCAAAGGTGAAGAAAAAACTGCATGGACGACTGGAGGAAAAGATACCGAGGAAAGGATTTCAAAAATATTTTCCCTCTTCTACATAAATTTGTTGAATAAATAAAATGAATGAAATTACTATAGCACTAAGATCACAGTGAAAAACCCAGAGCTCGGAGCCCTGTTTTAGGGTCAACCCCGGCTGCCCACAAAAGTCAGTGAGGAGATTCGGAAGTGTTCACGTTAGTGTCTGCCAAGGGAGACAGGTACACCAATAGGGGCATCTTATCATCGTTCAACCCCAGACCAATCGTGTCAGAATCTCTGAGGTAGGGCCCAGGTGACAAGACTTTTTTTTTAAATCCCCCAGGTGAGTCTAATGTGGCCTGAGTTAAAGACCATTAGTCTAAATAAGGCTATTGCCTTAAATGCCTTAAAAATTACATCATAGATTTGTCCATTCTTTTTTCTTAAGATTTTATTTATTTATTTAGAGAAAGAGAGAGCACACAAGCATGGGGAGAGGGAGAGGGAGACTCTCAAGCCGACCCCATGCTGAGCGCAGAGCCCAACACACGACCCAACCTCACAACCCTGAGATCATGACCTGAGCCGAAGTCAAGAGTCAGATGCTCAACTGACTGAGCCACCCAGGTGCCCCGATTTGTCCATTCTTTTAACACAAGAAGAAACTCAAATTTTTTCAGAGACCAGAACACCTTGAAATCTTGTTTAAAGGTGCTTAGGTGGTATGGTTGGTAAGTCCAGCTAAGAATTTCAGTTGCAAGGTGGCCAATACAGTGGGCTGCACAAAAAAACAGTAAGTTTACATGGCTGGCTGTCATTTGGTTGGTAACCAGATGTCCATAGGGTAATACTGGCACAGGCGTCTGGATGTGCCCTCTGCCAAAAAACCATAGCTCTCCTAGACACATGGTCCCCAGATGAAGTGAGTTCTGTGACAAATGTGTCTCTGGTAGATCTATGTACCACCAGCTAGAGGTTCACGGAGAGTGTTTTCCATCAACAAGGTGAATCATAGGAGTGTGCGAGGTTTCTGGAGGAGAAACAGAGGGCCCGCCTGCCGGGCCAGCCATGGAGAAGTCACCGAAGGAGCCCACATTCGACACAGCTGGTCCCAGACACAATGAACTCACATGGGCCCTGGGCTCACATGGAAAACATCAGCGCAGTTGTGATTAAATCCCTGTTTGCCTTAAAAGGAAATCCATTTCTTAAAGGTACTTGGTAAACCTACATTTTGAAGTGTGCTTTTAATTTATGGCAAAATTACCAAAAAAAAAGAGCGAGCGAGCGAGCGAGAGAAGCTATTTAATGTGGCAGAAGAAGGGCTAAGTGAGAGTCTGGTCTGGACACTTAATTTCTTCATATGTCAGATTCGACTAGTGTGGTGTTTCTCAACCTTGGCTGCACGGCAGGATGCCTGGGGAGGGTGTTAAAACATAGGGATGGGGGGGTACAGACATTCTGATTTGATTTGCCTGGAATGTGGCCCAGGCATCAGTCTTTCTATAATATCCCCAAGGGATTCCAGTGTGGGACCAAGTTGAGAAGCAGGGCAGTGAATGTTTCAGTGGAGGTTCCTGGCCCTCTCTTCTCAGCCCCAGCCTTCCCCCGCAACCCCCCAGGCGGAGGACGCCTAGCTTCCGGAAGTACCGGAGCAATTAGAAGACGTAAGTAATCAGTGATTGGTACATCCCAGAAGCCCACTCAAAGCTAGCTACTTTGCCTCATAAGAAGCCTACAATTTCTTATCTTTTCTTTTTAAGAAATGTATCTATCAATCAAGCACAAAAATCTACAGCATCTTTGAAATAGGTTCATCCACATGCTCTGTCTCAGCCATTTCTCATTGGTCTGAGCAGATGTCCGGTCGCCCTTCCCATGGCCCAACCTCAGCGCACAAAAAAAACGAACCACCAAGTTGGATAAGGGGTGTTTTCCGTGTGTCACTAAGAGTGTCGTAGATCCCATTTCCATGCTTCCCAGTGTCCTTTGGGCATCTGGGCTGTGGGCCCATGTACGTTTTCACAGTTGGCCTTCAAGGACAGATTCCCACTTCAGTTTGGATCTGCTGCCAGGCGGCCCCACCCAAGTCCATTTTCCCATGTGCTGGCTGAACCACCAGCATGGAAAAATAGAACATTTCAGAGCTGGAGCTTCTCCAGCCAGTGTCATGTCAAGAGAACGGAGTCCATGTCAGCCTCCCAGGGTCACGGTGCTCCCACAGCCAGGGCGCCATCCTGGAAGCCCACGGTGGGTGGCTCCAGCACTTCATGTCACACTATCTACTCCCTGATTCCAGCTGTGGAGAACAAACCCCAAAAAAGAAAAAAGAAAAAAGAATCCAAGGAAGCACTCATTCAAGGCCAGATTCAAAAAGCAAGTAGTTAAGTAGAAGTTCTGAACCAAACCAAACTTCTGGACACTGGTAAACTACAAAATTAAAACCAGGATAAATGAAGTTATGTCCAGACACGGGTCAGTAAATCTCCAGGTTTGTAGGCTGAATTGTCCAGCTCATTGCTTTGACCGACACCTCCTTTTGGCTATGGAGACATAGCTCTGGTATATTAAAACTTATAAACAATTGCTTTCCCACCTGGAAGCGGAAATGACAATGGGAAACCACATCTGGCAAAGTTTGATCTTTGGCTCGAGAGACAAGACTGGTTTCAGTGGGGTGAATTTTATAGCCAGGAGAACTATTTTTCAAGTTGCTCCAGCCTTATAAAATTGCAGTTTCTATCAAAATTGTCTCAGTGTGGGAAAGAATGAGGAGGGCCACCCAGGTCTCTATTTGGAAGTCGCCTGGAGTGTCTACTTGCCCACAGAACTCCCCATTTTCAAGATAAAAATCCTACTTAATAAGGACATGTCTTGGGTTTTGTCATTATTCATCATTAAATTCGTCCAGATCCTTCACACCAGAGGCAGAGACAAGATGGAGGCAGAATGCCTGGGGAAAGGTCAGGGACAGATTTAAACATGTCTCACTGAGCAAGTCAGCCCGTGTCCCTGCTATCAAGCTACGAGACCAGCTGTCACCCACTATATCCTTACCGTGGCCCCACCCGTCCTCTGTCCAGGGAAGATGTCCAGAGGAATCCCCAACCCTACAGAACAGTGAGCAAGTATTACTTCCAGCACAGGCCACCCAGGTAACGCCGGATGTGGAACCTAGAGCTTTTGAGACCAGCAATGGGCACGGGGTCCCATTTGGGGAACACAGGCTGGTGAGGTCACACCCCAGATTGGAATGTTGGGTACCTGCAGACACCCTGCTCTTGGCACCATCCGACTGTACAGCTCGCTGGTGAAGAGAGTGAGGTTTGATGTCAGACTAACCTTGGTCCGGTTCCCAGGGCCTCGTTCTCTCAGGGGAGACTTTGAGCAAGTTAGGCAACTTTCTGATCCTCGGTTTCTCCCTCTGTAAAATGAAGAAAGTCCACTTACTTGAGATGACAATTGTGAGGATTAAGGCAGCATGAATGTTGAAACACAAAAGGCAGTCAAGATATTAGACTTATTTTTATTATCCCATACAGGTGCCTAGAACAACGCAGCTGTCATCAAACCCGTCCCCCTAACAGAAATGTTCTCAGAGCCTTAGTTTGTGGATTGGCTTCTTTTTTTTTTTCACTGAGCACTTTTGCATCTCAAATTATACACCAAAGCGGGTGTGTGGCAAAAAAGCTGGGGCACCAACTAAAGCTAACATGCAAATTGCCCGGAAAACAAGTGAGAGACACAGCCTCAAATGGCACAGAAGGCTGATTCCCACCAGCAAGGGCAAGGCCAATGTGGCTCTAGAAAACATCCTCACTAAGGATATTTTAAAAGAAAACCAGTCTTATAACTTCCAGATACAAACCAAAAGTGACAACGGGTTAAGGAAATGTCATATGATCGTTTTTCGGAGGTTGCCTTAGGAGTTACATTGAACTTGTGATTAGCACATCAATTCTTAATACATGAGGGCTGGGGCGCCTGGGGGGCTCAGTCAGGGAAGCGTCTGCCTTCGGCTCAGGTCATGATCCCAGGGTCCTGGGACCAGGCTCCGCGTTGGAGTCTGTGCTCAGCGGGGGGTCTGCTTCTCCCTGTCTCTCCCTCTTCCTTTGCCCCACCCCCCCAACCTGTTCTTGCTCTCTCGCTCTCTCTCTCAAATTAATAAAATCTTTTAAAAAAATACATGAGGGTTTCCAATATGTTAGATAGGCTTGAGAAAGGTATACAGTATTTTAAAGCTTTTAAAAAACACTCTGTTGATGATACGTCTGCACCTCTGAAGTTCTTTCTACCTCAGTGGAATAAAGATGAACTCCAGCTACTGGCCCAATGAACAATCACCTTCACGTGAAGTGGGGAGAGGGCCTCTGCCTTCCTTCAAGGACTGAGATGGGGCCCCTAACGCATTTAGCAGAGCACCTCGGGACGCAGCAAGTGCTCCCGGTCAAGGTTAACAGCTGCTGTCATGGTTGCCTCTTTTTGCTGCTTTTATCCTCTCATTCAATGACTGGACCACACCTGTGCTAGACATGGGGTCTTCCGAGAAGGATACTCCACAAGTCCAGTCCCTCAAAACACTCAAAGACTCCAAGGAGAGATGGACATGTAAACACGTTCTCATACAAAGTGGCAACTTCTCTAACTGAGATCTGGACAAAATGCTACAGGACCCAGAGGGGAGCCAAGGAAGGCTTCACAGAGGACATAAGCTTTTATATGGGTTTTAAGAAATGAAGGGGAATTGGTCCGGCAAAGGTAAAGGGTATGCAAGACAGAGCAAACAGTAGGCACAGAAGCCTGAGTTAATCAAAAGGTGTTAAGGACTGAATTGGGTTCCCCTCCCCCCACCCACATTCATGTGTAGGAGCCCCATCTTCCATGTGATAGTATTTGGAGAGACGATGAGGGCCAGATGAGGTCTGGATGCATTTGGAACCCTCATGATGGCATTAGTGCCCCTTTAAGAAAGGAAGACCCCAGTGCTTGCTTTCTCTGCCATGTGAGGTGACATAGCTTGAGAAAGTGGCCATCATGGGTCAGGAAGAGAGCCCTCACCAGAAACCAAACTGGCTAGCACCTTGACCTTGGACTTCAGGCCTCCAGAAGTATGAGAAATAAGTGTAGCTTAAGCCACCCCGTCTACGGTATCTTGTTCCAGCAGCCTAAGCAGACTAATCCACAAGGCACGGTGGTCTTTGAGCAATGGTGGTGACCTCTGGATTAGGAAAGGAGAAGTCAGCCAAGGAGTATCAGGAGAAGGGTTTGGAGAGATCTCTGGAGGCCAGACTGTGAAGGAACCAAAGAGCAAGCCAAGGATTTGGCACGGATGCTGTGGGCCTCCAGAACCAATAAATCTGGGCTGGGAAATGATGTGAGTTGACTTCTTCTCTATGAAGATAAGTCTGGTGCCAATAGGGGAAGATAGACTGTAATTTAGAAACCTGGGAGGAGACGCCTCAGGAGTGCAGCAGGGAAAAGCTGCTCATTATTTGGTGGGGAGTAGAACCCCCACCCACTTCACTGCAAATAGCCTTCCATGCAATGGCTATGCTCAGAGCTGGTCAGGTGCCACCAGGACCTTTGGGCCCTGCAGTCCATCTGGAGAGAAGCCCTGGAGGATGGGGAAGGAGACTTCAGTTTGCTCTTCAGTGCAGACTCGGCTGGAGGGAGCTGTCCTGTTTAAAGACAGAGCCAGAAATCAGAAGCCGTTCTTCTCCCAGTAAGAAACAGGCCTTCATCTGTCCCAGAAATTCCAAGGACATGGGCATTTTGATGGAAAAGAACAGGAGATGACATGTGAGAGCTCCCAGATTATGTTACCAATGTGCTATGAAAGCCCATCACCTTGACTTAGGCCTTTTGTTGTTGTTGTTGTTGTTGTTGTTGTTGTTTGCCTCTGAAATGTACCTGGGGAATTATGGGTAGAAGCTGAGCTTCAGAAGAAGAGCTCAAGATACTCAAGATAAAGGATAGGATGACCAATGGTCCTGGTTTGCCCAGGACTATCTTAATTTTAGCACGAAAAGTCCCCCATCTTGGAAAGCCCCTCAGCCCCAGGCAAATCAGGACAGCTGGTCACCCTAAAGAACTATTATAAAATACTGCAAAAAGACTGTGATTCAGGATTTATCAAGTTCACAGCAGAGAGAAATAATACGTGGTAAAAATGAGGTGATGATTTTTCCTCAATGTAAGTTTAGGGTGCCATACACGAGGACTCAGATAATGCACATTTCCTCGAATAAAGCCTAACATGTTGACCATGAAAGCCAGGAAGCAGGAAACTCATAAAAATAATAACAGTAAGTATGCACATATTGGGCACTCACCATATGCTAGGCATGGTTCAAAAAGCTTTACATAAATTAAATCATTTAATCCTCAACAGCTGTATGATAATCATTTGCATTTTTACAGATGAAAAAAATGGAAACACAGACATCACATACACAAGAAATGTATATGATGGAACTGGAGTTTGGAACCAGGCAGCCTGGGGCCCAAATTCCATGCTTTCAAACAGTTCCTATATATAATATATAACAACTCGTGCTTACTGAGCTCCCACTATGAGCCAATCGTGGTGCTGAGGATGCTCTCCATAAAGCATCTCCTATAACCCTCACAATAGTCTGTCTGGGTCTAGAGAGGTTACCCACTCTTTCAACTAATATCTGCTGAGCTGATGCTTGTTCAAGAATTGTGATGTTACATTTTTACAGGGGAAGGAGGATGAGGGTTTGGGCCAAAGGAATAGCAGTGAACGTGGAAGATGGAAATGAGAGGCAGGACTCGAGAAAAATGTCTGAAGTGAAAACATAAAACATGGGATTGTTCGAACATGGGGAATGTGGGAGAAAAGTCAAGGATGACTCCGAGATTTTTTTTACTCGAGGGACTGGGTGGATGGTAATCCATCCACCAAAAACAAGACCAGAACAAGTTCTGCTTGAGGGGGAAGATGAGTTCAGATTGGGACGTGTTAAGTTTCGGCTACTGCGGGGCATTGCAAGCAGATGTGGCCAGAAAGTCCTGGAAACATGTCTGGAGCTTAGTCTCGATGGTTGGGAGCCTGTAGCCCAGACTTAGTGATTAAGGTCACAGGTGTAAATAAGATTACCCAGAGAAGAGAACATGACAAATGACAGAGCCCTAAGAAATGTCAACATTTCAGGGGGGAGCAGAGGAGAGCCTGCCAAGAGGTCGTGAAGGTAAGAGAGGTGGGGAGAGAACCAGGACACACTGTTTGCCTGGAAACCAAGGGAGGGACGGTGATGGCCAGAAGGACCAGTGCTACAGAAGACAAGCAGGAGGAAGGCTAGGACAGCTCATCAGGACCAGGGCCCAGCTTGAGACTGAAGATGTGGGCCAGAACGTGATCACACAGCAGCAAGGGAAACTGGGTTCCGACTTAGCCTGCTCCTGAACTTGGTCTCCTTAACATCCCTCAGCCAGGAATAAAATCACCTCAAAGCTTGGGGTTAAGGGTAGGTCTTTCCCTGGGGGGTTGGGGACTCCAGCTGCTGAGTCTGAAAAGTAAAGGAGCAGGGTGGGGGGCCAGACAGATAGGCTATTGCGGTTGACACATTTATTCTCAGCTGCTTTTGCAGGCCAGAAGATTAGCCCTAAAGAGCCACAAACACAAAACACACCACAAAAGCAAACAGTTTTGTTTTTTTTTTTCAAAAATCTTTTCCTTCCATAGCAGAAGAGGAAGAGAGAAAGAGAAAGTAGGTCTACCGGAACAAAATTCCCTGGGCCAGGCTTATGGCTGCCTGACCCGTGACCCTTGACCCCAGGCTGAGAATGCAGGAACCTTATTAACATCAGCAAAGTATGCGTGAAGAGACAAGCTTTCCAAGGGTCTCATTCCGCTGCCAAACCCAAAGAGCTCACCACTGACCTTGAAGCTATGGAAGATATTTCTCCCTTCGGGATGACAGAGAAAAGGCAAAGCCGGGACAGGGTTCCAAATGGAAACCATCACCTTCACGTGAAGCAGCTCTGTTTTTAATACACCCTGGGGAGAAAAATCTGGAAGTTAAGAGCTGAGCTGAGGAGAGACGTAGATGCAATTCTGACCCTCATTCAACTCTAGGCGACTCGGCTCAGGAAGAAAAAACATGTTATTTGAAGTCAGATGTTTGACCTTTTTTATGGGAGTTGCCCATTATTTATGTCCACACCCTTTAACTGGTGTTGCCTGGGTATTTCTTCGGCTCTGAAGCCAGCCTCTGCATCTAAGTCCGTGTGATCATCCAAGCTTTCTGAGGTCTCCCCACTAGCCCACCACACTTCATTTTTCATGTAGCAAAAGGATCAAGCAGAACATTCCTGTGGGGAGAGACACCGCGAGGCCTGCCCACACTGCCTCTCTCCCGGGCTGATAAACCCCCATCATAAATTCTGCCACAACGCGAGGCTCCGACCTGCTATCAGTATGCTTTTCTCTTGGCAACACACCAGCTCTGTCCCATGAGATAAATCCATTATTTTCAGAGTTCTAGAGGGGCAGGACAAGGAGTAAGAGGAGCCTCGCCAGCCCAGGGTAAATCATCCTGCATTGCTGTTTGCAGTCCTCAGGCTAACATCTCATTCTGGCTCCTTCCTGGGTCTCATCCGTGGTTCTGCCACAGAGTGATGTGGTACCTTCCAGACTTCCACTTCACCATCCCCCACCCCCCTTCCCAGCTGTTGTCAAAGCAACAGCCTCATTCACTGGGAAGTTCGAGGAGGAGAGATGGTGAGGTGGGAGGGATGGGCTAGGAGAAAAATGTACTGAGATAAGAAAAGCAATTGGTCCTCGTAGAATGCATGACCAGAATACCGGGTTATGCCTTCACTCTGGCTCTTGGACCTGGGACTGAACTTTAGAATTCATTCCCTTTGGCTTCAACAGGTTCTCAGGTCTGGAACAGGAGAAAGAGAGAGAGGTGCGAGAATCTCCAGGACACTCGTTTGCACGTTGTGGACTACCTGTGCACCTTCATCCAAAGACCTTGACCGAGCTTGGTCTGTGTCCTCTCCTCCTATTTTGTGACCCCACTGGGAAGAGACAGAGAGGCTGCCTGAGCCCTTCGGCTGCTTCAGCAGAGCGTGGAACCTCTGAGCACCTGCATTTAATCCTAGCTCTTTACAATTCCAACCATTTTTCCCCAACAAACCACTTTTTCTGGTCATGTCAGCAACTACTTTCGCATGATTTAAGTGAATCCGCCATACAGATGAGCCAGCTTGGCTGTGGGGGCTGCCAAAGGAAAAACCCCAATTGATCTGGTGTTTTTCATCTTACTGACAAGAACTTAATTCAGTCCAGCTGTACTTCATCTTGGCAAAGCTTCAAACCTCAGGAGAAGGGGGATCACAGTGCCACCTATCGCAGCTGCAAAGTGGGTCTTGGGGCCATGATGAGCGTGTCTGTAGTAACTTTTGAAAATAACCCGTTTAAACATTGCAACAGTGATGCTCAGTCTTTGGAGAGGTTATAACATCAAATAGCCATTTGGTTCTTTCTGGATTCCCCACTGTCCAGCCCACCGCCACCCAATACACAATTTTAGAAAATCTGGTGAAGCTAGAATTCCTTTTAAAATATTTAAAATTAATTTTGGGGGCACCTGGGTGGCCCAGTCAGTTAAGTGTCTTTCGATCGGCTCAGGTCATGATCTCATGGTCCTGGGATCCAGCCTCCGCATCAGGCTCCCTGCTCAGCGGGGAGTCTGCTTCTCCCTCTCCCTCTGCCCCTCCCCCCACTTGTGCTCTCTCTCTCTCTCTCTCTCTCTCTCTCTCTCCCTCTCTCTCTCTCAAATAAATACAAATCTTTAAAAAAATAAAGTTAATTTTAGGTGATTTTACTTCCAGGTTTTTGGGGTGAATTTTGCAATACCTTTGTGTTCCCTCAGATACTTAGGATTTCGCCCCCAAAAAACAATCAAGGAATCAATTCTCTGTCCCACAGGTCAGAAACTGATCTTGCCGATGCTGAGAAGGAAATGGAGTTTTTCATAATTCAGGGTTATCGCTAGGGCTACAGTCATGATATGTGTAGACAGGGCTTTGAACGTATCCGGTGTTCTTTGCTATCCCCGCAACTCTAGCCTCTAGGTTCCTCCGCAGAGAAAGCTGCACGAGAGAGCTTCATGGGTTCTTACAGAAAGAGGGGCTAGAGAGAGAAATTCTCCCATCCTTCCATGACAAAATGTCTTCTGAGGATACTGGATAACATTTATTGAGCTTTTCTTATGTGCCAGGTCCTACTCTAGGTATATTCACAAATGTAATCCTTGTAACAACTTTCTGAAGGTGGTACCATAATTCTCTCCAGATACTTACAGATGGAAAAACTAAAGCACAGAGAGATCAAGCAATTTTCCCAGAGTCACACAGTGAAAAAGTGGTTGTGCCAGGGTTCTAGCAAAGGAAGTCAGCGTCCAGAGTTCATTCTCTTAACTTCTATCTCCCAGCACCTCTCAAACCTGAGCATGAACAAGCAACTGGAGGGCTTATTAAAATACAGATTTCTAGGCCACACACCCAGAGTTTCTGATTCAGTAGCTCTGGGTGAGGCCGGAAGACTTACATTTCTAG
This sequence comes from Phoca vitulina, assembly GCF_004348235.1. Taxonomy (NCBI): domain Eukaryota; kingdom Metazoa; phylum Chordata; class Mammalia; order Carnivora; family Phocidae; genus Phoca; species Phoca vitulina. The sequence continues at coordinate 3,291,118 of NW_022589729.1, forward strand.
CACATTCCCCAGTAATGGTGATGATGCTGGACCACACATTGAGAATCACTGGTTATGCTTTTGGCCCCTAGAGAAAACTTTTGCTAGAACCCTTTCTTCATCCCCACATATTCCTCCAATCCAGAAAAAAAAAAAAAAAAAAAAAGCTCAATGAAAGCATTAGCTATACTAAGTAATCTCATGAAATCAATCAACCAGCCAGTGTTTTGGGTGGCCTTGACAATTTCTCAGACTGCAACCGTGCTAAGTCAAACTTGGGGGGCTTCCAGAAGCAAAATCCCAGCCTTCTCAGTAGAGCTTCTCTGGACCACTGAGGGGCCTTCAGCCTGCAGAAGATGACTGGACAACCTGTACCCTCTTCTCTCTTCTCTCTCTACTCACTCCTTTGTTGATAACACATTGTTTCGAAGCCATGAGTATTACTAAACTGAAACGAATCTCACCCGTTTGTTAAAACTTCCTCCGTAGATGTTTGGAAAGTTATCTTTCTTCAAGAGGTCACTTTGGAATCACTTCAAGGTATATAGGACAACAGAATATACACACATAGGGGAGGCAAGCAGAGCAAAGATAAACACTGAGCGATTTTCTAAGGTAAAGCTGGGACCAAGCTAGTATACAGAAACACAGCCTACAAGACAAACTCGAAGAAGGAAACCCAGTAGGTTCTGAGACTTGCTGTTTTTGAGAAGCTCTTTCACACACTGAGATCCAAAAGATCTCTCCATCATTAGGAAGGAACACAGCATCAGGTGGCCCACCATGTTCTCCACAACATCTCCACGCAAAATACAAAAATGTTTCACAGAGAATTTATTAGAATAGCCCTCAAAGGATACTCGCGGTTATAATATTCCACAAAATATGGACCCCACGGGTCTCCCATGTCAAGGTAAATGCCTTATGCACAGTAGGCTGGCAGTCAATACTTGAAAATTAAAAACACTTTGAGTAGTTTGGTTCTTCGCTATCTTTACTGAAGTATATATATGAAGAACTACAACTGTACTTCTTTCCAAATACCCCATAATTCGGATACATTTGCCACTGCCCTTCTAATTTTTAGTTATGTGTGTGTGTGTGTGTGTGTGTGTATGTGTGTTTTGAAGTAGGCTCTACACCCAGCGTGGGGCTTGAACTCATGACCCTCAGATCAAGAGTCTCATGCTCTACCAACTGAGCCAGCCAGGTGCTCCTTGCCACTGCCCTTCTATCCAACTTAACTAAGTCTAATTTAATTTTCTAATGCTTGAAGACAATTATTACATCATAATGGTGAAAGTTATTGCACATTTTCTTTAAAAAAAATAAAGTCCAGTTTTCTTAAACATCATTAAGCACTCCCATCAAATAATCCACTGATTAATCTTAGTCTATGACACTTTCCATTCTGAGATTTTTCAGTAACATTTATAGCATTATGAAAATCGCTTAGACCACATGTCAGAAGTCTAATCCTGTCCCCGTAACTTAGTGGCTGTGTGGCTTACCTTCCCTTGACTTTGGTCTTCTCATGTGCTAAATGGAAGAAAAGAAACCTCACCCCAGAAATATTCTCATGAATTAAGACAGGAATAAAAAAGCCTTAAGGAACACATATCTGAATTTGAATTGAATTATAATAAGTGAAAATTCATTTGATGGATTATAATTATGATAATGATCCTAATTAATGGTCCCTGACTTGTTTTCCCCCAGAGGTAGTGATGCATTTCCCTGGAAGGACAGGTGTGTGCTCCCCACCTGTGGCCACTGGGGCTATACGGGAAAAGGGACAGACTCACGCCAAGGGCTAGTGAGAGGGGAGGAGCGCCTCAGCACAGTTCAGCCAAGGTTGCTCAGATCCAGAGAGTGAATTCAACGAACACATCTATACTGGTCATTGGAGCCCGGGGACCTGGTGGATACCAGAGCCAAGGTACAAAGAAAACAGGGTTGGAGAAAAAGGGACATAAAGACAAAAACAATGAGTTGATGTAGGAAGACAGGAGACAGTCTGAAAACACTCCAGCGGTGACAAGCCAATGTCCACAGCTCTGCTTTCCCTACTTCTCAGTCCATTTGCTGGGGGCAGCCAAGTCTGTTTAAATGGACAGGAGACTGTCACACAGATCCTCTCACTCAGCTCACCTTACAATCAGCGACAGATGCTTGCAAGCTACCAGGAAATACGGAAGTACTAACAGGTCAGCCCACGTTTCAGATTTGAACTCACCAAGCCGAGGACACCAAGTGTCCTTATTGAGGCCCTCAATCTCAGGGTGAAGACACTAATGTCTTGAAAGAGATTTGTTACTACTAATAGTTAATGCACTAGCATTTGCAAATGCCTTACTTATTTATATGCGTGCTTCTCTTACATAAATTAGAACAGGATGGAGTTTATCCCTAGGATAACCCCTCTCTCATTCACTGGTATTCTAATGTGTTTCTTGAATTAAAAAGGAAAAAATGGGGTAATACCTAGCAGTCTGGGAAGTGCACGTAATCTGAGGGTTGCTCATGAGAGTGTGCCATGTGATATTAGGGTACCTCCTCAGTATAGGGAGAAATGGTTGGAAACCACCACTAGATCCGAGCAAGCTGGGTAGCCTCATGGAGATGACGCAAGCATTGGCATGGAATCACTGTGGATGGTCCTGTTATGTATTTCAGAGAATCTAGGTAGGGTACCAACACCCAAGGGCTCTATGCTCATGATGGCAAAGAGCAGAATCCAGCTAATTATACGTGGTCTTCCATAACCCTGAGCTAATGATCCATCTTGATGTTGATCATAAATCTCTCATCCTAAAAGAGCTCAAATTCATAATTTGGCTTCACTCATTTGGAATTTTTTTTTTTTTTATAACAGTAGTAGTCAGATGCTGATTGTCAGAATAGAAAAGTATTTAATTCAATTCTCTTTTTGAATGACTCATTTCCAATTTATGTACTAATAACTTGCGGTGGTCAACCTCCAAGATGGCACCAAGTGATCCCCATCTCCTGGTATGCACACCCTTGTGCAGTCTTTCCCACACTGTATCAGGGTTTCTTGGTGTGGTCAATAAAATATGGCATAAGTGATGATGTGGGACCTATGCTAGGTCATGAAATACATTGCTGTTTCTGCCTTGCCCCCTCAGGTCTTGTTCTGGAACATGGTCATGACCATGAAGCTAGCTGTCATGCTGTGAGGACACTCAAACAGTCTTATAGCAAGTTTCACTAGAAAGGGGACTGAGGTACCAGTTTTCCAGCCATGTGGGTGTGCCATCTTGGAAGCAGGTCCTCCAGCCCCAGGCTGGCCTTCAGATGACTGTAGACTCAGCTGACAGCTTGACTGCAGTCTAGTGATAGTCCCTGAGCCAGAACCACTCAGCTAATCTATTTCCAGAAACGATATAAGATAATAAATGTTTATTGTTATGTTAAGCCATTAAGTTTTGGGATAATTTGTTATGTAGCAATAGATAACAAACATATAACTGATGTGCTAATTACAAATTAATTTTTATCATTCATTCAAACCAGATACTCAAGGATTTTTTATTTTCCAAAACTTTTAAAAAAATCTAATAAAGACGTGTTGCTAATTCTCTACACGTAGCCCAAATGAGTTTCCGGTTTTATTGTACATATGTGAATCTGTTTCTTACTTTGACCAATTGGTAATATTATTTATTTGGGATTAGAGTCTGTTCGCTATCGGTGACCCCTCAGAAGTCATCTAAAATCTGGCCCATTGTATGTTTGTGTATATTCTATGACAGTGTCTAGTGTACTGGCTAGGACACGAATGAATAAGTTATTTGGGCTTATTTAAAAAGCCATAGAGTCTCATCAAAAGAATTTTATCATAACAAAAGAACTTCTTTCCCTCCCTTGAATTTGGCAGAAAGATTTTATGGTACCAAGAAAGAATGGGTGATCTCTGAGGATTTTTGTCACTCTAAAATAGGACAAAAGATTTCAGAATTCTTTTTCTTCTTTGGCAAAAATCAGGAGACCAAAAACCTAAACCCCAACAATTAACTCTCAGCACAGGAAAGGTACGAACCACGGGCATCGTCAAGAGAACATCTTTCTGCTTCGGCCAGTGCATCGTCCTGAAGGGACAGACTCCATTTCCTAGGGCGTCATGCTGTAGTTGGATCTGTGTGTTCCGAGAACATCTGACACAGCAAAATCTGGGAATCAACAGAAAAAACATCTTCCAAAGTCAATATAAGTTCTGTTTACATTGTTGCCATCCTGAATTATATGTTCCCCTATAATTAGTGTAAATAATCAAAAGCTAGCAATATTTACAAAAGTCTTAGTTATGATTTATTTTCCTCAAGAAAGAATTATACCTACCCACTGCAAATTGGGAAATGAAAGAAATCAGACTCTAATCAAGATTGTGGCCTAAAGGCCAAAAAAAAAAAAAAAAAAAGGCCATCCAGAGGGTACTTCCCAAACATTCCAGCATGGGTTTCTCCCCCTCAAATACTTCTAGCACCCCTTATTTTCTGATGAGAATTTCTTTACTTTTCATCCCTCCACCTCCAGGAAGACTTCCTGATACCTAGACTGTGTGAAGGGCTCTTCCTCTGAGAGCCCCCTCCATACAATAAACATTTTAAAGGCTCTGTTCCTGTTTAACTAGTTTTCAGACCCTAGTGCTTAGCACAGAGCCTGACACATAATAGGAACAAATAATATGTATTGACTAAAGTGTACATTGGACCCATGATTTTTTTTAAAGATTTTAGAGAGAGAGAGAGCAAAAGCGTGGGTGCACATGAGTGGGGGAGGGGCAAAGGGAGAGAATTTTCTGTGCTGAGCACAGACCCCACTGCAGGGGCTCCATCCCACAACCCATGAGATCGTGACCTGAGCCGAACCAAGAGTCAGAGGCTCAACCAACTGAGCCACCCAGGCACCCCATGGACCCATGATTTTCATATAATATTTTGCTCTTCCTCATATTGTGTTTATTAGAAAATTCCTTTTTATTCATTTTTTCTTTGCCAACTCCCCTTTATAGCTCTCATTCTGAAAGTCTATGTTTTGCTAAGTTTCAATCACTGGAAGGCAAAAAATAGGACAAAAGTCTCCACATTTTCACCCAGAGTGTGAGAATATTACAATCCAAAAAACTACCATGTAACTTTACACCCACTATGATGGCTATAAGCAAAAACAGAAAATAACAAATGTTAGTAAAGTTGCAGAGAAATTAGAACCCTCACATATTGCCGGTGGGAATATAAAATGACTCAGCCAGTGCAGGAAATCAATTTGGTGACTCCTCAAAAAATTAAACATGAAAGTACCACATGACCCAACAATTCCACTCCTACTTACATGCCCAAAAGCACCAAAAACAGGTTGTGCAAACAAAAACTTGTACACAAGTGTTCATAGTAGCACTGTTCACAGTAGCCAAAAGTTGGAACAATCCAAATGTCTGTTAACTAATGAATGAATTGATAAAGAACACATGGTATCTCCATGCAATGGAATGTTGTTTGGCCATAAAAAGGAATAAAGTTGTGATCCATGCCACAGCATGGAGAAGCCTTGAAAATGGTATGCTAAGATACAGAAGCCAGCAAAAAAGGCCACATATTACATAAGTCGATCTATATGAAATGTCCAGAACAAACAAATCTATAGAGACAGAAAGTAGATTAGAGGAGGGGTGCCTGGGTGGCTCAGTCACTTGAGCATCTGACTCTTGATTTTGGCTTAGGTCATGATCTCGGGGTCCTGAAATCGAGCCCCATGTAGGGTTCCACATTCAGCACAGAGTCTGCTTGTCCCTCTCCTCTGCTCCTTGCTGCCCACCCCCCGCCACTAAAATAAATAAATAAAATATTTGAAAAAAAAAACAAAGAAAATAGATTAGTGGTTGCTTCGGATGCTTCGGACTGGGTAAGGATGGAAGGTTAGGTGGGTGGCTAAAGGGTGAGAGGCTTCTCTTTGCGTTGATGAAAATGTTCTAAAATTGACTGCTAGTGGTTGCACATTATCTGTGAATATATTAAAAACCATTAAATTCCACACTTTAAATGGGTGGATTGAATGGTATGTGATTATAACTCAGTAAAGTTATTTAAAAAAATATATCAGAGGGATGCCTGGGGGGCTCAGTTTGTTAAGCATCTGCCTTTGGCTCAGGTCACGATCCCAGGGTCCTGGGATTGAGTCCTGCGTCAGGCTCCTTGCTTGGCAGGGAGCCTGCTTCTCCCTCTACCTGCTGCTCCCCCTGCTTGTGCTCTCTCTCTCTCTCTCTGAATACATACATACATACATACATACATACATACCAGGTAGCATAAGGAAATTCATTGAGGTGTTGGAATTGTTCTGTGTTCTGTTTGTTGGTGGTAGTTGTCAGATTCAGTGCATGTGTTAAAATCTATAGAACTTTACACTCCAAAACAGCGAATTGCCATGCATTGTAAATTTAAACCCACCATGCGCTTAGTTGGAATTATGAGCTGGGATCCATGATCAACTTCAGTTGAGACTGGTTTATCTAATTAAAAAGTCCTGTGTGTATGCAAAGAGAACACTCAGATTCAAAGAGCCAAGCCTGAACCTAGCTTGTGAGGCTGCATTCCGCAGCTGAAATCCAGACCATACGAAGTCAGAGAGATCATCACCCATGTAGTCTTGTCTACACTTCATGCTTCAAGCAGACTTGTGGATTCGGTGGTCCAAGGTTTCCTTCCAGGTCCCAGAAACCGCTGGTGATTGTTCAAATTCGCCATTTCACATGTGCCAGGTAACGAACTTGGGCCCAAAATGGAGAAGGGCGAGTGGTGAAGTAGGAACGAAACCAGGTCACCATTAACATCCTGTGACCCTCTGATGGGTACTAGGAAAGCCTGGTATCCTAACCACCGAGACACCTGCTGAGCCCTTGCAGTCAGTCCCCTTGCAGTTAGCTCCAGTCCTTGAAGACCCTGACCGGAGAGCGACACACTCTATGGTAGGGACCACGTGCATGCCCTGAATGTGCCAGGCTACACAGCACCCACAGGCATGAAGCTCCTTGAGAATAGGGGCCACCTGGATCAGCTGGGATTAGATGCAACCACATATAATGGAAAGCCCAAAACAATGGAGGCTTAAACACAAAAAAGTTACTCTGCCACATAAAAGAGGTCTTTGGGGAGGTGATCTATGATTGACATGAAATCAAACAGGGACTAAGATTCCTGCTCCCTTTCTGCTCCACCAACCTCAGTGCTTGGCTTCCACATTTATGGCCCAGGATGGCTGAAGTTACAGATATCACATTTCAATCCCAGGCAGCAGGAAGGAGGAGTAGAAACAACACAGGCACGCTTCCTGGTTGAATCAGCAGTCTTTAAAGAGCCTTCCTGGAGATCCACGGGAAGGTTACATTTGGATTTCAAGGACCAGAAGAACATGGTCACAAGGCTACAGGTAGGAGGAAAAAAATATATATCGCTTTTAACTGGACACCTTGCTGCCTTCAATGATGAAGGAGTTCTGTTGGTTGGGAATAAGAGGGAATGAATGCTGGGTAGACAACCTGCAGTGTCAGCCAAGCCAGCCCTGTGTCTTCTGGGGTACCCTGCACTGGCCCTGCGAGGAGCCCATTAAATGCTATTGATTTGATCTGATCTGCAGTGGCCAGGCAGGCTGGTCTAGAAGCGACCTTGCTTTCTGCTTGCATAAATAGGCAATTCTCTAGTCTGGCCCATGGTATAGGGGCTAAGCAAGTAAGGCATGGTTTTTCCAGTCTTTGTGAATTAGGAATTGGTCAAAAACATTGATATTTTCTCTTGGAAACCACAGCTCTATGTGAAAATGAAAGGAAGTTATTTCAATTTTCTAAACCACCCAGGCTTCTCTGTTAGGTTAGAGATGAAAACTGTGTTATTCTGTCCTCAAACTCACCCCATGATTCTCCCACCCACAGATCCACACAGACCGATGGAAAGTAGTCACATCTGAAGGAGTTTGGGATTGAGGGTAGGTAGCTCATGTGTACTAACAGTGCTACTGAGAATGTGCTCCTTCTCTCCATGGGGAGGCCCTGCATACATATCCCCTAAGGAGAAGACAGACTCACGGACTAGCTCTTGTCCAATCCTTGTATTTGTAAAAACCCCTTGCCTATGGGGAAGGGAAAGGAGATGCAAAATGAGGAAGTGACCTGCCTAATTCTGAAGGCAGAGCTTTTAATTTGGGTCCCAGCTCTCAGTCCACTGCTCAAATCAATATAACCCAAACTAATATAGAAAAAGAAAAAAATCTACCATTGAGAACCAAATGTTTGAGATTCGGAAACATTTTACAGTTGCTATCTACACTGATTTAGTTATCCAGATCAGAGTTTGATTCTTGATTTTATCTTGCCTTGCCTTGGTCTCTATGAAGTCATCAGTTTAATCCAATCATCATTTATTGAAAGCTTACTCAGTTATCAGCAATATGTTATCAGGGGGATACAGAAGGACCACAAGATATGGCCTTATGTTACTGTATTATTAAGATATAGGGCCATGAATTAATGAGGTTAATTTTTAAACAAATACACCAAAGACTATATATATATAAATATCCATGTGAGCAGTACCTCACCTTAGGAAGCACATAGGCCAACAATAGTGTCATTGCTCAAAATATTTTCAGAATTCATATTTGGGAAATTCTTTTCAATAGGTGAACCAAATTACATTGGGTGCCTATAATAGCCACTGGGTCTTTTTGCTTTGAGAATGGAATTTCTCTTTCGAGGCAAGCCAAAGTCATCCAGAACCAGGTCTGGTAGAAACAGGTGGATGATCAGCTTAGATTCCTGGTGACATTCTGTCAGCCCAGGGTGGTCTTCCCCTAGACCTCTTTTTCCATAATAGAATAATCTTTGTGTGTTTAGGCCAGTGGTTCTCAACACTTTAACATACATCAGAATCACATGGAGGGCTTGTTAGGACATAGATGGCTGGGTCCAATTTCTGATTCTTCAGGTATGAGTGAGGTCTGAGAATTTGCATTTCTAATAAGCTCTCAAGTGATGCTGATGTTACTGGTCTAGAAACCACACTTTGAGAACCATTGCTTTAAGACAGTTATTTTAGACATAGCTGCACTTAATCTTACCTGATATAAATCATCCTTGCTCTCAGAGAACTTGGTTACTACCTCTCATACTTAGTTCTGGACACTTTATGGCCTTGCACATTCCAGGTATGCAACTGGTCACATGCCCGTGGTCCCTACCAAGAATATATCACTTTTCACCCAGCACCACACAGGATGGAGCTAACATCTGTGATGGAAAGGGCTCACAGGCTATTCTGTGATTAGAATCTGAGCCGTGCCTAGCACCCAGGCAAGTCACAGGTTAGGGATAAAACATCCCTGGAAGGGATGCTAATTATCATCCGAGTCTAACTATCCTACCACTCTTCTTATTTGAGAGCTGAGGAAACCAGGTTACCCGATAAGTTCATCCAATTGAACCCAGTTCAAGGTCACCCAATAAGTTACAGGACAGTTATGCAGGATCCATGAGAAAGTATCAAAGTCACCTTCTGTCTACAGAGAACAGGATCGTGAGCTCACGCAATCAGTACCGAATGCAACATGAGGTAGGTCTAATATGGTGTGTGCATCCCCCCCAAGAACAAACAGTGCAAATCAGACTGCATATTTCTACCCTTTCCATCCTATAATAACTTTGATGGGAAACACCACTATTTATCCCCCTGTGGTGAAATATTCCTCATACTTAAGACATAACCATTGGCTCCATCTCCAGTGATAAACCCTCATTTCTAGGAGATGACAGGGGAGGCGAAGTGAAGGTCAGCTAGAATGCACATCCTCCCACTTCTTTGGTGTAAACATTCACTATTCGTAGTGAAACAGTCAAGAAACCACAAAGAGTTGACTTGGCTGACCCCCAATAAGGTTCTAAGCTTCAGCGCAGTGTCAACATCTGGTCTCAAGCTCTTTTCAATCTGGTACCAATTGATGGGATGGCACTGATGCTTTCGAAGCCACATGTGAAGAAGAGGCTGCTGGGGAGGGGGAGGGGGGGAGTCTTCACAGTGGCAAGAAAGGCTGGAAAGTTCAGGGAGGACAGAACCTGGGGAAGCCTGATTTCTCTTTATTGTCTGCCCACTCTGGAGCTGGCTGTTTAGGATGATGGATCAGACCTGCAAACCACATCCATATGGCCCCGATACCCCATTCCATTTGTTCAGCCTCACAGTACCTGCTCCTATCTCTGCCCCTAAAACAATACACGGCCCCTATAGAAGAACTTCTAACATCCTCTCCCTTTTTCACCACCATGAGTTTTGTCCCTTTCTGCCCGCCCAAACCTGCTGGAACCTCAACTTCTCTAGAAAACCATCTCTGACTCACCTACCTATCTGCCACCCCTCCAGGAAACTTTTAGGCGTAATTCTTTACAGTGGGTTGAGCGCCTTCTCTATCATGAGCATTTTACCTTCTGTTTTTAGTGATCAAAAGCAGGTGTTTTATTTCCTTGGCGAGCTTTTGCTCATGTTGTTCTCATCACTTCCCCAGTTCTTCTGGCTTCTCCCCTTCCCCGTGGGGCACTAACTGTTTAAGGTACCAGGAACAGACAGGTCAGTACTCCTGAACTGCCCCCCACACGTTAGGGCTGAGCAGCTCTCAAAATGCTGCTAAGAGTTTGGGAAAGCTTGAAAAGCTAGGTCTGGGAAAGGTCTGAAGAGGCATCCTCAAGAACCCACAAGGACAGGTGTGCATGGTTGCTATGGTTACCAGGCCCTGGCGGTCTAGCCACCTCCTCCTAACGAGACAATCCTCTGTGAAGCACGAAGATGCTCAGGTGCTCAAATCCAATTCAGCCCAAGAGCGGGGAGAGCAGGGATGGTCTTATCAGCCAGCTTGTCACAATGTCACAGCATAGTTAGAGGTCACCAGGGCTATGAGGAGAACACACGGGGAAAGCCACCTTATGAATACTTGTAAGATTAGAATGAAATTCAACAGTGAAGTCAAAGCCAAACGTTCCCTGCGCTCCCTGAGTTTTGTTCTGTTTTGCTTTGTTTCTGTTTTCTCTTGAACCAGAACTAACATCGCATCAGTCCATGTGGTTCTTGTGCGCCTGGTGGCCAAGCCCTTGGATGCAAACAGACCTGCGGCAGTGGGGAAATAAGTGAGCGAGGACTCCAATCAGGACAGTCTCCTCTTTCTACCTGAGCCTCAAACTATAGTTTTCCAGGCTCCAGATGGTGATCATGATTGTTAAAAAGCAAGCATTATCCCTGTTAATGAGGATAATAAAACTGAACAATTCATGAGCACCAGCAACATATGGAGCACCCAACAAAACACAGATTTACCCCGCATTATCAGGAAATGAAGTTTTCCACATCAGTGAATTTTCTGGAAAATTAGGGCTTACCTCTTTAGCTTGCTTCCATATTTTTTCTGAAGATATTAACCATTTGGGTTGGAAATAGGTGTCAGAGATGTAGGGCCCTTTCCTATCTTGCTAAACAGTTTGTCAAATATCACATACACCATTTTTTTTTTCTGGATGTCTCATTGTGAACATGCAATGATGCCCAGGGGGAGAGGGGTGTCTCCATTTGTAATGGATTTGGGTCTTTACTGGGACAGCCCGCTTCGCCTTGGCTTAAAATCAGCTATACGAGGGCTTGCTGCCCTTGACGGTAAGCACCTTAGGTGAGAACCAGGGCTTTCTATCCTTAATGGGGTATCCCCTACAGCCTTGCCACTCAAAAGGGGGTCCGCAGAATAGCAAATCAGTACCTGGGAGGTGATTAGAAATGCAGACTCTGGCCCCATCCCTGACCTGCTGAATGAATTAGACTCTGAATTTGAACAAGATCTTCAGATGATTCACATACACATTAAAAGTAGAGAATGATTACCCTCCAGCTGTGCTTGCCAGCTTGTCCCCGGCCAGTTACACCACCATCACCTGAGGATGCCTGGTAGCATCACAGAACACGGGGCCCTGTGTAGACCCCAGAACCAGAACTTCCGGGGAGAGAAACCCAGGAATCTATTTTTATCATACTCTAGGGGTCATTCTGACCTGCACCAATACTGAACATCCTGCTCTAGACTTTGCTCTCCAGAGGTACTCAAATCGTTCTCTATGTTAATGCCAATTCTTTTTCAACTTTTACTAACAAACCAAACCCACACACTTTTGCAAAGCACGGGGACTTTTGACTAAACCTCCTGACGAAGGCATTTCTGCAGCTCCTCCACCATTTCTTGAGGCTCCGAGAACTTGACTTTGCTTTGGGGGTGGGGAGGAGGGCCGCTTCTCCATCCCAGCCCAGAGCTGCACACAGCTGCGGGGCTTCCCAGGATCACGGACTTGGGGCTTCTGCAAACGTGTCCGTGGGGACAGAACTCAAATGCCTGTCGCCTCCTCAGCGCCCTCGGGCTTCTCCTGCTGCTCCCCACATCTGGGGCCCGTGGGGGAACACGGCCACCCGTGGCCGGAACCGGCAGTGGACACTCGACCTTGAACTCCAGACCACAACCCAGATAACCCGCTCCCCCGCACGAAACCGCTCCCCCGGGGCACACACGTGGTCTTTATTAGTCTTCATTAAACTGAATGGAATTCTTGTCTTGGTGTTTCCTGGGTATCCTGTCTCCTCCGGCACTAGCAAGCTGACCGGTGTTAGTTCTTTTTATCTAAGCAGATACAACCCCGTTTCTAATTTTCTGACACATTGGTTAAGATCTCTGGCTTTACTAAATGAAAGAAGCCAGACACAAAAGGCCACATATTGTATGATTGCATTGACATGAAATGTCCCGAAAAGACAAATCCCTATAGAGACAGAAGGTAAATTCGTGATTGCCAGGGTCTGGGGGGAGTGGGGAATGAGGAGTGACTGCTAGCAGGTACCAAATTTCTTTTGGGGGTGGGGGGAGGAAAATAAAATGTGGAATTAGGGTGATGATTGTATAATCTTGTGATTATAATAAAAAACCACTGACTGTACACTTTAAAAGATGGAGATGTGAATTCTACCTCAATTTTTTTTTAAAGATTTTATTTATTTGACAGAGAAAGTGCACAAGCAGGGAGAGTAGCAGGCAGAGGGAGAGAGAGAAGCAGGCTCCCCAACAAGCAAGGAGCCGGATGCAGGGCTTGATCCCAGGACCCCAGATAGTGACTTGAGCCGAAGACAGACACTTAACCAACTGAGCCACCCAGGCGCCCCTATATCTCAATTTTTAAAAAGATCTTGGGCTTTAGAATCAGACCAGCTGGGTTCAAATCTGGCCTCTGCCACATCCCAGCTGTGTTACCTTGGACAAGCCAATTAACCTCTTTGAGACCCAGCTGCATAGTCTATAAAGAGGATGATAAAAGTACTTATATCATAGGTTTGTCGTGAGATTTAAATAAAATAATCTTTGTACTATGCCTGGTACATTATAAGTGCCAATAAATGTTATTGGCTAACTTTGAATTCAACAGTTCTCAAATTTCAAAATGCATGAGAATCACCTGGGGAGCTTGGTAAAATGAACACCCCTTAGACTTTCAGATTTATAGGCTTGGAGTTGGCTTCAGAATCAGCATTTTTAATAAGCTTACCATTCTGATACAGATGGTCTGGAAATGATACTATAATAAATACTGTCCTACACGCTTGTAAAATGGAAAAATTGATAAGCAAATGTTTTAAGAATTTTGTGTTAGCTTCCCACTTAGGATGTAGAAAACTGGAAAGACCATCACTCCTACCCTTACAGCCAAAAAAAGTTGGACAATCTGCAAATTCACAACTTTTTTTGAACCTATCAGAGAGCTGGGACTGAAGGACAACCAGCTAACCCCAAATCCAAGGAAACTACAGGCACCTCCAGAGAGAGATAAATATAAGCACTTGATTATCTGGGGCCAATTGCCACCGGACGCAGATAAAAATAATTCAGCTAAAAATTTCAACAAATTGCTAAAGGCTGAGCTTAGGCCCGCAAGAGGCTATAGAACCCCTGGGGACACAGACAAAGGCAAATTAACACCCTCCTGTGGGTTTTTCTCCACAGACCTCATTAAGTATACATAAAAAAGATGGGAAAGAGGACATGAGTCTTCAGGTACCATCCTATGTGCTGTAGGCCTGGGAAAAAAGGAGTAGCAGCCCCTGTGGGAAATGCATGAAATTCCACCTGGATTCTTATCCCCTATCAAATTTAGCCTTGAAATGTTGGCGGAATGGCAACAACCCTGTCACTCTTAGGGCTCTGGTGAAAAAGGTAATGCAGCTGGGGAAAAGGAGCTGGGAGTGGGGGGGCAAACTCTATAGCCTTGGGAAGGAGCAGGAATATGTTCTGGACCCAGCCCTATAGCTAAAGGTAAACCACTATGAAAGCACCACTCCCAAGATCCAGAGACACAAGACCTGTCTACAACTGAGCCTTAATCAGAACATCAGAGAATACTTCCCCACCACCAGGCCAACAAGCATCTAGTAACAACTGATAGTACTCTACTGCTGAAAGAGGTGCTAAACCATGGTGAGAGACCCCCATGGAAGCACAGTGCAAAGAGAAGATCTACACCCAAGGGTAGAGCAGACATTGGGGGGAAAATACCTTCTAGCAAACCAGCCACCACCCTAGCCCAAGAGGAATTTAAAAACTGTTCTACTGAAAGTAACCATAGCAACAAGACCCAAACTGGTTCAACTTCTAAGTAGGCAGGCTCAGTCCCCCACACTAAATGCTAAGAATCAGAAAGACATGCCCACTTCCAGGTGTAACAACTATTTAACTCAGTCTCTGATACCCTATACAAGATGTCTGGCTTTCATAAAAAAATTACACAGTATGTGAGGAAATAAGAACAACAAAAACACTGTCAAGAAGCAAAGCAATCAACAGAACCAGACTCAGAGATGACACAGATGTCAGCACTATCAAACAGGGTATTTTATTTTATTTTTATTTTTTTAAAGATCTTATTTATTTATTTGAGAGAGAGTGAGCACACAGATGCAGAGGGAGAGAGTGAAGCAGACTCCCCACTGAGCAGAGAGTCCCATTGGGACTTGATTGCAGGACCCTAAGATCATGACCTGAGCCGAAGGCAGACGCTCAACTGACTGAGTTACCCAGGTGCCCCTCAAACAGGGAATTTTAAATAAATATGATTACTATGTTAAAAAGGCTCTAGTGGAAAAGATGGGAATCATACATGATGAGATGGGTAACTTCCATCAAGAGAGGGAAACTGTAAAAAAGAATCAAATGGAAATGCTGGAAATGAAGACCTTAGTCACAGAAATAAAGAATGCTTTGAATGGGCACATCAGCAGACTTGAAATCGCCAGGGAAAGAATAGTAAATTTAAAGATAGATCAATAGAAATTACCCAAACTGAAACCCAAAGAAGAAAATAGTTTAAAAAAAAATAGGGCACCCAAGAACTGCGGAACAATATTGAACAGGCTAATAGGCATGTATTCGGAATCCCAGAAAGAGAAAACAAGGCAGAAGAATATTTCAAGAAATAACACATTTAAACTTATCCTCATTTATTCCATTTTCAGTGCTCTTCATTTCTTTGTGTAGATCCAAGAGTCTGTCTGATATCATTTTCATTTGCCTGAAGAACTTCCTTTAACATTTCTAGTACTCCTAGGTCTGCTGGAAGCAAATTCTTTCAGTTTTTGTTAGTCTGATAAGATTTTTATTTCTCTCTCATTTTCAAAAGATGTTTTTGCTGGGTATGGAATTCTGGGTTGACATTTTTTTTTCTTTCAGCAATTTAAGAATGCTACTCAAAAAAAAAAAAAAAAAAAGAATGCTACTCCATTGTCTTCTGGTTTATATAGTTTCTGACAAGAAGTCCACTGTAGCTGTTATCTAAATGCATTGTGTCTTTTTTCTTAGCTGCCTCCAAGAATATCTCTTGGCTTTTAATAGTTTGAATGATATGTGTAGATGCATGTGTGTGTTTTGGTATTTATCCTGCTTGGTGTTCTCTGAGCTTCTTGGATCTGTGGTTTGGTATCTTAATTTTGGACTTATCTCTGGTTGTTGGGAGGGTGTAATTTTTAAGCTGAGACCTGACAATGAGTAGGTCTTAGCCAGAAAAAGATTGAGAAGTGAGTTTCAGAAAAGAAGATTCGAACAGATGGAAGAAATATCATGATTCATGGCCTACAGATGAGAGATCCTCACATTTAAAGCAAATAAAAAAGACCATTATAGTTAAGTAAAGAAGGGTGAATGGGAAGGTGCAGTAGATCAGGCTGGACAGACAGGGGATACATTTTGGAAGACTGTGTAACACACATTAACCACTTATTCTTAGGGTAGACGTTGAAGGCTTTTAAGCAGAGGAGTGACATAATCAGATATAAATTCTTAAATTCCTAATTCATAATGGTCATCCTGCCTACTGAGTAGAGAGTATATTTGTACATGTCTTAGAGCCAAGGATCCACACATTTCCTTGGATAAAGTCTCAAGCTATGGGCTCCTCTTTTCCATCTTCCTTTGCTATACCTTCTATCACCTGCTATGTACTTCCTAGTCTTCCTGCAAAATTTGGTCCATTCCTTTGAGTCTTGCTAAGTGTATATCAATATCCTCTTTTCTCCATACAGTTAAATTGTATTTACCAGTCTTCTTTATTATTAGATGTGGCCTGAGTGCTGGCCATTATGAGCAAAAGAATAAACTTTTTACTAAACCACTAAGACTTAGGGACAATTAGTTACAGCATTTAGCCTACTCTGACAAATACACAAAGCGACCAACTAATTACAAATAAACTATTTTTAGATGACTAGTAAATTCCTTAGATTGATACATTATTTTGTTAAAATATTATATTTTATATAGAATGATAAGAATAGATAAGTAAAAGTTTGTGTATTCTCCAACTCACACAACATTAAGGGCCACATACCTTACCAATCTACCTCTAGGAAGTCTCTGACAACACTCCTGGGATTCATGTTCTTAATGAATATGCTGTGGAACAATAGAAAGTGCCTTGATTTTATAACAGGAGAACCAATATCTCCATTCCTCTGGTCCACGTGACCTCAGAAAAATTGTTGACCTCTTTGGTGTCCATGTTTTAATCTGTAAAAGCAGGAATAATATCAGTCTTCAAGGGTAAAGGGTTACACAGTAAGGATTAAGTGAGGCAATATCTTTGTAGTAGATCGCTATAATTTCACCCATACCTACAGCCTTTACCAAGTAGCTTTGCAACTGCTCTAACAAAAGAATGGAGCACATTTCCCCACACCTTGGCACTGAGTTCATCCCTGTAGCTTCCTCTGGCGGGTCTATGAGTGTATGAGGACTCGCATGTTCCTGTTTGCTCTCTTGTGCCTCTTCTACCACTTGAGGACATGTCTGGGTAGCTTGTTCAAAGATAGGAGACATGGATCAGGGCTGAGTCACCCAAGTCACCTCAGCTTGAGGCCATCCTAGATCAACTGACAGCCAGCCCATGTCCAGCTCTGTGAGGAAGCCTAGCCAAGATTCACAGAGCCACCTAACAAACTCCGGACACGTGAGCAACACTTATTGTTGTATGGCAATGAGATTGCATGGGTCTTTGTTACATGTTACATTGTGGCCACAAATACCCAATAGTCTGTGAGATTAAATCCCCACAAATGCTAAAGCACTACACAAATGTAAAGTATTAAAGCTCAGGAAAATTATATATATTATATAATTATGTTTATAGAATTATATATTTACATACCTTATATGTTTATTTGTATATTATATATAAATATAATATATATTTATATAACATATATTATATATATATAATTATATATATAAAATTTTCCTGAGCTTTAATGGTTATAATATATAATAGAGATTTTGTATATAAATTAAATATAATAATATATTAATATATATTAATTATATATAATTAAGTTGTATATAATTTATGTGTGTGTATATATATATATCCAAGGACTCTGTTGGTCTATGACATATTAGAGTCTATGAAAAAAATCTCCTTAAGTCCTTATTCAGAGAGTCATGGCATCAAAGTTTGAATTGGACAGAACCTTGGAGATGGTCTAACCTACCCTTCTACGTATGTATGAGCCTCTTCTTTTCCCAGCCACATTGATTCTCTTTTTTGTGTACCAACAGACTTGTCTCCTTTAGCTCCTCTATGCTGGAACATCCTTACATCCTTCCCTCTCTCTAGAGGGACATCTGTCACTTATGCTCTGGTCGTGCTGGGATTTATAATTTTTTCAGATGCCTTCAACATGCAGCCACTTTACAAACTAAAAGTTGCTAATGCCATATCATTTATCACATTTGCCCGCATATTGCATTAATCTTAAAGACCCAGCTTAATGCATACAAGGACACCCTCTCTGAATATGGAAGGGCTGGTCTTCAAAAGCTCATAAAATAAGTATCGTCCTGGATTTCCAAAGGAATGGAAAACCACAAGAATAAATTGGAAGAGAAATCAGGCAAGCTGTTTTTTATTTTCTAAAGGAAGGAAGAAATTATTTAGCCCGATTCGGGGTTCTTTCAGGCACCTCACACATAATTATCATTGAACAAATGCTTATTATTCTTCTTAGCAATGAGGTAACCTGAGATGGACCTTTTCTTCCCTAAAAGGAATCAGGAGTACTTCCAAGTCCCATTTCTGCATCCTAAATGGTATCTTCACCTTAGCAGCTGAAGGATCTTTTTTTCTCTAACCTAGAAGAAGGCAGGAGGCAGAGTGCCTGTCTAGAAAAATGACAAATCAGACATGACATACATACAGACCTATTACTTCTGTCATATTTCTCCTCTTAACTTTTCTCAGCAATTAAGGTTTCCATGAGCCTCCCACTCCTTTTCAAATCCTGCTCGTGAGGCAGTTGTAATTAAATTCCCTTGATTTCCCAATGCTGCTGCTTTGTAAAATAACTTTATCTTAGAAAAGTTCTCTTTCTACATTTCCCCACACACCCTTTCCTGACTTGGACTCTGCTGGTGAACAAAATCTCTTCATTCCACTCTCTTCCATGCCTAAATTTAGGTCAAGCACTGCATCCTGCAGGAAATCCTCCCTGATCACCTACCCAAGCCTCATTTTGATGCCCTCTCTCTGGACTCCTATAACCCTCTTTATATACCCCTATCATATTTACCATGTGGTCTTATACTCATTGGTGTCCTTATTGTCTCCCACACTCGGCCTGCACACACAGGACAGGGTCATGCCTCGATTGCCTTTCATCCGTGGAGCCAGACTTGCCAGTAGAATTCGGAAGGAGGAATACTGACCAGTTGCTTACGTACCCTCACAGCAACTATTTTCTTCCCCTTGATGGTATGCTCAATGTGCTGAAGCTCAATCAAAGATTGCTTTTGTTCCTGCCTTGTTAGCATCACAAAGAGAATTTACCTGGAGAGGAGCATCATGGAATCTTCTGAAATCATCAAATTATCAAATAGCTTTTGGGTACCTGGTCTGGGGCCAGATTTATACAAAGCACTATGGTGGGGGGCAAGGGGGCTGATAAGGAAATATAAAACTAGGTCTCAGACAGTAAGAAATATACTATCTAGTTGGAAATTTTTTTTTTTTTTTTGGGGGGGGGATGGGTGGGGCAGAGGAAAAGGGAAAGAGAGAATCTTAAGCAGGCTCCATGTCCAGCCCGGAGCCTGACATGGGGCTCGATCTCACCACCCTCAGGTCATGACCTGAGCTGAAATCAAGAGTTGAACAATTGAGGTTCCTGGGTGGCTCAGTTGGTTAGGTGTCTGAATCTTGATTTCAGCTCAGGTCATGATCTCGGGGTCCTGGGGTCGAGCCCCATGTTGGGGTCTGTGCTCAGCAGGGAGTCTGCGTGAGGACTCTCTCCCTCTCCTGCCGCCCCTCCCCGGACTTGTGCAAGCATGCGCTCTCTCTCTCTCTCTCTCTCTCTCAAAGAAATGAATACATCTTAAAAAAAAAAAAAAAAAAGAGGGCGCCTGGGTGGCTCAGTTGGTTAAGCGACTGCCTTCGGCTCAGGTCATGATCCTGGAGTCCTGGGATCGAGTCCCACATCGGGCTCCCTGCTCAGCAGGGAGTCTGCTTCTCCCCCTGACCCTCCCCCCTCTCATGCTCTCTCTATCTCATTCTCTCTCTCAAATAAATAAATAAAATCTTTAAAAAAAAAAAAAAAAATTAAAAAAAAAAAAAAAGAGTCGGACACTTAACCAACTGAGCCACCCAGGCGCCCCTATCTATTGGAGATTTAAATATATACATATAAAACACTAACGTTCCATCAGAGTCTATGAGTGCAAATAAATTACATACAAGTAACAGCGTAACAGCGAGGGGAGAAATTCAGAGAGGGGGAGAGTGCAGGGAAAGGGGGATTTTGAGACAGCTTTACAAAAGAAGCTAGATTTGGGTCTTGGAGGAGAGCGGGATCTCAGGAGAGGTGAGAGGGGAGGGTGCAGCCTTTGCAAGGAACAGCATACACAAAGGTATGGCAGGATCTGTGCAGTCTATTCCGATTTGGGGAATAAATGAGTAGACATGCCCGGCTAGGATGAAGGCCCTGTGATGAGGAATAATGGGAAATTAGGTTCCAAAGCCAGACCAAATTATCTTGATTTGCCGCCCAATAAAAAGAACCGCCTAAGTCACCTACTTTGAAAAGGCCCCATCAAATCCATGTCCTGCACAGGAAATGTGCACTTAGTGGGGAATGTGCAGTGTTACCATAACTCAGACACCACCAATTACTCTTCAAGAACACCATGTTAACTCTTGGTTAACCAAAGGATATTTCCCTAGTCTGTGCCCTCCCTAACTCAACCAGCCAGTATGCAGAGCACACCCACCGCGTCCTGCTCTCTGTACTAAACTCCCAAAATCAAAAATGAAGGAGACAGAATTCCTAACTTTGAAGAACGTATTTTTCGTCTTCTTTTCCTTCTTTCACACTTCCCTCTCTCCTACCATTTCCTAGGGACAGTATTCTTTTAAGGGTTCCATCAGACTCCAGACCTCCTGTAGCCTTCCCTCGTTAAACACATTTTAAACATGCTTGTAGATTTAAAAAGAGAGGAAAGAAGAAAACAAGTCAGTAAATAATTTGGAGGTGAAAGGGTTAAATTTTGAGAGCCTTCCGTATAATGTTAGATCTTCAGCTATTCTCTCCTCAGTGGCTAAGAGTTGGCTCTATCTGCTAGCAAACTTCTTTTGCATCTCTCTCTGATGAGAAATAAGACATCTCTCTTCTTGTCTAAAGGAAGAGTTGAAATCGTGGCCACGCCAAGACAGCACGGTCCAACTCACCCTTCTGAGCCTGACTCCAACCAGCCCCCGAGCCAGCTCCAAAATGGCACAGTGTGCCTGGAAAACCCTCCCTCTTCCCATGCCAGGCCATGTGTCTCCCATCATTCCTGAAATCCCACCCACTCTGTTGTCCTTTAGGACTTCAGAGACGAATAATTAAATGCTTCCCCTCATCAGATACTGTCTGCTCATGAAAGGCTTTGGCCACTTGCCCTGATAGATCACCACCCCCACCCCAATACAGACTCTGAATTCTCCTTTGCTCCTCACCGGTAAACATATGCACCCTTGAACTGTACTTACTATGAATAGCCTACATTTGAACTCCTCCGTGGCATCCTAAACCTCTAAAACCCCTCTGTGGGCCCAATACCCTTGGGTTTGTTGGGATCTCAGGGGCCAGACCTGTTGGGGTTGTTCTCATTAGTGGACTAGGACAAGACTACACCAAACAAGGAATCACACCTGATTTTCTCACATAATTACAACTGCAAAAACCAACATTTCTAGAGCATTTATAAAATGCTATCATATCCAGGGCACCTGGGTGGCTCAGTCGTTAAGCATCTGCCTTCGGCTCATGTCATGGTCCCAGGGTCCTGGGATCGAGCCCCACATCAGGCTCCCTGCTGGGCAGGAAGCCTGCTTCTCCCTCTCCCACTCCCCCTGCTTGTGTTCCCTCTCTCGCTGTGTCTCTCTCTGTCAAATAAATGAATAAAATCTTTTTTAAAAAAATGCTTTCATATCCATGACCTGCTTTTTCTTCAACCTAACCCTATGAAGTAGGATTTCCTTGATCCTCTCTGAATAAGGAAATGGACGTTAAAGCCGGTGAAGTAACTTGCCTTTGGTCAAGCAATAAGTGTTGCTAGGAAATCCACTTAAGAAGAGCTCTATCTAGATCCTTCACCTGACACCATAAGACAAAATGGATTTCGGAGAGATTAAAGACTTAAAAAATAAAACTGTTAACAAAAGGAGAAAATGTAGTTGAAGATTTGCCTGATGTCTGGACAAAGAAAGATTTTTCAGGCATAAAAACGCTGGAAGAAGTCAAAAAAGGAAAAAATTATTCCATCCATCTACATAAAAATGTAGATATTTCATATGTCCCAAAGCCAAATAAAAAGCCAACAGCCATCTGAGGAGAGACTGCCTGAAAAATAGCCCAGCTGTTTCAGCACAGCCTTGCTCAGGCACCAGCTGGGGCCTAGAAAATGGGACTTTGGTTCAAATGCCAAGGCCAGTTCCGAAGTTGCTCACCAGCTCTCTAGTGAAGGGACATTCAAGCAGCCCATGGCCAAACCTTCATAGAAAAGAGACTGGAAGCTCACCCAAGAGTTAATAGTGGTTATGGAACTATGCATTACTTTTACTTTCTTCTTCATACTTTTCTGTATTTTCCATGTTTTTGCCAAAAGCATCATAATCATGAAAAAAAATATTTTATACACAGAAAAACAGGGTTTTTATTTTAAAATGAGGACTGGGGCATCTGGGTGGCTCAGTCGGTTAAGTGTCCCAACTCTTGGTTTGGGCTCAGGTCATGATCTCATGGGTTGTGGGATTGAGCCCCACTCAGCTGGGAGTCTGCCTGAGATTCTCTCCCTCTGCCCCTACACACACACACACACACACACACACACACACACTCTCTCTCTCTCTCTCTCAACTAAATAAACCTTTTAAAAAAGAAGATAAATTGAGGCCTATCAAAGGATTTCTGTTTTCCTTACTCATTCTCAGTCTTATCACCCCACATCTTCCCAGAGTGATGGCTGTAATATACTCATGGTTTACTTAGAGACGTTTGAGGTAGGACATTACTTTCAGAACAAAACAAAGCTTTAAATTACACACATCCACACAGAATACTGCTTTGGGTTTGCTTTCTGAGGTCTTTGCTTCCTTCCAGGTTTAAGAGAACTTTCCAATTTGCCTCTCATAACAACTGCATTGGAAAGAAGCAGCAGCAGGTGGGGAGGGGGGCTCCCACATTTTCGACACTCGCTCGGCTTCCAGGATCCCACATTCTTACATTTTTCTCCTTCCTCCCTGGCTGTCCCATTTCAGTCTCCTTTGCTGGCCCTTCCTCCTCTTCCCAACCTCTAAATGTTAGAGGGACCCTGGAATTGGTCCTGGCCTTCTCCCTACATTCTCTCTCTGCATCCAATCTCTGATGCTCTTTAGGGCCCAGGGGTTAAAATATCATCTGATGACACCCAAATTTCTTATCTCCAGTGCTAACCTAAGCCATGCCCTCCAGATTCATACATCCTATTGCCTTCTAAATGTTGGCGTTGGGACATGAAATAAGTATCCTGAGTTCAACACAGCTGAGCCAGAAAATAGCAATCACCACACTAGCCCCTCCATCCCCATGGCTCCTCATTTTAGTAAATGCAAAACATTCACTCATTCAGAACAAAAATCTTGGAATCACTTTTTTCCTTTATCTCACACCCCACATTCGGTAAGTTCTATTCCCCAAATATAAATCAGTTAGACCAAGCCACTGTCACCTGTTTCCTGATTATGGTCACATCCACCTGGTCACCTGGTCACCCTCAATTCCACTCTTACCCCTTGACAGTCTGTTCATTTCACAGCAGCCAGAAGGATCTTTGTAAAACATCCATCAGCTATTATCCCACTGCCCAAACCATTAATAGCTTCATGTGTCACTTAGAATAAAAGCCAAATTCCTCACCACAGCCTCAGGACCTGTGGGCCATGTCCCCTGCCTGCCTCTGTGACTTCCTCTCCAACCACACCTCATTTTCCCCCAGCCACACCTTCCCATTCCTTCTAACATGCCAGGCACGTCCTCCCACCCTGGAATCTTTGTCCATGCTCCCATTCTTCTTCTCCTTTATGTCACCTTCCCAGGCTGGCCTTCCTTGGCCAACTTACCTAAAAGAACCCCCATCAGGATCCTAAATCAATGTACAGAAATCCACTGCATTTCTATACACTAAGCAATAGAAAGAGAAATTAAGAAAGCAATCCCATTTACAATTTCACCAAAAATAATAAAATACTTAGGAATAAACTTAACCAAGGAGGTGAAAGACTATAAAACACTATAAAAAACTATAAAACACTGATGAAAGAAACTGGAGATGACACAACAAAATGGAAAGATCTTCCATGCTCATGGATTGGAAGAACAAATACTGTTAAAATGTCCGAAACTATCTGAAGCAATCTATAGATTTAATGCAATCCCTATCAAAACACCAACCATATTTTTCACAAAACTGGAACAAATGATCCTAAAATTTGTATGGAACCGCAAAAAAAAACTCAAATAGCCAAAGCGATCTTGAAAAAGAAGAACAAAACTGGAGGCATCACAATCCCAGGTTTCAAGTTATACTACAAAGCTGTAGTAATCAAAAAGGCATGGTACTGGCACAAAAATAGACACACAGATCAATGGAATAGAATAGAGAGCCCAGAAATAAATTCATGATTACATGCTTAATTAATCTTCAACAAAAGAGGCAAAAATATGCAAAGGGAAAAGGATGGTCTCTTCAACAGATGATGTTGGGGAAACTGGAAAATTACATGCAAAAGAATGAAACTGAACCACTTTCTTACACCATACACAAAAAGAAATTCAAAATGGATGAAAGACCTAAATGCAAGACCTGAAACCATGAAAATCCTAGAAGAGAGCACAGGTAGTAATCTCTCTGACATCGGCCATAGCAACTTTTTTCTAGATATGTCTCCTGAATCAGGGGAAATAAAAACAAAAATAAACTATTGGGACTACATCAAAATAAAAAGCTTCTGCACAGCAAAGACAACCTATGGAATGGAAGAAGATACTTGCAAATGACATACCTGATAAAGGGTTAGTATCCAAAATATATAAAGAATTTATATATCAAACCAAAAAACAAATAACCCAATTTAAAAAATGGGCAGAAGACATGAACAGACATTTTTCCAAAGAAAACAGACAGATGGCCAACAGACATATGAAAAGATGCTCAACATCACTCATCATTAGGGAAAAGCAAATCAAAACTACAATGAGCTATCACCTCACACCTGTCAGAATGGCTAAAATCAAAAACACAAGAAACAACAAGTGTTGGTGAGGATGTGGAGAAAAAAGAACACTCGTGCACTGTTGGTGGGAATGCAAACTGGTGCAGCCACTGTGGAAAATGGTGTGGAGGTTCCTCAAAAAATTAAAAATAGAACTACCCTACAATCCAGTGATCACACTAGTGGGTGTGATTCTTTTAGCCAAAGAATACAGAAACACAGATTCAAAGGGATACATGCACCCCTATGTTTATAGCAACATTATCTATAATAGCCAAATTATAGGAGCAGCCTAAGTGTCCATCGATTGATGAATGGATAAAGAAGATGTGGCATATGTATACAATAGAATATTATTCAGCCATAAAAAGAATGAAACTTTCCCATTTGCAACGACCTGGATGAAGCTAGAGAGTATAATGCTAAGTGAAATAAGTCAGAGAAAGACAAATACCATATGATTTCACTCACATGTGGAATTTAAGAAACAAAACAAATGAACAAAGGGAGAAAAAAAGAGACACACCAAGAAAACCGAGAACAGACTCTTAACTATAGAGAACAAGCTGCTGGTTACCAGAAGGAAGGTGGGTGGGGGGATGGGTGATATGGGTGATGGGGATTAAAGAGTACACTTACCATGAGCACGGAGTAACGTATGGAAGTGCTGAAGTATTGTACACCTGAAACTAATATAATACTGTATATTAACTATACTGGCATTAAAATTAAAAACTTAATAAAAAATAAACATTATCTGTCTAAAACCTTCAAAAAATAAAAAATAGGGGGACGCCTGGGTGGCTCAGTCGCTTAAGCATCTGCCTTTGGCTCAGGTCATGATCTCAGGGTCCTGGGATCAAGCCCCGCATCCGGCTCCCTGCTCCGCGGGAAGCCTGCTTCTCCCTCTCCCACTCCCCCTGCTTGTGTTCCCTCTCTCGCTGTCTCTTTCTCTGTCAAAAAATAAATAAAAATTAAAAAAAAAATAAAATAAAAAATAAATATACTGGAATTAAAATAAAAAATTAAATAAGTAGATAGATAAAAGAGCCCCATCACTTCTTTTCCCAGACTTTTTCAATTTTTCTTCACAACATTTATCACTACCTGACATTATATTACATAATCATCATTTACTTGTTCATTTTCTGGTATTGTCCCTAGAATGTTGAGGGCCAAGATCTTGCTTTTCTACTGTTGTATTCTCAAAGCCTAAACAGTAACTGGCCCTCGCTCGGCACTCAAATATTTGTTGAAATGATTAATGAATATACAAGCTGTTATAGGACAATCTTCAAGTATATTGTTACACAAAGAAGCAATGAGCAGATGGCATCTAGAATACTTCTGTAAGGATCCACAAATTGTAGAAGGTGATTGCCTCTATGAATGGAGACCAAAGAGTGAGAGTAGGAGAGAAATGTATTCTTCAGTGATAATTTTTTGAACTGTTTTGAGTTATTCCCCAGGGGCATGAACTTACTTTTCAATTAAAAAAAAAAATCCCTTTGTCTTGTCACTTGTGTCATTCTAATTGGACCCGTTCTGCTTATTGATAAAATTCCCCAACTTCCCCTCTTGCTCTACCAGGGTCCTGAGATTTGTTCAGTTCACCTTGATTTCTCTGAATAAAGACCACCACATCCTCTGAGTATTGTTTTTGTTTTGTTTTGTTTTGGGGGGGGTGGAGGGGTGGAGATTCCTTACCATCAAGACCAAATACCAGAGTTTGACTTCATACAAATATACTATTCTGACGTGCTCCCGGGATGGTGGCTTCCCGAGGAAGGACACCCCCCCCTCCACGCCCCTCCCAAGGAAGTGCAGAGCTTCCAAGTTATAGCTTCCCTGCACTCCCAGTGACTCCTGGCTACCCCAGACCTCCAGGCTGCCAGTTCCAGATTACACCAGTCTCAGAATCATGCATCATTGCCTTGGATGAGGTGTTCATAAAGGACAGCTGAAATGTGCCTTTCGGTAGGAGATGAAGGGGCTGTTTCCCACCCCACTGCTTGTCCCTGGCCTGGCTCCACAGCACCCGAGACCCAAAGACCTAGCTCCCTTGATTCACAGATGGTGAAACAGAAGCCTAGAGAGTGAAGGGCTTGTCCAAGGTTGCACAGGGAGTTTAGGAAAGCACCAGGACTAAACTTCAGGTCCCTACATTCCTGGTTCCAGACTCTTTCTGGCTAGATCTCCATCCAAGGGCCCCTCAGCCTGTCCCTCAGCTCCACTCATGGTTTTCAGAGGCGCTGAAGAGGAGGGAGGAGGAGAATGAGTTCACAACGGAGCAGCTCCTGGAGGGTCAGATGGGGCACTGGTCTCTCGTGGATTTTATGAGGGCTGGGGGCCAGCCCCTGGGCATTCTTGGAACCTTTAGGAACACCCTAGTCATCTCAGACCTCAGCCTCTTTCACGGACTTCCACACCCATTATTTCCTTCCCATGCTCCCAATCCCATGTACTGTAAATTGATTGCAGAAACCTCTTTCCTTTAAAGAAGAAAAAGAAAACGAAGTATCATAAAAGCAGAGTACATTAAATAAAGCAACTCTTTGCTTTGGTAATGCATTATCAGAGGGAGGAATCCTTAAGAAAACACCAAGGACAGGAGATTCCATTTTTAATAAATGTATGCATCAGAGATTACATACTCACACTCTTATAGTCAAAATGAACGCTAAGCTTTGGGAGTCACAGGTCTGATAGGGACAGAATCGAGAGGTGGCTGCCGATGTCGCCTCCATGTAATGTCTCAAGAAAGTTCCTCTTCGGGGGTTTCCTGTGCAGGACAGGAGGCGATGGGCTCCTACAATCTGGCATTACGAGCAGAGAGATTACCTGCCCTGCGTGCCCTTTGTGTGGTTGTGCCGAAAGTCTGTCTCCACGCAGCTGTGTCCCAGCCTCATCAAACATATCCTCGCACTGTTCGGTCTGGGAACCTCCTCTGCTGGTCTTGCTGGACTCAGAACCACAGGTGTCTGAGCGGCTTCCCTCGGATGACCTTAGTTAAGCAGCTCTTCTGGAATCTTCTGGGACTGGTGCTAGCCCCTGACAGTACTCGAACAGCTACTAATAACAAACCATATTGTAACTCGCCAGCAAATCAGTAATGATGGGGCGCCTGGGTGGCTCAGTCGGTTAAGCATCTGCCTTCAGCTCAGGGCATGATCCTGGGGTCCTGGGACCAAGCCCCACGTCGGGCTCCCTGCTCAGTGGGGAGTCTGCTTCTCCCTCTGCCTGCTGCTCCCCCTGCTTGTGCACGTGCTCTTTCTGACAAATAAGTGGAATCTTTAAAAAAAAAAATCAGTAATGATTACTGCATTTGCTATTTCTTGGCGGAAACTTAGTGCATCATTTTGCATTGCTGTTATAATTCTATTCATAACCCAGAACGATTACAAAACCACACAAAAATAATAGCTACTACCTTTTGTTAAATACTTTCCTGGGTGCTGGGGACCCGTTTGTGTGGCCTGAACATTTCATTTACGCTCAAAGCCACTTTAGGAATATAATATGATTATCTCTATTTTTCACATCACAAAAATGAAGACAAGGTTGGGAAGTTGCCATTCATGCAGCTCAGAGTCACATCCACCTCACTCCACAGTTCACACTTTAACCATCAAATGATAAGCCTCCCATCACTGAGTGTCTAGATCGTCCACAGGATGTTATAGGCATCATGAAAGAAGGGATTCTTTTGTGGCCTCTAACTTTGACCTTTCTACTACTTAACCAAAGGGGTAGCAGTGAGCTCTAGATTAGCTTCACACTCCTGCAGCCAGGTGTACAAAGACAGCCCCCCATCAACAAAACACTGTGGGGCTTTTATATGGCGCACCACAGACAACACTGGGTCAGATCATTCGTTCCCTGAAGAAATCTTTATAATATCATACTTTATAATACATACTATTAACTGGCAATGTAATGCCATTCATTTAATTCGCTCCAACAAGAGTGATTCAGGACCTACTATGAGCTAGATATTATATGAACACGCGTATTCATATAAGGCATTGTACGTATTCATACAATGAGTGGGTCCCTGGGTCCCAAGGTGCTCTCAGTCTACTGGGGAAAATGTAAAATTGTGGTGCATTATAATGAGAATTGTCATAAAAGTGCAAAGTCCAAGAAAGCCTAGGATTATTCTGTCTGGAAGAATCCAGAGACCCAGCATTTAAACGGGATGTGGAATTGGACCTGGGTCCAGAAGAGTGAGCAGAAGCTCGCAAAGCCACGAGAGGACAAGAAAGAGAATCCAAAGGGTAAATAACGTAGAGAGGCTTGGCCCACTGCAGGTGCCAGCAGGCGCCGGCCAGCACCTAGGTGGCTAGGTGGTAGCACACGAGCTGGGGAAGGGAGGTTGGGTCAGGTCCTGAGGGTCTGGAGCACCATCAGTACATAGGACAATGGTGAGCCATTAAAAGTTTCTGAGCAGAGGAGCGGAGCAATTAGAAGCCTCTCCTGACAAGGAAAGATCACTCTGGACGCTGTATGGCCAGCAGATTAATAGGTATCTAGGTCTGGGTAGATTTTATGGCCCTGAATATTGAACTAAATGAATTTCCTAAACATGGAAAGTATGATACATTTTAATGCATTTCTGTCTCTCTCTCTCTCTATGGCAACTAATCTTAATTATCTCAGAATTCGGAGTTCAAGAAGCTATCTCACCTGTTTATCTTCAAAGGGAACAAGTCAAGGGTTTACTCTGAGTATTAAATGTGCATTTTTAGAGGGTTAAGTCTTAATTAAATAGCAGCAAAATCCAGATGCAGGTTACTGAAAGTGTCACTACGTGGAATGATAGGGGGAAAAATATTTTTGAAGTCACCATGTTGAAGCATTGTTATTAAAAGAACAGAATATTCCTGTTACAAGCCAACTCATTGTACCCTGCTGTACAAATGCCACAGCCCAGGTGTCTTATAAACAATAGAAATTTATTTCTCCCAGTTCTGGGAGGTGGAAGTCCAAGATCAAGCTGCTGGATAGTTGAGTGAGGGCCCTTTTCCAACTCTGGAACTTCTTGTATCCTCGCAGGGCAGAAGGGGTTGGGAGCTTTCTGAGGCCTCTGTGATGAGGCATTAATCCCATTCGTGAGGCTTTACCCTCATGACCTAATCACCTCCCAAAGTCCTCACCTCCTGATACCATCATATTGGTCTTTAAGATTCAACCATAGCGGGCGCCTGGGTGGCTCAGTCGTTAAGCGTCTGCCTTCGGCTCAGGTCATGATCCCAGGGTCCTGGGATCGAGTCCCACATCAGGCTCCCTGTTCGGCAGGAAGCCTGCTTCTCCCTCTCCCACTCCCCCTGCTTGTGTTCCTGCTCTCGCTATCTCTCTCTCTGTCAAATAAATAAATAAAATCTTTAAAAAAAAAAAAAAAAAGATTCAACCATAGCATGGGTTCCATTTACTGCATGTAAATTCATGTCCCTCAGGTTCTCAGAACACCTTCCCCATTACAAAGAAAGTCTCTGGAGGAAATATGATCCAGTCTACTCCCTTGTCACTCCACACCTGCCACCTCCCGCCACCTCCCCAACCCCCACCACATATATGGGCACACACCCAATACCCAGAATTTGGTAACCCAATTCTGCCATTGTGGTTTAGCTGACACCAAAAGTTTAAACAGAGTCATCCCCAAAGCACAAAAACTGGGGTAACCACCCTGGACAGCAGTAAGTGGAAAAGGAAGCAATCTCAGTAGGATCAAACAAAAGGGGTGGACCCAGGACCATATATAACAGCCTATGCAGTCAGTTGGTCATGTATTCGTTCAGAGATCAGCTGGTCTATGCCCAGCTCTGGCCCAGGCCCTGGGAATGTTGAGAAATCAGAAACAGCCCCTCTCCTCAAGAAACATCTATCTTTTTTTGATGCTTCCTGCAATTCCATAACTGCTTGAGTTGTTCAAAAGAGGAAACTGAGGTTCAGAGATGCTAATACACTTTCAAGACCAAGAACACCATGTGGGGGGAGATTGGGAATAAGACCAGGGGACAGGTAGGCACTGAGCCACTGACTCGGAGCACAAGCTCAGGAGAGCACATGTCATAAAAGTCCCCAAGTCTAGGGGCCAAATTTCCACACAGGGACCCCAGGTGAGGGGGCAGACCACTGCCTCGGCAGGAAGCAATGCAAACCATTATGTTCCCCCAAAGACCATCTTAGCACTAAACGCACATGTGTGTGCAATACACACATGCACATGCACACACACACACAAAAGGACTGACTTCCTAACCAGAGTCAAGATACTTAGGAAGCCGTGCATATAGTGGTAAAAAGTGTGCAGCCTCCGGAGACACAAAGGCCTGGGTTCAAATCCCAGCTCTGCTGCTTAACAACTGGGCAAGCTGCTAAACCCTGCCATGTGTTAATAATCCTCATCTCAGGGGGCTGCTGTGGGAATTACATAAGGGACAATGTATGGGATGCACCAGCATAGTGCCCGGCACTCAGTGACAATCATACAAGTGAGCTGTGACACTTCAAACTCAATAACCCCCAAATGCAAACCAGCGGGTTCCTTCTGCACCTGGATTCTCTGTCCGCGCGATTTCCCCCCACTCGCCCAAATCAGGAGCCGCTCTGGGCCCCGTTTCCCACAGGGTCACCCCTCGCCTGTCAGCCACCTTCATCATCCCAGCTAACACGGCTGCTATGATTCTGTGTGCACAGGGACTAAGCGGAGCACGCTAGAAGATCTTTAACTGGGCAGAGAAACCCTTATGAGGCAGGTACCATCATTGTCTCCATGTTGCCCTTGAGGAAACTGAGACTTGAGGGAAGAAACCTGCCTGAGGGACGCCTAGGTGGTGCAGTCGGTTAAGCCTCGGACTCTGGCTCAGGCCATGGTCTCGGGGCTGTGGGATCGAGCCCGGCTCAGCTGGGAGTCTGCTTCCTCTCTCTTCCCCTCCCCCGGCTCATGCACACTCTCTCTCTCTAAAATTCTTAAAAAAAAAAAAAAAAGAAAAGAAAAGGAAAGGAAACTTGCCCAAAGTCACACCTCTATTGAGTGAGAGAGCTCAAATTTTACACACATTCTCATTCCGAAGCCCAGATGCTTAAACGCTCCCCTGTACGTATCGCCTCTTCACCGACCAGTCGCCACCTAAGTCCTGTGGCTTCTCCATGTTTGTTCTTCTGGGATCTACTCCCCGTCACCGGCCTGCAGGTGCAGCCTGCTCTGCTAAGGCGAAGGGAGCACTGTGGGCTTGGGGAAGGGAGCACTTTGGGCTTTGGAAGGTGCTATGGACCACAATGGGGGGCTCTGAATAGCAGGCCAATGGGGGGTTTGGCCAACAAGGAGTCTCTGAGCCTGAGAAAGGGTGTTGCTCAGCTGGGAGCCACCCCAGGAAGGGGGGGTGGGGGAAGCAGGTGGTACTGGGGCCAAGGAGGAGCCGAGCCCATCAGTCTAGGTGTGAGGCACAGAGGGCCTGAAGCGAGGGGGTGGGGGTGGGAATGAAAAGGCTGCATGCGACAGACATTACCTCACCAGGCACAAATACTCCCGAGGCTGGAACTTGGTTTAATAATTCTGTTACTAGGGCAACAGCAAAAGAATCTCTCTCGGAGGGAACCCAGCGTGGCCTGTTTCTGCACAGAAGCATGGCAGCTGTAGGCTGGGAGAGCAGGGGTGAAGGCGAGTGGCCAGACGACACAGCAGGATGCACGCACCAGGGTTTTCTCAGAGGCATTTTCCTGACCTTTCATCCTCTCTGGCTTGGGGAGTGGAGAGAACTTTGTCTGAAGCAAGCTCTCCAGGAAGGTAGATAGCATGCTCCATGAAATGGGGGCTACTTGCACCCCGTGACAGGTTAGTGATCCTGCCCCTGACACTTGGGACACTGGGGGTCTCGTGCAGAAGAGCTCAGACTGAGAGTCTGCCTGGCGACAGGAGCAAAAGCATTTATCACAAAGTTAACCCGTCATTCCGCTATCTGCTTTCCCCCAACTGGGTATTACTGAGACCATGGCCACACCATAGAGGTAACTTCCTCAGTCTGCCCAGGAAGTGAAATGCTGAGAAGACCCTGCTGTGGGAGTGGGTTCGTGGGCTCTGAGGAGAAGTATGGATGCTCCTTGCAAGGCCCATGGTCGAGTCAGCTTTCTTCCCAGGAGCTCCCTGTGTCTCCCCCATTCATCCTGGGAATATCACGATGGCGCACCCGTATCACTCCATGTCCCTCTGACAGCCAGCCCTTCCAAAACACTAAGAACCTTTCAAAGACGCTAGGAACACTTTAAGACTTAGAGACCTTCTCACCAACCTCTCTCAGGATGAATGGTCTCCTTTTCAATTTCTACGCCAAATGCCAAGATGGCCCCTCACCATGGCACCCAGTGGGGAAACCTCTCCCAATGCCCGAGGCACTTGTGCTCCAAGTTTCTACTTCCCACCGAACATATTTTCCTGAAAATCTGTCCACAAAGAATGCTGAAGGAGAGACAGGACTCAATTTCCTTCAGTCTTCCTCCTAACCTCCCAGAGCCTCTGTGAGATACGAATTCTGAGAGACCACCAAAGCTTCCACTGCTTTAGAATTTCAGTGTCGAAGATTGCTCTCAAGGGCAGGCCGGGGGCAGGGCAGACATGCTGGATTATAGAGGCATTTCCCCTAGAGTGGTTCTGCACTGTCTGGGGCTTTGATAAGTATGAAATGCCCAGGGGTCTGGCCAATGGCTCTAGCATGTTCCAGATTACCTTGGAAGGAATTCTCCTCACAGAAGTGGCTAACATAGGGAATCTGAGTCACCTCAGACATCGACGAGTCAACGGTTGCTGGTTTTGCCACTCATTCTTTGAGTGAGCTTAGGAAAGTTGTTTTTCCTTTTAGCTTCCTTGCTTGCAAAAGGAAGAAAATTATACAAAACAATATCAAAGGTGAATGTAAGACTTTAAAGCTGAGAAGTGTTGTAAGCCTTCTGAAAGGTGAGGAACCCCAAAGTGTAAATAGGTCACTTAGCAACGGTGGTTTGATCTGTCCTGAAGTTAATGGACCATTTAGTACCTAGGAGGGGACAATTCATTTCATGGAGGCTATAAAAACAATAATGAGCATTTTGAGGCATTTGCATCTGTGGTGGGGTATCGCTTAGTAACTAAGAGCGTGCACTCAGGAGTAAAACTTCCGCCAAATCCTACCTTCATCACCCATCAGCTCTGTGACCTTGGACAAACTGGCACCTCTTAGAGTTTCTTTTTCTTCATTTATAAGATGGGGTCAAGCCACATGACTCATGGCGCTGCTGGGAGGATCACATGCCTGACAAGTTGTATAGTAAACGGTAGACACTGTGTTGTATTAAATCACATTCAACCTTTAGAACAACCCTGGTGAGGCAAGATTCGGCATCCCTATTTTATCAAAAAGGAGACATGTCCATAGAAGCTGAAGTGCTTGCCCAAAGTCACTCAGTGAGGAGGCTTCTCCTTCTGAAGCTCTTACAACACCATAGTCGTCTCTCCCAAGGTGAAAGAGAGTCTGTGTTCTCCTCCCAAATGAATGGGCTCAGGCAAAGTCACAATGCGAGTTCCAGGCATCATGACCAGTCCACAGAAGCCTAGCCGTGGGCAAGAGTATATAGGTTTGTTAGAAGCTGAGAACGTACGTCAAGGATGCCCATTCTCGCCACTATTGTTCAACATAGTACTAGAAGTCCTAGCAACAGCAATCAGACAACAAAAAGAAATAAAAGGTATCCAAATTGGCAAAGAAGAAGTCAAACTCTCTCTTTTCGCAGACGACATGATACTTTATGTGGAAAACCCAAAAGACTCCACCCCCAAATTATTAGAACTCATCCAGCAATTCAGTAATGTGGCAGGATACAAAATCAATGCACAGAAATCAGTTGCTTTCTTATACACTAACAACGCAACTGTAGAAAGAGAAATTAGAGAAACGATTCCATTTACAACAGCACCAAAACCCATAAGATACCTTGGAATAAACCTAACCAAAGAGGTAAAGGATCTATACTCTAGGAACTACAGAACACTCATGAAAGAAATTGAAGAAGACACAAAAAGATGGAAAAATATTCCATGCTCATGGATCGGAAGAATAAACATTGTTAAAATGTCTATGCTAGCCAGAGCAATCTATACCTTCAATGCCGTCCCAATCAAAATTCCAATGACATTTTTCAAAGTGCTGGAACAAACAATCCTAAAATTTGTATGGAATCAGAAAAGACCCCGAATCGCCAAGGAGATGTTGAAAAAGAAAAACAAAGCTGGGGGTATCACGTTGCCCGATTTCAAGCTATATTACAAAGCTGTGATCACCAAGACAGCATGGTACTGGCACAAAAACAGACACATAGACCAATGGAACAGAGTAGAGAAACCAGATATGGACCCTCAACTCTATGGTCAAATAATCTTTGACAAAGCAGGAAAAAACATGCAATGGAAAAAAGACAGTCTCGGGGCGCCTGGGTGGCTCAGTCGTTAAGCGTCTGCCTTCGGCTCAGGTCATGATCCCAGGGTCCTGGGATCGAGCCCCGCATCGGGCTCCCTGCTCCGCGGGAAGCCTGCTTCTCCCTCCCCCACTAACCCTGCTTGTGTTCCCTCTCTCGCTGTGTCTTTCTCTGTCAAATAAATAAATAAAATCTTTAAAAAAAAAAAAAAAAAAACAGTCTCTTCAATAAATCGTGCTGAGAAAATTGGACAGCCACATGCAGAAGAATGAAACTCAACCATTCTCTAACACCATTCACAAAGATAAACTCAAAGTGGATGGAAGACCTCAATGTGAGACAGGAATCCATCCAAATCCTAGAGGAGAACATAGGCAGTAACCTCTTTGACATCGCCCACAGCAACTTCTTTCAAGATACATCTCCAAAGGCTAGTGAAACAAAAGCCAAAATGAACTTTTGGGACTTCATCAAGATAAAAAGCTTCTGCACAGCAAAGGAAACAGTCAACAAAACAAAGAGGCAACCCACAGAATGGGAGAAGATATTTGCAAATGACACTACAGATAAAGGGCTGATATCCAAGATCTATAAAGAACTTCTCAAACTCAACACCCAAAAAACAAATAATCAAGTCAAAAAGTGGGCAGAAGATATGAAGACACTTCTCTGAAGAAGACATACAAATGGCTAGCAGACACATGAAAAAATGTTCATCATCATTAGCCATCAGGGAAATCCAAATCAAAACCACACTGAGATACCACCTTACACCAGTTAGAATGGCAAAAATGGACAAGGAAAGAAACAACAAATGTTGGAGAGGTTGTGGAGAAAGGGGAACCCTCTTACACTGTTGGTGGGAATGCAAGTTGGTACAGCCACTTGGGAAAACAGTGTGGAGGTTCCTCAAAAATTTAAAAATAGAGCTACCCTATGACCCAGCAATTGCACTACTGGGTATTTACCCCAAAGACACAGATGTAATGAAAAGAAGGGCCATATGCACCCCAATGTTCATAGCAGCAATGTCCGCAATAGCCAAACTGTGGAAAGAGCTGAGATGCCCTTCAACAGATGAATGGATAAAGAAGATGTGGTCCATATATACAATGGAATATTACTCAGTCATCAGAAAAGATGAATACCCAACTTTTACATCAACATGGATGGGACTGGAGGAGATTATGCTAAGTGAAATAAGTCAAGCAGAGAAAGTCAATTATCATATGGTTTCACTTATTTGTGGAACATAAGGAATAACATGGAGGACGTTAGGAGAAGGAAGGGAAAAATGGGGAGGGGGAATTGGAGGGAGAGATGAACCATGAGAGACTATGGACTCTGAGAAACAAACAGGGTTTTAGAGGGGAGGGGGAGGGGGGATTGGTTAGCCCGGTGATGGGTATTAAGGAGGGCACGTACTGCATGGAGCACTGGGTGTTATACGAAAACAATGGATCGTGGATCACCACATCAAAAACTAATGATGTATTGTATGGTGACTAACATAACATAATAAAATTAAAAAATAAAAAATAAGCAACGAATTTGACTTGGTGTTAAAAAAAAAAAAAGAATCTGAGAATGTGATCCAATCCCCCCAAAACGGTACGTGATTTCAAGAC
Organism: Phoca vitulina; assembly: GCF_004348235.1. Taxonomy (NCBI): domain Eukaryota; kingdom Metazoa; phylum Chordata; class Mammalia; order Carnivora; family Phocidae; genus Phoca; species Phoca vitulina. Next base: position 3,328,573 of record NW_022589729.1, read on the forward strand.
TTCCCTTGGATTCCTCTGGAGAATGAGTGCTGCAGAAATGTATCATGTGGAGAAAGCCTGAAAACAAAGGCATCCCTGGGGAACACGGTCACATTCCTGGCCTGTGCTCTGTAAGAGTCCAATCTCCTGAGCAGGGCTCAGGCAGCCTGAATCTCTGTCCCTAGTGCTGGGGCCTAAGGCTCCAAGCATCTGTCCCCCCTGCACAGACAGGGTCTTGATGGAACTTTACATTGGGTGGGGGGGGACAGGGAGGCGTGACTCAGAGCGCATCCTGCCTTGTTTTATAGAAAGGAAATCAAGGCCCTGGGAGCGACAGAAACAGAGTGCCTCCGTCGTGTGCACTTTGCTCTACCTGACCTTGCCCCCTCCTCTTCTAACATCAGGGACTTCTGGGTCATGAGAGGCTGTGGGAAGCACAATGACCCTCAAAATGGATCGTTGATCGGGGAAGGCAGTGACTCTGTCAGATACAGTTAAAAATAGGAGCCAGTCCAGACCAGCCCCAGCTAGTGAATTTGAACCTGATAACCAGGTGCTCCACAGCGTGCTCACCTGATATCCACCTGTACTATGGAAGGATGGGCCCCCCCTCCGCCCGGTGGAGGTAGGGCAGAGGTGGGCTCATCAAACAGCTGTAAACGCTAAGGGCAACCCAGCTGCTGCTGGAACTGCACGAGCGGCTCACTGGGAAGAGCAAATTCTGTTTCTGCAGCCACCTGACCAAGTGGGGCCACACGGTGTAAGCAGAAGGAATAGGAAGGCTCTCCTCTCGCCCTCCCGCAGTGCCTCCCTGCGGTGCCTGAGACCTTCCATTTCTATAGGAGTTTGGAAGTCCTAAGGAGAGCTGGAAATTCTCTAGTTCACCTCCCTCCATAGAGATGAGAAAAATAAAGCCCAGAGACGTTAAGCAACTCCACCAAGGGCAAACAGCCTAGCTCAGAACTTTACAAAGCAGGAACCCTGAAATAATAGTCTCACAGATGATCCTTGAAGAGAAATTGTTTTAAAGGTTCTGAGATCAGGTAGTTGGGAAAGGCTACATTCTCTATTCTCTCTTTTTTTATTATTATTATGTTATGTTAATCACCATACATCACATCATTAGTTTTTTCTCTATTCTCTTTTGTCTAGTCCACTCATTCTCTATTCAGCAAATAGTACTCAGTCTTGAAAAGCGGAACGCACTTTAGAGATCTGGTCTAACCTGGCAAAGCTGAAACCAGCCTGTGGGTACGCAGGCCTCGCGACCACAACACACACAGCTACCTCGGGCAAAAGGACTGTGCCTTGACATTAGCCATTCCTGGTGCTTTGTTAAAACGGCAGTGTTCCAGGACGAGACATAGCTGACCAGCGTCGCCAATAACTTTTAGTGTACTTCATTTGTCCGAGACTTTTCGAAGTGAGAGCACTTGCCCTCCTAAGACCAAACAGCTAAGCCTGAGCGGGAGGCTGCTGTCTGGAGAAAGTTCGGCCCCGCCAGGAGGCCAAAAATTAAACGGGGAAACCTGGAGACACCGGCTCCCCTGGAAAGAACTCAGAAAGAGGGAGAAAAGAAAAGGTGGAAAGTGGGTAAAATCACTCCATAAGCTTTGGCAGACCAGTGATCAGCTGTCATCTGAAGGAAACAGATGACAAACCCAGCCCACTGGGAAGGCAGCCTCCCCACCCCCGCCCCCGCCAAGCCACACCCCCTACTCGCGGCCCCTCCCCCCCACCCGGGGGAAGCCATCACTCCGCAAATTAATTCCTCCCCATAGCCTTCACGGGCCACATTCCTCTCCCAGGCAATCACGCAAGATCTAACAAGGAACTTTTTTTTTTTTAATTATAAGGAAAGGGTGGCTCCCCTATCAATAAAATGCTGCTTCAATGAGTACAACTACCCTTTGGGTCATTATTTTAAGTGTTTGAAATTTCTACTTAAATAAGGTCACTTTCAATTTGGTAAATACTCCTAAGTCATCATCTTAATTCACGGCCAGTCACCCTAGGAATGCTGAGTAAGTAAACATAATCAAGCATTAGCTAACCAGCCACAAATCCACTTGAGTTTATTAATTTCTCTCTTGGCAGAGAAGCAAGAAAAGGGAACAAACCATCAGAGACATTCACGCATCATTCATTCAATAAATATTTATTACATACCAGGTGCCAGGTACTGTGCTAAGCTAAATATAGGTTGCATTATTTTATTAATATTCACAGCTAAGTTCTGTATCAAATCCCATTTTCCCCCAAATATAAATCTTAATTCCTAAAGTGCTTTTCTTCATTTCTACCTAATGTGCCTTCTTCCATGGAGTAAATGATACATCCTAACTCTTAAGCTTCCAGACTCTCTATCCCTCCCTCCAAAAGACCCCCCTCCCATCATCCCTCAAATAGTTAATGAATATAAACTCCCACTAGAAGCTCTAGAGAGGCACTCACTATTTTAAAAGTCTAGGAGAATAGTAATGGTAAGAAATAGTTCATATCATTGCACTCAGATTTTTTTTATACATTTGGGTTTTGGTTGAGGGGAGTACCTTATACTTACTCTAAAGGCTTTTTAAAATACTAGCACACATATATATTCCAAATGCAGACAGGGTTGTAGGCACGCTAGGAAAGCAATCTGAAGAGGACCACCTTATCAGAGGAATTCCTTTTCCTCATTTCAAAGGAGGCTCCCCTTTCCCATACTCTCCCAACACCACCAAAAACTGGCACCCGTCCAAATTCATTTACAAAGGAAAGGACCCACTCAGAGAACTGACCTTAAACAAATCGCTTTGCCATCAGTAAAGAAGCTACTTCCAAGGTCCCTCTATAGCCTGTGGATTAGGGGACCCAAGCTAACCTAATCCTCCACTACACCTCTGTAGGGACCTGGTACACACACACACACACACACACACACACACACACACACACACACACGCACACTAACCTGAGCACAGCCCCCCAGCCCCACGCTGCAGGCCCCGATTCCCCCAGGGACAGCCAGCTTACCGAGATACACAAAACACCCCCACACCACCCAGAAGGGGAGAGAGGCAGGACTCTCCCTCCCTCAGCCAGGCAGTCTCCTGAGGCTGCTGACATCACAAAGGTGTCAACTGGCAACCTCATTGTCATGTGGCTCTCCCCTGGCTCCCCTTCACTTGCAAACGCAGGGAAAGGGTGAGACCTTTCAAAGCCGCCAAGCGGGCAAGCTTCCAGCAGCAGTCCGGGAGTGAGCGGGTGGCCGAGCCACCAAGACGGGCGGCGGGGCATTGGGCCTCGCGTTTCAACTTCTGTTCAGTTCTCCTGTAATGGAAAATTGCTTTGCACAAAGCTAGAGTGTTACAGTTCTTTCCAGCACCCCTCCTCCCCCACCCCGCCCCTTGGCAGGGTTCTGATCAGAGGGACAGCGCCCGCAGGAAGGTGGAAGGAGGGCAGTTGCAGCTTCTTACTATGTCCCTTGCTTCAGGCCCTGGCCCCGGGTGGTTACTCTTTTCCTTTGGAATGGGACTGGTCTCGGGGTCAAAGTGTCCAAATAATTGTCAGTGTCAAGCCCAGGAAGTGATCTGCACAGGGATCCAGTTAACCGAGTACCCCCCTGATGTACCCCTGAGCACCCGGAGGCTATACTTGAATGATAACCGCATCACGTTTTTGCCAGCGATGAATCTAGGACTCCTCAGTGACCTTGTTTACTTGGACTGTCGGAATAACCTGATTCGCGAGGTGATGGATTATACCTTCATCGGAGTCTTCAAACTCATCTACCTTGATCTCAGCTCCAACAACCTAACCTTGATCTCCCCATACAGTTTCTCCGTGCTCAGCAACCTGGTGCAGCTGAACATCTCCAACAACCCTCACCTGTTCTCTCTGAACAAGTACACCTTTGCCAACACCAGCTCTCTGAGGTACCTGGACCTCAGAAACACCGGCTTGCAGACCTTGGACAACGCTGCCTTCCAACACCTCATAACATTACAGACCCTGTATCTGAGTGGAAACCCATGGAAATGCAACTGCTCCTTCCTAGACTTCACCATCTACTTAATAGTGTCCCATCTGAACCATCCAGGTGAGGGTCTGATTGCATGTGGGGACGAGGAGGATGTGATGGAGCAGGAGGAATGGGTTCCAGAAAAGGTAAAGTCAAAAGATGGTCAGGATGGGAGAAAACTCTGGGGGAAGCTGATCGAAAGCGTTCTTATTGCTCTGCAGGATCCACCTTGGGTTGACTGGAGAGGCAATAGGGTCCGTAGAGAAGTTCTGGAGTAGGAATCCAAAGATCTGAGTTCTGGTCCCAAACTCAGCACTTACTAGCTGGCTGCCCTAGGGACAGACAATGTCTTTGAGCCTCAGTTTCCTGATCCATCAGGTGGGGACAATAATATGGCTCAGCGTATGGAGCTGTTGTGTCAACGTAAAATGGTATGTGTGGAAATGATCAAGTTCTTTAACTGCAAAGTAACAAATTCAGGGACACTGTATTCCATTGGTGGACTATTTTAATCTGTTTGATTCAGTGACTGAATTTTTCTAAGATCCGAAAGTGAATTCAGTCATGCATAGGCCATCCGAAACCCGACAATATGATGTACAGAGGAGAAAGTTCAATAGAGGTAGAGGGAGGGGCACAGGAGCTCCCTAGACAGTGAGAGTGGGAGTGGAGAGAGAGGAGAGGAGAAGGCTGTTGATGGCTCCTTTGTCTTCAAGATGCTAACCCTGTAAGGAAGGAGGGAATGGCGTGCATCCATGAAGAACAGGTCACCAGTGCCCACACTGTCCAACAGGGAGATTCCAATCTCACGGGCAGATTCTCAAGTCTTACCTGGTAGATTTCCAAGCCAGTTGCTGCCACCCCTCTGCCATGGTCCCCTGGGCACTCCAGTGCCTCAACTCCCTCTTCTTTTCAGTGACTTTTCTGTCCCATCCTCAGCCTCCAATTATCCCACTCTACCAACTTCACCTTCACTCAGGACTTCAAAGAAATGGGAAATGAAAGCCTGGAGCCACGGATGTAATCTGGTAAAATTGGACTTCGGATTCAAACCCTGTCAAAACCATGTTTTCTCTCCCTTCCCCGAGTGGCTGTTTTGAAAATATTTTCATGCACCAGCTCCCTTCCCTGTGTGTTTGTTCTTGAAAAATATTTTCATGCACCAGCACCTGCTGAAGCCTCCACCATGAAGTTCTTGCCCAGGTGGCCATATCCCAGAAAGATTCCTGGCCAACATGATAGGCTTTAGGGGGGCCTGGGGGAGAGGGAGCTGAATGGTGGTGGCAAGTGAAAATGTGCTCTCCTGGCCCTCCTTCCAGTGGACGGGTCTTAACATGTCTTCCAGGAAGGGCCTGGACAATGGTGAGGCAAGCGAGCCTCCTGGGATGCAAAATTCAGGGAGACAGTAAGAGTGGGTGGCTCCTTACATTTCGTGCCCTAGGCACCTGGCCCAGCTCCCAGGTACACAATCCGAGTTAGAATAAATCAAAAGGAAAGAACTTCATCAGACCATCTTCTTTTTTTTTTTTTTTTTTTAAGATTTTATTTATTTATTTGAGAGAGAGAATGAGAGAGAGAGAGAGCACAAGAGGGGGGAGGGTCAGAGGGAGAAGCAGACTCCCTGCTAAGCAGGGAGCCCAATGTGGGACTCGATCCCAGGACTCCAGGATCATGACCTGAGCCGAAGGCAGTTGCCCAACCAACTGAGCCACCCAGGCGCCCCCATCAGACCATCTTCTTAAGAGGATGAATCATAAAAGAATAGAGGAGCAGTTGTCTTGGGAACTAGCCTGTGAAGAAGCTTCATCTTCTCTTGCCCCCTGCCCACCATAAGTATATATTTTCCTTGAGTAGAGCCCACCAAGTAGCCAGGAGGCCCTCCTACCCTAGCTGAAAAGGGTGACACAGCTTGGCTTCTTCCCCAGTCCCAAAGCCTGCTGCTTCACCTGCCACCAAATCTCCCTCAATCAAGATTCTGCTTATAGAGTTGTGTCTTCTCAGAGTGCTCAGGATGACTGCTTTGGACTCCTTGACTCATTTCATTCCAGAATTGACTAGGATTATAAACCGGATCTGTTTCACTGTGTGTTTTCAAAAACATCAGAAGCGGGTATCTATCTTATCAAGCTCATAAGCTCCTCATGAACAAAGAGTCTGTCTTTTGAGGTAGACAAAGCTTTTATCCACTGGCCAGTATGAGCCCCCCACTCCGCCCCCAACTCACACCCACAACAACTGCTGATCTGCTCATCTCTCTCTGCTGTTTGGTGGCCTAGAGGAACTCCGCCAGACCACTTCATGCAGAACTATGGTCTCCTTGCCCTAGCTAATAATTGTTATCTCTTGAAAACACTAATGAGCCCAAAGCCAGACACAGAACAATTTATCTTTGTAGAGAGCTTTGCAGCTGCTAGAGTTTTTTCACACATGCGGTCTCATTTTCTTTACTTTAAATGTCATACCAACCCTTAAATTTTGTGCCCTAGGCCTGTGGAAGAGGCTAGGATTGGTAATTTTAACCCTGTCATGGCAGGGTTGAGAAAACAGACTGGCCCAAAATCACATGGCTAGGAAGTAGCAAAAAAAAAAAAAAAAGATTTGAACCTCCTGATTCAGGTCTTTTTTGATGAGACTACAATATCTTAAATCCCTGAATTCCATGGTAACTATGATCCTGTAAGTCAGTTTAGTTATAAATATGTCATGTTATAAGCATATGGCCACAGCGTCTAAATTACAACTTTATTTCCTATCTGACTACACATGGAACTCACCCAAGATCATTTCCATTGGATAATGAGCTCTAGCCATCATAAACTCATTACATGCCTGCACGCTCCTTATAAGCCCAAGTTCATCCCAACCTACCCAAACTCCCAAAGTAGGAGCCTAACCTCAGTATTTGCTCACCTTTGCATCTCAGTCAGTCAGATTGTCCCTTCCCACACATACACACACACACATACCGTCACATACACATAAACACGTGTGCAAAGACACGTACATATACCCACATACATATAAGCACAAAGATGTGCTCATACACACATACCATACACGCATACCTATAGATACACCTACTCACATACACAATCACGCACATATTACACATACATGACAAACATACACACATCAATATATAGATACACACCCGCACGTGAAGAGGCACACACAGTAGAATTCATTAGATGCTTCTCTTGCCCTTGAGCCATCCCTCAACACAATGGAAGATATTTCTTTTGTGTGACTCTCACATGATTCATGCCTCTGTTAAGTGGAAATCTCTTTGCTATTGACAAACGCTCAAGCTTAGGCCCACCTCTTTTACCACCTTGGCTATCAAAAGGTGATCTTCAGCATGTTCTAAAATAGAGCGTATACATCTCTCTCCCCATGTACCCACACTGCAGGATCTAAGAAGAATCTCTATGAAATGAGCTGAGTAACCTGGTTATTTAGAAAGAAGAATCCAAATTAAAGATGGGTTTCATTTTAGACCCAGGAGGATATGAACGTTAGTATTGGGAGATTTTCCCTGTGGGAGAGTATTAAGGTCAGCATGACAGTAGGATGGCAGTATAGAGATCCCTTGAAAAGCAAGCTTCCATGCTACCACTCAGTTCATCCATTCATCTATTGAGTCCTATTATGTGCCCAACAGGTGCTCAGGGAGAGAACCTTGAGCTGTGTGTGGAGACTCACATGACTATGGTCATCTGCACCATATATGTCCCATGGTCCAGTCAGGGACAGCAGGACTATCCTACTGGACAGAGCAGGACAAAAGAGGCCACCATGTGCCCACCGGGTGGAGCAGGCACTTGGGACAGCCTCAGTGGCAGGTGGGAAAGGACAGCCAGCGTGCAGGCAGGGGAGCCCAGTGTTAAAGAGTCAGGTTGGAGTGAAACAGACCTGAATTATAACCCTAGCCCTGCCACTTGCTATTTATAGGAAATCAGAGAAGTTACTTAACCTCTCTGAACTTCAACGTCCTCATCTTTCAGACAGGTATAATAATAGAACCAACCTATCTAGGCGGCTGAGATGAGAACGCTTACAAACCGCCATTAGCATTAAGTCTTGCATACCAAAAAGCATTCAATAAACGAATGGTTGGCAGATGTGGCAAAGATACAGGGTACTTAAGAGAGTAGCAGACATCAGTCAGGTGACCCCGGGATAAGCAGTAGACTTCAGGAAGCCTCGGCACACATGGAACGAGAGGACAGTGTACCCCATCCAGGAAACATGGCTATAAGGATGTATGGGGGGGAGGGGGATATAGATAGGACGTTGAAAGGTGAGCAGCAGGTCCCAGGGCTCTAATCCCTGGGAAAATGAGACAGAGAGAATCTTCGAGGGAGTTGGATATTAGGCAAGTTATGAACACAAGAGTTCAGACTGGGGAACAAAACCAGAAGCCCAGATCAAGGCTTCGTCTCAGCCTGGACCATAAGACTCAGGGCTGGGCCCAGTAGTAGCAAAGTGGTTCTTCCTGAGTCACCCGAATCTGGAACTGGAGTTCTACCTAAAGACAAGCCCCACTTGCAGGAACAGGTGTGGACATGCAGACAGCTTTCAAGGGATGAGGGCAAGGAGGTCCAACTGTGGGGCAGACATGGCCTTGAAAGCAAGAAGTCACCTACATGGTGTGATTTTGTTATCTGAAGAAGACTTTGCCCCCATCCACTGCCTACCACTGAGCTAAAATTAGCCATTAGAGATTTACACCTTTGGATCCCCAAGAGTGCCCAAATCTTGAAGAGGACCCTGCAAAAATATATGAACTCCTCGGCTGAATAATACCAGTGCCCTCAAGCCTTTATCAGCTCTCACATCAGAGGCAGAAGTGAATTCTTGAGAAATACAATTAGCTAAGATTAATTCTGCAACAGTGAGGAACCTTGAAGGAAGCTGAGGTCCAGGAAAGAAATGGGGAGATCTTAAAAGGTGTGAAGGCAGTAATATGCTCTTCCCCTATGTCCCATGTTGGCTCAGTTCACCCCCATAAAGGGGCTGTAGAGAAGGCTAAGTGTTTTATTCACCTTTTTTCATCATAAAGCTACACTGAATAGGAATATCAAAATTTTCCCACATTGGCAAGAGATTTGGTGCTATTATTAAAGGTCTTCATCAAAAGAAACCCTCCTATGATATACTCACCAGATGCACTGAAAACCATTCCATCCTCAAAGAGCTTACATACTCATTTTGCAAACATGAAAATCACAGCAGAAATGGAGGTGAGTTATAAAGTGCTGGTCACCCGGATGCTCTGATCAATGCAGAGTTAAAAACAGACCCACAGATTCCATTTTCTTTTTGGCCTTGGTCAGCAGATAGGAGGACTAATTCCTGGCTGAAACTGTAATTTCCCAGGCATTAATGCTCTTTGAAGGTGAGAGTGGCAATTGAGCTCCTCCCAGGAGAGAGCTGCCTAGTAGGACAGGGTTGAATGCCTCTGAAGATGCTCTTAAAAACTCACACAACTCTAGGCTTCTGGACATAAGGCTCCTGGCCTCCATCCTATCTTCTCCCAAAGTCTAGTCTAGCACTGTCCAACTAAAGTCTCTGCTGCAGTAGAAATAGCCTATATCTGTTCTGTCCGATATGGTTGCCCCTAGCCACATATGGCTATGGAGCTCTTGAAATCAGGCTAGTGCAAATGAGGAACTGAATTTTTAATTTTATGTTGTTTTAAATCATGTAAGTAGCCCCATGAATGGCCATTGGCCGCCATATGGGTCAGGGTAGCCTTTTAATATAAGATGCTTCAGCTGGAACTTTAGAATCTCACTTTCTTACAGGTAAGTGGCTGTAGAGCCAAGCCCAACACGGAGATCTCCTGACATCCAGATTCAGTGTTTCCCACCCCCCCATGCCATGACCTCTCCTTACTCTTAGACACATCCTAGTCAATTTGACTCTGAAATATTTGTTGTATGTTCATTATATGCCCAACATTGTATTATAAGGCTGGAGTGCTTCCATCATAGGGAAAAGAAGTCATAATTTCCATCTAAAGATAGGTCTATCACAATAGGTCTATAAGACAATTGTGGGATATAAGAGAGAGAAAAAGCAATTGAAAGCCAAGAGATCCTGTCCTGGTCCCAGCAATGCCACTGGGTGATGTGGGGCAAGTCCCTTGCCCTCTGAGACTCACTTGTCTTTGAAATAAAAAGAGAGTAGGATTAGATACTCTCTACAGCCCCTTGTAGCTGGTAGTCTATAGACCTAAATGGAAAGATAAGGTGCACTTAACTGCAGGAGGAGAGCAGTGATCTGCAGACAGGGTCCCAGATGGGCAATGCAATGGATCAATGCTGACGTGGAGGCATTCCTGGAGAAGCAGGCCACAGTCACATAATTAGGACATGCACATAATTAGGAAGCAGACAGCCTTGAACTCCTGCACTGTCCTACCTCCTATCTTAAGCATCATCTACTTGACTAGAATAATACCTCCATCCCCAGGGGACTCAGTGCCCTAGACTATCCTCCCAGGCCTGGCCCACTCAACCAGTGGTTCTCAAATTCCAGTGAGCGTAGGAACCCCAGGCCCCATATCCAGAGAATCCGGTTTTGGACAGTGCAAATCCTTACGCCATATTTCGAGAGACCCTATGACAATGGCTTCCATTCTAGATCTACGGCGGCTGCTCCCACTAGTGAATAAATTGATTTGCACCAGGACGTTAGTGGCTAATAATGTTTTGACATGTCTCCCTCAAGGGGCATTTGCAATGTGACAGAAAACAACAAGAAACAGTGAGAGTTCGGAAAGTGACAGACTACCAGGAGTGGAAGTGGGGGTAGTTTGGGGACAGAGTGTCCCTCTCTGTCAGCTCTGAAATTATCGTCCTTAAGCAGTCCTGGGTGACCTGATGGTGGGGCCCACAAATCAGAGGAGTCTGGGCAGGAGTGTTGCAGAAGCAGGGGACAAAGCCACTCAGGGACATCTGCAGGGAGCAGATGGGTTGGGTCATGTGCTGTTTCGGGTCCACGTCATCTCGAGGGCATTTTGAGCGGAGAACATCTTAGTTTCATTCCAAGGCTACTTCATCCTGTATTCAAGGCTGCTGTAATAGGATAATGGCCCCATTTCAACCCACCAAGTACAAAGTCATCTACTACTGTGCCAAGACTTAGATTTCCAGAATGAATTCAGGTCCTCGCACTCTTCCACGATTAATGCTAACCCATCTTCTCCATCAGAGAAATTGCTGCAAAGACCAGACGCGCAGAAAGGGACAGCTGGGCCGCAGACGTTTCCACGGCCGTCAGCTGCTCTGCCAGCCTATGTCTCCGACTTTCTCACAAACACCTGCTGAGAGCCAGAGAAGCAGCCTCATGGGGGCAGTGAGGGGCTGGGAGGGACACAACTGGGTCAGTGGTCCCAAACCACCCAGAAAAGCCAAGAAGGGAGTGGGTGGCAAGCACATGCAGTTTAGGAAGGATCCTGAGTGATTCTCACACACTCTTGAGCTCAGCCCACTTGAGATCCCTGAAAGTAGGTGATCCAAAGTCCCTTCGAGCTCAGAAATGCCAGACCTCTGTGCATGGCCTCTCTGGTCACCCAGCACCACTCAGGCCTCTGGAAGGCAGCAGTGCAAGGCTGGCCAAAGCAGCCAACCTCAGTCTCCTTATCTCCAGAAGTGAAGAGCTCTCCAGCCTGGAGATAATCCAGCAGAGTGTGGATGTGGCTAGAAAGAGAAACAGGGATCCAGCCGTGAAGGGCCTTTGGAGGATTCTCTGGGGAACATGAAGGGCATCCTGAGAAGCTCTGGGAGGCAGGCAAGCCTGGATGCAGGGCTAGGAGGCTCCTGTGGGCATCCAGGGAAGGGAGGAAAGGTCCATAGCAGCAGATGAAGAAGTCTAGACAGGTCAGAAGGAACCATTTAAAAGGTAGAAGCAGGGATGCCTGGGTGGCTCAGTCAGTTAAATGTCTGCCTTCGGCTCAGGTCATGATCCCAGGGTCCTGGGATCGAGTCCCACGTAGGGCTCCTTGCTCAGTGGGGAGCCTGCTTCTCCCTCTGCCTGCCGCTCCCCCTGCTTGTGCTCTCTCTCTCTGACAAATAAATAAATAAAATCTTTAAAAAATAAAATAGAAGGGGGGAGCCTGGGTGGCTCAGTCGGTAAGCGTCTGCCTTCGGCTCAGGCCATGATCCCAGGGTCCTGGGATCGAGCCCCGCATCGGGCTCCCCCTCTGCGGGAAGCCCGCTTCTCCCTCTCCCTCTGCCCCTGCTCGTGTTCCCTCTCTCGCTGTCTCTCTGTCTGTCAAATAAATTAAAAATAAATAAATAAATAAAATAAAATAAATAAAATAAAATAAAATAAAATAAAATAGAAGGTAGAAGCAATAGGACTCTGGACTAACCTAGACCCTCCCAAGTTCCCAGTCCTCCCTTCATGACTTCTGGCACAATTCTAAGTAATTAATAGATTTGAATATTTAAAATTTATCTTCTCTGATAGACGGTAAGGTCTATGAGAGCAAAGAACACGTCTGAATCTTCAGAAACTAGCTCAAGGCCTGACACAGAAAAAAGGCTCAATAAATATTTATTGAGAAAATCAATGAATAAATGATATATGGAAAATAACAGGAAAGAATTGGTTTGAACAGCTCTGGAGGCTTCCCTGGGATGGACACTCTCGGAGGAGGGGCAGCAAGGAGCTTAAGGGAGAACCATGTCCCATCTTGAGCGTGTTGAGTGGGAGGGCCCCTGTGAACCAGGAGGCCTTCGGATGTTCTGAGCTGAAATCCAGAATAAAGAATAGAAGATATATTTGAGAATCATCAGCTCACTGGTGATCACTGAAACCAAACAAAGAATGAGATAAGCCAGCAAAAGAGTTTAGAATGGGGGTGGGGGGGAGTAACAGGTCCACGACAGAAGCTTTGGGGAATGCCAACATATGGAAGGGCCAAAAAGAGCCACCCATGAAGTGCCCTGGGCAGGAGCAGCCAGGATAAAAGAAAGGATATCAGAGAAGGGTGGACTCACAGAAGCCAAGAGAAGAAGAGTTTCAAAGAATAGAAGTAGGTCAAGTAAGGATTGAAAAGTGTCCAACACATTTAGCTACCAAGAGGTCCCTGAGGTCTTGGACAGTTCCAATGGCATGATGGGAGTGGACAGTCGGTTACAGAATGAACAGCAAGGAAGAAAAGGGGTGTAGAAAAAAAATGTAAACTTGGGGTGCCTGGCTGCCTCAGTCGATGGAGCATGCAACTTTTGATCTCAGGGTCGTGGGTTCAAGCCCCACGTTGGGTGTAGAGCTTACTTGAAAAAAAAAAAACATGTAAACTCTTCTAGGAACTTGGCTGTGGACTGAGGAGACAGGGTGATAGATGGAGGAGAACTGTATAAAGAGGGTATTTATTTTCTTCGGAGCAAAGAGGTCCGTGCATGTGTTTATCTGCTGCTGAGAAGGAGTCATGCAGGGCAAAGACTCAGGACAGGGGCAATAACTGATGTGAAGCCAGGAATGGATGGACTCCAGAACCAAATGGAAGGCCAGCCTTAAACAGGGAAGGGCCCCTCCTCTGGGAAGGAAGCGAGGGTGAGCACGCATGGGCCTGAGTGTGAGGATGTGGGGCAAATGAAATCGAGGGGCCCACCTGAGAGTCCCTCTTTTCCTTTCAGTGAGATAAAAGACAAAGAATAACTTTATATCGAGAAAAGTACACAGTTTCTTATGCTATTTTCTTTTTTCTTTTTCTTTTTTGTGTGTCAATTCATTCTTTTTTTTTTAATTTATTTTTAAATTTAAATTCAATTAATTAACATATAATGTATTATTGGTTTCAGAGGCAGAGGTCAGTGATTCATAGGTCTTATATAATACCCAGTGCTTCTCATGCTGTTTTCTCTGATGCTTCTGTAACGCCAACCCAATTAGGTGATCCTAAAATATCCCTTTGGTCTCGAGATGATCATACTCCTGGTTGAACAGGCAAAACTAAGATGGGCTCTGGATTCAAACTGCCTGGTTTTTAATCCTGCCTCGGTCTCTTACCAGCTGGGCCACAGTCTGCACGAGAACCACGCTCCTCACCTGTAAAATGGCGTTAAGTTAGTACCTATTTCTTGGGTTGTTGTGCTAATGAAATAACCCACACGAGGATTTTAGAAGTGCACATAGTCAGTGTTCAACTACTGTTAGCTACCGCCGTCGCTGGGACAATTCTTGGTGGTGACCGTGGACCCACATGGGGCGCAGAGAAGGGGGAGAGCCGTGTGGGAGATACGGCCCGTGACGTGAGAGAGGAAGCAAGGAGAGCTCCAAAATTTCCGCCTGGGTGACTGGTGATTGGTGCTTCTGCTACTGAGCTTTTCTAAAATGCCTCTTATCCATGAGGACAACTGTCCACTACCTGGGTTTTTCTGAGCAGATGGGTATTTATTAAGCAGGCCCAGCTCTAGACCAAACTGAGAAGAAACAAGAATTTGCCCTTAGCTTCCATGAACCAACTGGTACCATACCCTAGCCCGGCCATGCCGCCTGACTCCCCACCCCCATCAAAACCTTACTCAAGAAAGGTGGTAGCGAGGGTTTCCCCCTGGGTAGGGCTTAAGTTGTTAGCTCCTTTTGCAGAAGACTATACACTTTAAGCCTTATTTTGTTGGTGGAATGAAAGGTTCTATCTCCTGTTGGCCTTATTCCGGGTACTGACAAGTGCACAAGAAGGGATTAGGAGGAAAAGGGGTCTTTGTACCTGTAGGTCATGCCCATATACAACCCCTTATACAAAAGACCAGTCCTATAGCCTAAAGCCCCTCTAAAGTACAGGAATAATCGGGTTGAACTTGCTGGATTTGAAGATCTTTCCTGTAATGTTCCAAGAGTCTATGAATCACTTTTAACCTTTACCAAAATATGGACTCTTTATCCAAGGAAAAAAAATGTACTAGAGAAGAACTGTAGTGCCTAAGCCCAAATCATCCAAATCTTTACATTTTCAAGATGCCAGGGATGGTTTAGACCAGGGTCAGCACTGCCTTCTATAAAAAGCCAGATAGCAAATATTTTAGGCTTTGTGGACCTCTGCTGTAACTCCTCTATTTGGCCATCTGTAACCTGAAAGCAGTCATAGAAAGTATGTAAATAAATGGGCATGGTGTGTTCCAAGAAAAAGTTATTTACAAAAATAGGCAGCAGGTTGGATTTGGCCTATGGAGTTTGCTGAACCTGGGCTTATGCCATCAAGGAGAGATAGACAGGTGATGAGAAAAAAGGAGCTCTAGGTAGGAAAGGTAGAAGCCAATGCTCAGAGGACCATGCATGAGGGTCTGAGAAAGGGGCCTTGCTGGTTGGTTGACTTTGGTGTTTTGGGGCTGCTATGTGGTCCAATCTAGGTTCCCCTCTAGAGAGTCATTTCCTCTAGGCCACCCAGAGTGTAGCAAAATATAACCATGGTCCCTTCAAATTCCAGTTGGGAACTGGTCCTAAAGAGCAAGGCCAAAGACACAAGAGTTTAAGAACTGTTGTATGAGGCCAGACTAATAGCCCACCCATTCTCTCCTGTATGCATTCAATGACATTTATTGAGCATCTACTATGTGCCAAGTGTTAGGGAGACAAAAGCGAACAAAGAGGGCCTCTGCTCTCAAACAGTTCTCTAACACTAACTGGGAGTAGTAATGAGTAAGTACCTTTGGATGCCATGCCCACAGAACCTGCATCCTCACTTGTCCCCATCTGCATTTACCCTCGTTTCCTTCTCTGCAGTCTCAGAGGACAGAAGAGTGCCCCTTTCCAGCTCAAGACTTACCCCTCCATTTAGTCCTGGGGACCTGTTTCTGACTCCTCTGGGACTGCACACCCCTTGGTTCAGTGAATCTTCCCCAAACTCTTACAAGGGAAGTGGGATTAGTATTTGTCTATCGTAGAGTAATCCAAGGTGGCAAGGGGTTAGCTGACCCATCTATGGTCTTCTATCTCCCCAGGTTCACTATCCTCTGAGCATTTTGTCAATGACATTGACCCCAACAGGTATTAATAAGATAACATTTCATTCATTCAACAGCCATGCTTTGAGGTCTAGTATGGTTGAAGCACTGTTCTAGGTGTTAAGGGTATAATAGTGAACCACACAGACAAAAATCCATGTCTTCATGGAGTTTATAATCTAGTGGGAAGAGGCAGACAAATGAGTAGGACATAAATCCACTTCCTTGACAAATACATAATCAGCTGGAGAAAAAAAATAAGACCAAGAACTATACATCTAGTGACGTTCGGGCAAGCTAGGGCCTAATAAGGAGAAATGGGAGAATCAGGTCAGGTCTTTCTCGGGGTTCAAGGTGGAAGTCTTATGACAAAGTGGTGATGCTGATAGAAACCAGTGCTGCATTCTCAGTAGCAGGTACAGTTTAGTAGAGAAGGGAGTCTCCAAATTCTACCCTTCAGTGTACATTGTCACCATGTGGAGGCTGAACCCTCCACTCAGCCCAGATGGTTCCTGAGCAAGCGCACCAGCATGAGGGGCTCAGAGCCTGCACACGGCTCCTTGGGAACCTGCAGCAGACCACAGGGCAGAACTGTGGTCCCTGCAGGCGAAGAAAGGAGCAGTTTGCCTTAGAACGACTGGGTTCATACCAGTTTTCTGAAAGGGAGGCTTTCTGGGCTCCTGCACTAACAGATGTGATTCTGAGCCACAGAAACTCTTGCTCCTGCAGACACATGATTCTGGCAAACAGGTTTTCTGCCTGGGAGTAACATGCTATGTGTGGACACAAACAAGATAGTGGGTGATGTTTCCTTAGGAACTATTTGCAGGAAGAATTTAAACATTAATGACACCTGTAATTGTACCTGGGAGCTTTAACTGGGACAAATGCCCTGGGCCCATGGAATGGGGCTGAGAGAGGGAGGACATGGGGGCCACTCACCTGTTTCTAATATGCATGAAGGCCCTGGAGTTGTGCAGTGCACAGCATGTACAACAGTACTTGGTAGCCTTTTGTCAGAGGAAAGGAAATCAAGAGCCAGAAAGGGAATAACTGATAAACAATTCATTCATTCTATAGCATGGGAATAATTAAAACTGCTCGGTGAGGTGGTCAAGAGTAGAGCTTAATTTTGTAAAGCACCTTCTGTGATGCCCAGCACACATCGGGCACTCCAGGATCGGTAGATGGGTCTATAATCTCTAGTGACATCAGACCAGAATAGGAAAATAATGTACGACTATCAAACTGATGAAAAGGAAATGAAATAATAAAATAAAAGCCAACAAAGTAGAGAGAAAGAGACATAAAAATAAGTGGGACAAATTGAAAACAAATGTGTCAGTCTAACATTAAATGTTAATGGAATAATTACAATACAAAGTTTGCTAGACTGGATGGAAAACAAAACCCAGTTACATTCTGCTTACAAAAATATGTCTTAAATATAGGAACATAGAAAGATTAGAAGTAAAAGGATGGCAAAAGATAAACAAGGCAAACACTAACCAAAAGGAATTCGATGGAGCCACACTAATGTCAAAGATTAGTAGACTTTAAGGCAAGAAGCATTACTAGAAATAACGAGAGAGGTTCGCTCAGTGAGAAGAGGGTAAATCTACCAGGAAGAGGAAACAGAACTTTCTACACATCTAATAACATATCTTCAATATATATAAAGCAAAACATGACAGAGCTATATGAAGAAGTAGGTAAATGCACAATCAAAACTGGTGACCTGAACATCCTTCTCACAGTAGCTAATAGACCATTAATAGACTAATAGTAACCAAGAGACAATAGTTTTTATAGACAAAAAGTCAGTAGAGATATAAATAACAAAGTCAACAAATATACAGAAGACCTGTATAAAATCACAACTTAATTGGTATCCATAGAACAACACACTCAGCAAAGACCAAATACACACCTTTTGGGGGCACATGCAAAACTTACTAAAATTGACTTTATGTTCAGCCATAAAGCAAATTCTCAATAAATTTCAAAGGACTGAAATCATAGAGAGTATGTCTCTGACCACAGTAGAATTAAAGTAGAATTCAACAATAAAAATATTACTAGAGGGGCACCTGGGTGGCTCAGTCGGTTAAGCGTCTGCCTTCAGCTCAGGTCATGATCCCAGGGTCCTGGGATTGAGTCCCACATCGGGCTCCCTGCTCGGCGGGGAGCTGCTTCTCCCTCTGTCTGCCGGTCCCCCTGCTTGTGTTCTCTCTCTCTGTCAAAATAAATAAAATCTTTAAATATATATATATGTTACTAGAAAATCCCCCCAAATTAAGTATTTCTTTCAATAAATGATACCTCTTATTAACAAGAACAAGAATGATCAGACACGGATTCTGCCTTCAAGAGTTTTGTCTGTCTGGTTGGGGAGAAAAGATACACTCCTTCTCTGGCCAACAGCCCCCAAGTGAGGGAGAGTGTCACGGGCACAGTAAGAATGCAATGGTGGGTCCAGGAGTGGGAATGATCCCATGCAGTCTGAGCTACGAGGATGAGGGGGCTGTGGAAATGTTCCTGGGAGTGCATTTACTCACACCAGATGTTGAAGGCTAGGAAGGACTTGATGAGGCAAAAATTGGAGGAAGAGGCATTTGAGACAGAAAGAGCAGTGTCCCAAAGCTAGCTACTGGTAAGGGCACGATGCAATCAAGGAATTAATAGTTTAATTTGACTGGAGCAAAGGGTGGGTCACTGGAGTGCTAGGAAGTGGGGAGGGCGATGGCGAGGTAGTAGGGGGCAGGTGCGGAGGGCTCTGAGCACCGGGCCAGGGGGTCTGGATGTTATTCGCAGGCCTACTGGGGAGTCAGAGGAGGGTTCTGAGCCAGAGTTTGCCTGGGAAGAGCTGTGCTTGAGGAAGGGAAATCTGGCGGGGGTGTGTGAAACGGTCCAGAGCTGGGCAATGGGGAAAGTAGAGTTAGGGAGACCTGCAGGGAGGTAGGAGGGCTCCCACCTTGGCAATGACTAGGGAATGGGGAGGGGGAGAGAATGCAGCGGTAGAAAAACCCAGGTCTCCCTCCCCGCAGAGCCACCCACATCCACATCCCGCACTTAAGAGCAACCTAATAAAGCCTTCAAATCACTGCTAATTGCCCCTTTCAAGGTAATGCTCCCAAACGGGACTCGGTGTTTCATGTTTAGTCTGCCGCTAAAGCCCCAGTTTGAAAGCTGAATCTTCTTAAAATAGAAGGAGATAAACCCCCAACCCACAGAATCCCACATTTTCCTTTCCCCAATACATCTTTCTTTGTATTGTCCCATATCAGGTCTCTGGCAGTTAGGGGAGGTGAGGCAAGCCCCAAAGGCCCTCCAGCCAGGCTGAGTGGAGAGAGGACTCCAGGTGTGATTGGGCTCCTGCCTCTTGACAGCAACTGTAATGGAGCCCCCGGCCCCCACCCCTTTTCCTCTCCTGAGAGCTCTCCCCTTGGGGCAGGGTCCCCCAAGAGGACCTCTTCCTCTCCTTCCCTCTGTAATCTTTGCACACCGTGGAGGTGACCGCCCCACACTGCCTTCCAGTCCTGTGTCTACAGCCTCCACCAAGAGCCAGTCCTCAAAGGCGTCACGGCCTTCGGACCATCTTCCTGAAAGTAACAAACCATTCACCGCAGGTGCACTGGCACAGGGGTGAGGCGTGGGGAATGCTATCCAGCTTGCAGGGGACTTCGACGGCCCCCCAGGCCCAACAACCTCCTCCCCACTCAGCTCACTTCTGTACTCCTTTCTCTAATTCCCCTGTGCAAACCCGATTTCCCTAACTTCCTTGGTCACCAAGGATAGGAATGCATTCACATAACCTGCAGCTCCGCACTAGCTTGTCTGTGTCTCCCACTTCTGCAGACGAGCTTAGATAGCTCGGTCTGCGTTTTCTGTGTCTTGTCTCCTGCCTAGATCCTTCAGGTTATCTAGAAACCTCTGTGAGTCTGTTTCCTTATGTGTACAACAAGAATGATAGAACTGTGTGTGTCAAAGTTGTTATAAGAATGAAACGAGACGTTTGTATACCGCTTAGAATGTAGTCAGAGCTTGGAAAATATTAGCTGCTATTATAATTTTGAGCATGATTATCTCAAGCCCCGGTCTCCACCCTGCATTGGAGCTCATTTATGTAATGCCTGCTGGATACATTCCCCTGGCACCACACACACACACACACACACACACACACACCTCTGCACCAACGTGGCGGAGCATATGGAGCTAGGAAAAGGCAGGGCTGAGGGCAAAGCTCTGAGTTCTGTGTGCAACTACTGAGCACCAGGCACAGTGGCTTGCATGCTCGCCTGTGGCAATTAAATCCCCTCAGTTACCCTGGGAGCAGGTAGCATTCTTTGCACGTGTAACGGTGAGGAAATGGATTCAGAGAGGGAAATGGATATCCTGCCAAAGTTTACAAAACTAGTAAGTAACAGTCTGGATTTGAACCCTGGTCTGTCTGGCTCCCCCAGAGCCCACTTTGCTTTCTGTTATACACTCAAGTCTACGGCACTTGACATGGGGAGGGGCTCGGAGAAGTAGCCAGGCAGCTGAGTCAGCTGCTAAAAAGGACTGAAGACTCATGTAGATGGTGTGATGAGCCAGTGATGCCAACCTCACTGCTGAGAAGCAGAACTGCCTCTCCTACTGGTGATCCTTTTCCCTGAGCTCCCCACACCCCGATTCCCTGAGTGGAGAACACATAGGAGGCATTTCCAGGGAATCTTGTCCCTCCCGAGAGTTGAGCCGGGTGTGACGCCTTCATGGTCCCTGGCTGGACTCAGGCCAGGGTGAAGGGAAAGGGACAGGTGGAGGGGAGAGGTGGGAGCCAAGAAGAGGGAGAGGGGGGGAGGCGATGGATATCGATGGGGGGGGTTCTGTGGAGGGTCAACACTCCGTGGAGATCTTGCTTGTTTCCAACCTCCCAGCCCCTGCTGTGGTGTCTTGTTCCTGGAGGATCCTTAAGGAGCCAAGTGCAGGGGCGCCTGGGTGGCTCAGTCATTTAAGCCTCTGACTCTTGATCTCGGCTCACGTCATGATCTCATGGGTCGAGAGATCCAGCCTGGCATTGGGCTCTGCGTTGAGCGGGAAGTCTGCTGGAGATTCTCTCTCTCTCCCTCTCCCTTGGCCCCTCCCCACCCTCTCTCTCAGATAAATAAATAAATCTTCAAAAAAAAAGAAGCCAAGCCCCTTTTCAGGAGGCAAGCTGACTGCAGCAAAATCAGAAGGGGGGCGGGGGCAAGAAGCAGCGCGGGTGCAGTATGTCTCAAACCTGACTGTGCCCGCCCATCCCCTTGTTGACACACAGATTCTGATTCGGGAGGTCTGGGGGGTGCCTGAGAGCCTGCATCTCTAACGAGGTCCAGCTGCCGCCCGTGCCACTGGCCCGCAGACCACACTCTCAGTAGCAAGGGTCCACATGGCTTCTCCGGGTCCCCTTTGGACCTGGGACCCTGGCCGTTCTGCTCTCTCAGCACTCTGCCCGCTGTGTTTTTCCTCGCAGATGATCAAAATGCCACGTGCGTGGAGCCCGCAGAGCTGGCGGGGTGGCCCATCACGCAGGTGGGGAACCCGCTCCGGTACATGTGCATCACGCACCTGGACCGCCAGGACTACATCTTCCTGCTGCTCATCGGCTTCTGCATCTTCTCCGCGGGCACCGTGGCCGCCTGGCTCACGGGCATGTGCGCAGTGCTCTACGAGAACGCCCGGCGCAAGGCGAGCGAGGACGACGTCGAGGAGGAGCACGGGCAGAGGGTGGACGGCAGCGGGCGCGTCTTCCAAAGCAGGGTGGACTCGGGCCAGGACGGGTTCCCTCAGCTGATTTAGTTGCCAGAGACTGCCATCTGATGATGCCTTTCCCCCCAGGCTCCCCGCCTTCTCACTCGCCCTCCCTCTCCCCTTCCCTCATGGCTGTCTTAGATACTGACTATTTAGCAAAACAAATAAAATGTTTGGTGGCCATTTCACAAGTTGGTCCTTTCCTGCTCAACCAGCTCCCAGGCACTTCCTTGAGCTCAGTGGGATGGCGTAGATCAAAGTCTAGAAAAGTCTAGGAAGCTGGTGCAAAAGTGCAGCTAAATGCTGAGGAAGCCCACCACAAAAGCAGCCCAACTCCCATTTAATGAACACTTACTATGCTTCTAACTTAAGTGCTGGCGGGAGGGATGAGAGAAACCTAAGATTGAGAGGACCTGTCCTCAGAGAGCAAACAGTCTGGGATGAGTCACGATTAATGTGAATGAAATGGAGAAAACTACAAGACACAATGGCAAGAACTGACATCAAGAGAACACGTCCAAACATGTCCACAGGCCAACTTCACACCCCATCTCAAGACTGTCACTAGAACCTATAATACTGATATTAGCTTATGGTGGAAAATTGAGGCCCGGAAAGGTTAAACAAGAGACTGGTCAGTAGCACAGGCCCCCCAAAGTCCACATTCTTTTCTTTCCATGAAGCTGCCTCCCCAGGAAATTTTAGCAACACAGCCAAGGGCTCATCGTGTACGCCCTGGACAAAACAAAGAAGTGAGGCACACAGAGGCGGCCCCCGCTTCCTGAGGCCTTACCAAGCACCCGGCATCGTACCCAGCTTTGTACGTGTTTTCTCACTGGGTCGGCCCTCACGACAACGGGTCAGGTGGTCGCTGTTACCCTCGTTTTCCTGAAGCTCAGAGAGGCTAAGTAACCAGCTCAGGATCAAACAGTTGATAAGAAGCCGAACGGTTGCTGAAGCCCGGGCTGCCTGACCCCAAAGCCCATGCCCCGTGCTCTCCGAGCTGCTGTCTTTCATGAAGTGCTAAACAGAAGAGTCAAGTGTGTACCAGCGTGATCTGCCTCCCCGGACTGGTCGGAGGAGGGGAAAGGGAGCAGAAGACGGGGCAGCTCAACCTGAAGACCCTTCAAGACTCCCATCCATGGCCCTACCCACAAAGCCAGCTGTCCCGAAACCCCCTCATGGATCCCACGTGATTCCCCGGGATGTGTTCAGTGTGATGGTTAAGAGTATGAGCTCCTGAATCCGGGGCTAGGTTCCTATCTCCGATTCTGTCCTTACCTCTGTGTGAACTTGGCCTTCCTGCTTGTAATGAGCTTGAGGACAGAGACCGCCTGGTATCCTCTGTTGACACAGCACGTAGGGGGGTGCCGTACACAAAGCAGGGGCATATTATCGCCTTCTATTGAAACCCCAACCCACCAATCATTCCTACTCCATTACGCAGACTGTGAGCGGTGACCACGGGCAAGCTATTTCACTTCTCTGTGCCTCGGTTCCTTCAGCTGTAAACGGCAATCATTATAGTGCCTACATCATACAGGGATATTATGAGAATAAAATGAGTATCATAATGATACTACATCCTGGGAGAATTTTAGGCTTATAGAAAAGTTACAAAGATGGCACAGAGAAGTTCCACGTACCGCTGACCCAGTGTCCCCTAAAGTTATGTCCCACTCCAGTGGTTCATCTGCCAAAACTAAGAAATTCCAAAGCTGGAGTACTATGATTTAACTTCAGACTTCATTTGGATGTCACCGGTTTTTCCCCTTTTTCTGTTCCAGGATCTAAAGCCACATTTGCATTTAGGATATTCTTAACAATATATCTAACATTTATTGGGCAAGCATTGTCCTAAGTGCTTATATATATCAACTCACTTCATTGCCGCCTGTGCAGCGGGTACTATTATTCTTCTTCCCCTCAGATAATGAAATTGAGGCTTCAGAGGTTAAGTAACTTGCTCAACATTACACAGCTAGTAAGACCAAAAGTCAGGCCAGCTGCATCTGACTAGAGACTATTTCCCCCAACGACCAACCAATGCGGTCCCTCAGGAATTTAAAATACCAAGAAAGTCCTGGCAAAAGAAATCACAATTGCAGTTTTTCACAATAATTTGTCCTCTAAGATGCCCTGGATCCTCCCACCAAAATAAACGGACTGAGCACCTCCCATGACTGGCCCCAAGCACACCACAGAGAACAGGCTCAGGGAGCAAAGAGTCGGGTTCGGCAGAGACCCAAGTCAACAGGAGACTTCAGGACAGAGGGGGAAGTGAAGGGCAGGCACGGGGTGCTAAGGGACACAAAGGAGGGGCACCTCACCCAGGAGGGAGTGGGGACTCTTGAAAGCTCCCAGAGGAAGAGACATGTAAACTACAGCTTGAAGGTTGAGTTGGGGTCAGCCAGGCAACGTGGCAAACAGGGCTGAGTAACGAGATGTTCTAAGCACCAAGAACAGCGTGTGCAAAGCCTGGAGGCAGGAAAGAGCCTGGCAGGGCATGGCTGGAATAGAGTCCAAGGAAAGGAGAGGAGAACTCATATCAGTGGGAGAGGTAAGGCCAGACCCTGGAGGGCCTTATACATCCCTTGCACTACTCCAGGTCATGACAGGCTATGCGACAGTGACAGACAACCCCAAAGCTTCGTTGGCTTAGCACAACAAACACCTATCTCTCACTCAGGTAAAGTCTGCTGGGGGTAGGGCAGCCCTCCTCCATCCTGTAACTACAGCTTCTAGAACGTGGGCCTGGGAGGCCCCCTGCAGAAGAGAGAAGAGGTATCCTGGGCCCGCAGCTCCTAACTTCCTGGGCCTGGAAGTGACACGTCACTCCCCCTCACATGTCACATGGCTCCAACCTTCATGGCAAGTAATTGTAGCCTGTGTGCCAGGAAGACACAATGCCATGGTGAACTATGTTCTGCGTCGACCGCACCATGCTCAGGAATTTGAAATTACCCCCGCGGGCCCTGAGGTGCACTCAAAGTTTTAAGCACGAGAATCCTGTGGGCTAATTTGTATGTTAGGGAGCTCAGTCTGGCTGCAAAGTGAAGAAGCAAGCAGAGCGAGGGATGACAGGAAGTGAGGAGGCTAGCATAATTGCAGTATTCGGAGCGAGACATGAGGGTGACGGAGCAGGGACCGTGGCAGGTGGGAACAGAAAGGAGTGGATGAATTTAAGAGTTTTGTCAGAGAGAGAGCTGACAGAATTCCCTGAGCGACTGCACATGGGAGATGAGGGGAAGAATGAGTAGAAGATTATAAGAAAGAGGAAGGAATTCAGGAAGGAGCCCAAATTTCAGACGTGACAGCCAGGTGGCCGGTGGCCCTAGGCACAGAGGCAGGGAGAACCGCGTGGCATTCTGGATTTTGTAACTGGGCAAGCAATAGAACATGGGGGGTGGGCAGGGGCCTGCGTGAAGGCACAGGGAAAGGACGTAAAATTAAATCCTTATTCTCTGCAATGGGAAGTCAATAGACAATACCGAAAACTGAAAAAATCAAATAGGATTAACATAACCATATTCTTGAAGGGGGGGAAATCAGAGGGGGAGACGAACCATGAAAGATGATGGACTCTGAGAAACAAACTGAGGGTTCTAGAGGGGAGGGAGGTGGGGGGATGGGTTAGCCTGGTGATGGGTATTAAAGAGGGCACGTTCTGCATGGAGCACTGGGTGTTATGCACAAACAATGAATCATGGAACACTACATCTAAAACTAATGATGTAATGTATGGTGTAATGTATGGTGATTAACATAACAATAAAAATAAAAAATAAATAAACAAACAAACAAAAAACATAACCATATTCTTTAGTGATATCAAAAGAAAAAAAATCAGCCAAGAGAGTTTCAGGTGTCTGCCTCCAGGGAGGAAAAAAACACCAGGGAAAATGGATGGAAGACTGACATTTTCCATAACAAATTTTGTAGAACCACAACTCTTTAAATAAACAATGAGCCTGTATATTTGACAAAAATGACTGTTCTTTCAAAAGAAAAGACTGGCTGGTGCAGGGTGTTTCTACCTTCAAGAGGTGTCTTTGAGCCCCTGATGCAGGGGGCTGTCCTCCAGGATTTCAGAGGACACCGTGCCGGGGAGGGGGCTGCGCCTCATCTTCATTCATGCTGTGCCGCTGACCTTGATTCCCAGAAAAATCAGAGGGGGCTTTCTAAGGAAGACCATGTTCGGCCTAGGTCTTGAAGAGTCATAGAATTTCCCAAAGGAAGGAGCACTTCAGATGGGTGGTGAGGGTGAAAGCCTGGAGGTGTGACAGAGAGAGATGTGCCCTGGAATGATCGTCCCTCTGTTTGGTGGCCCAGAAGACAAATGCAGTGACCCTGGGATGGAGACAGAAGCTCGATCGGGTAGCTAAGAGAACAATTTGGTGCAGGGTATTCACAACATGAGGCCCATGGGCCACCTGCGTCAGGGTCCTAATGATCACTCAATGCTTCTCGATCGTCAGGAGGGGGAATCCATCTGCATTATAGTATGTTCTCTTGGTGAATCTTGCACACATGAAAATTTGAGAAACACTGGTCAAGCACAAGGAGATACGTCCTCAAATAAGGTAGTGACGGTATGAATGGGAAGGAGGAAATGGTCACCAGACCGGGGGCCATGTAGACGGCAAGGGCCTCTTGGATCCAGAGCTGGCCCTGCCAACAGTCAGGGTAAGTGGCCCTATTGCCTGCAAAGAAGTACAGAAGATGGGGGGCGGGGGCAGCAACACCCAGCACTTCCTGCCCACCCCTCCCATTGCTGCTGCCTCATAACATTTCATGCAACATGGGGTGAAAAGAACTGAGACTTCTAGTCTCAGCTTTCCCACTATGTGTGTGATTTTAAGAAGCCATTTCATTGGTTGGGACTGTTTCCCCAGCCATAACATGGGGTGGTTAGACTAGATTACCAAAGGCTACCTCAAATCTAACCTCCTGAAAGCAACAGTATATGACATCCAGAATGTAAGAGAACTCCTGCAAATCAAAAAACAAAAAACAAAGCAAAATGAAACAAGAAAGAACCCCAACAGAAAAATTGGCCAAGAATATGAACAGGCAACTTATAAAAGAAGAAACCCCCCAAAAACTAATAAGCATATAAAGAGGTGCTCATGCTCACTGTAATCAGAGAAATGCAAATTAAAACAATAGATGTCACTTTATACTTATTGTTAGATTGGCAAGAAAAGGAAAGCTGGATCACGTCTCATTTGGCAGGGATGTGGGGCTGTGGGACCCTGGTGTGCTGCTGAGGGAGCCCACGTGGGTACAGCCAGCCTGGAGAGCAATCTGGAACCACTTACGTCAAATTAAGTGTGTGCCTCCCTATGACCTAGCAAGTCTGCTCAGGCCCATGTGTATCTCCCACAGAAACGATCACATGGGTCCGTAATGGAACCCACATGAGGATATCCAGTGCAGCAGGCTAGATGAGTGAGTAGGTAAAATTTATAGAGTGCTACAGAATAGTTACAAGCAACTGACTAGATGTACATATGGCAATACGGATGGATCTTAAAAATGATGCTGAGTGGGAAAAAAAGACGGGCAAGCCCTCGATAATACCCCAAACCTTGAGAGCACACAAGGCCTTACAGTGTCTCACGAGGCCCTAGATGATCTCCCTCGCCTCCCTCAACACTCCCTTTACCTCCCTGACATCCTCTTCCAGCCCTGTCCCCAGTGCTCACTCTGGCCCAGCCTCGCCAGCCGCCCCACTGTGTTAACACATGCAGGACAGTGATGCTGCAACAGGACCCTGGAATGACAAGCCCTCAAAATCCCCCTCCCCTCCCCCCATACACACACACACTGGGTCCCCCTGACTCTGCTCTATTTCTACCTTAGATAATGATCAAGTGTAATACGTGAAAAGTAGTAAGTACTGTCTCCCCACTTCCACCTTCACCATGAGAACATGAGCATGAATTTTTGCGTTTTATTCACGGATGCCTCCCAAGGCATAGGACAGAGCCTACCATAAAAGAGGCACTTAAGAAATTTTGGTTGGGGCGCCTGGGTGGCTCAGTCGTTAAGCGTCTGCCTTCGGCTCAGGTCATGGTCCCAGGGTCCTGGGATCGAGCCCCGTGTCAGGCTCCCTGCTCCGCAGGAAGCCTGCTTCTCCCTCTCCCACTCCCCCTGCTTGTGTTCCCGCTCTTGCTATCTCTCTCTGTGAAATAAATAAATAAAATCTTTAAAAAAAAAAAAAAAAGAAAGAAATTTTGGTTGACAAATTGAATGACTACAACACCATACCACTTACACACATGGCAAATGCACTTTTAAACATGGGCCCTGGATGTCGTCCCCTGAACGGTGAGTGAGCGTGAGGTTGTAAAGGGTATTACGTTTAAAAAGGGATGGGCGTGGGGCACCTGGGTGGCTCAGTCGTTAAGCATCTGCCTTCGGCTCAGGTCATGATCCCAGGGTCCTGGGATCGAGCCCCGCATCGGGCTCCCTGCTCCGCGGGAAGCCTCCTTCTCCCTCTCTCACTCCCCGTGCTTGTGTTCCCTCTTCTGCTGTGTCTCTCTCTGTCAAATAAATAAATAAAATCTTTAAAAAAATAAATAAATAAATAAATAAATAAAAAGGGATGGGCGTTAAGGAGGGCACGTGATGTGATGAGCACTGGGTGTTATACGCAACTAAAGAGTCATTGAACATTATATCAAAAACTAATGATGTACTTACATTGGCTGATTGAATCTAAATAATAAAAATAAATAAATAAATAAATAAGGGAGGGGCCTACCTTGGGAAAACGATGAGGAAAACTCCAATTATTGAGGAGCGTGCATCATTTAAGCTTGTGTACCTGAGATGAACACAGGGAGGTGACAGGAAGGCAGTGTCTGTTCCCCCCCACCCACCCACCCATCAGCGCATCTGTTGGGAGCCCCCTTCTTGCCAGGTCTTTGCCTGAAGAAGCAAGCAAAGCCCCAGCCCTGGGAAGGACCCTCTGCTCCGTCCACACAGCCGCCTTCTCAGACTTCAAGGTGGCAACAGAGCTGAGGATACCTCATGGGTAACAATGCATACAACTCGCCCAGCGGGTCAGTTTCCTCAAAAGCAGGCCCCACCCCGAGGAGGAGGGAACTGGGCTCCACCCAGAACAGTACCTTATACTATGGCAGGACTTACAGCTCCCAAAGCCTTTCCTCAGCTTTGAAAGATGTTACTTACTGGCCCATTGTATGGATACAAAAACGGACATTTAAAAAGGTTAGTAGTTGCCCTATTTCATCTGGCTAGTACCTGGCAGCAGGTCTTTCTGATGCCATGTTTTGTGTTTTCCCTACCAATGCAGTCTGCCTCTCTGCAAAAGAAGACATCCATGTTAGGGAAATCGACCAAATTGATTCTCCCAGACTTGATTTTGCGTGATTCTGCCACCAGCTCTTTCCTGTTGCTAACCACTCTTCGTCTTTAGGATTCAGATTCAAAACCTGTGCACTGGATACAGGCTGTCTAAAAGCTCATGTTAGAAAATAAGGCCAAACAAATCATCTATTACTATTAAGACTTTAAAAGGATTATCTGTTCTTTGCAAGCAGCCAGATGGTGGAGACAGCATGCTGGCAGTCTGCTCGGGCAATTACAGTTCTGATCTTGCTGAGGGGTGAGGGGGGGCCCCAGGGCAAATGCAGGGCGATCGGAGGGCAATGCTGGGTGTTTGCCAAGGGTGCAGGCTAATGGTTTCTTAAGCAGACCAATTGTTTAGGCCAAGAGATTAACACTTAAGAACAGTACAGTCTGGTATATGACTTGGGGTCAACTAGGCTGCCAGTCCCTATACTCACTGACTATGGGCTCATTCCCAATCAGCACAGTGGATCAGAACAGGTCTGATCCTTTGATCTGGTCTCCCTCAGAAATAGTCCATGCCTGCTAGTTCTTCTTCACCTCGCTGAACTTGGCCCAGTGCGGGCTCCGCACCGTGGGAGCTCCGTAAACCTCTCTGATCTGCAGCCTCCCTGAGGCTTGGACGGGAACCACTTTGCAGGGAAACCCTGACACCGTGCAAAGTCTCCTACTAGGAAGCCTCTTCAGGATTACCAGGTTCCAGTGAAAACCCACTCAGGCTGCTCTCGTCTCAACCCCTCACCCCCAACCCAACAAACAAGTAAAAAGAAGTCACCATAATGATTAGTGTTATCCACACAGGAGCTGCACATTGTAACCTTTGACCTTCTCATTTCCCCTCCAGTTAAAATCGGGATTGAACTCAGTGTGTAGTTCTTTATTAGAACCTAATACAATTCCTGGCACAAAGGAGGCCTTTGAAAAAATGGTAACTTTGGGGAAAGGATGAGCCTTCTTAGCAGCCCGGGTACGGAAACCTTCCCCTTCAGATGGGACTCGGACGACTAACGTTACCTGAAATCCTCCAGCCACACGACCTTACACAAGTCACTTCATCCCTCGAGGCTTCAATTTTGTCATTAATAAAAATAATAAAACCCATGGGGGCGCCTGGGTGACTCAGCCGGTTAAGCGTCTGCCTTTGGCTCAGGTCATGACACCGGGGTCCTGGGATCAAGGCCCGTGTCTGCTCCCTGCTTAGTGGGGAGCCTGCTTCTCCCTCTCCCTCTACTCCTCCCCCCCCAACCCCCCGCTCATGCTCTCTCTGTCTTTCTGTCTCTCGCAAATAAATAAATAAAATCTTTTTTAAAAATAATAAATAAAGGCCATGGACAAGAGCTATCCCTTCCATCTCTAAATTCTGATGTTTGTGATTATGAGTTTGAGTACAAAAGAGCTCTACGAGCAGTGAATGTTGATTTCTCCAGACCTTACGAAGGGCTTTTGCACCATATTATTTAAGCTCAAAAGGAATTTAAAAAATTGGAGAATGGGACAGAACTCTGCCCTCAGACCTTGAAACCCAGGTGGAGAGCCACCTAAGCAAACAATAACATTACGAGATACATTCTAAGCACATAAAGATACATATACTGTAGCTTGTAGAAGAGAAAACAAACCTCTCAGCCTGGAGATGCCAGGGGGTGCTTCAGCAAGGAAGAAACACCTGAGCTGGGATTTCAAGGATGGAGGTCACAGTAAGAACATTTCAAACACAGGAAAACATGTGCAAAGTCCCCAAGAGAGGTGAGGGCATGACACACGGAAGGATCTGCAAGGGGAGAACACTGTAGTACAGAATAGACAGGAGAAGTATGTTGCAAAATAAAATGATGGGGACAGAAAAAAAGCCAGATCATGCAGGATCCTGAGGGCTATGGAAAGAGTTCTTGTATTTATCCTAAAAATTATAGAAAGTTGTTGAAGAGCTTTAAGCCAAAGGGAGATATGACCAAGTGTGAATCTTTTTAAAAAAAACGACTCTGATAGGGGCACCTGGGTGGCTCAGTCGGTTAAGTGTCTGACTCTTGATTTCAGCTCAGATCAGGATCTCAGGGTCGTGAGATAGAGCCCTGCACAGGCCTCCATGCTGGGTGTGGAGCCTGTTTAAGATTCTCTCTTTCCGGGGCACCTAGGTGGCTCAGTCGTTAAGCATCTGCCTTCGGCTCAGGTCATGATCCCAGGGTCCTGGGATTGAGCCCCACATTGGGCTCCCTGCTCCGTGGGAAGCCTGCTTTTCCCTCTCCCACTCCCCCTGCTTGTGTTCCCTCTCTCACTGTGTCTCTCTCTGTCAAATAAATAAATAAAATCTTTAAAAAAAAAGATTCTCTCTCTCCCTTTCCCTCTGCCCCTACCCCCAGCCTCGCACACTCTCTCTCTCTCTCAAAAACAAAACAAAACAAAACCACACTGACTATGGCTGTGCAAAAAACAAATTAGAAGGAGAACACAAGGATATAGGGAGATAGCTGGGGGGGTATTGAAGGAGGATCCTGGTTTGGTAGTAGTGCTGTGGGAAGTGGGAATGGAGAGAAGTGGCTGATCAGAGAGGCCCTTATGAGGTAGAGGCAGGGGAACTTGCAAAGGACTGGATAAGAGAGGGAGGGAGGGAGGGAAGGAGGTAGCAAGGATGAATTCTAGGTCTTGATGTACACAACCGGCGGGATGGTCCTAGAGGGTATGCTTAGAGGGCCAGGGCTGGGTTTGACTATATGGAGATGTAGATGGCGTCAGAGTAGAGATGCCAGGTGGCAGCGGGCGGTATGGGTGTGCTGCTCCAAGGCATGAGAGTTGTAAATGCGGAGATAGGATTCCTCAGCAAGTAGTCAGCTGAAGCCACACTTATGTATGAGATCACCTGGAGAGTGTACAAGGAGAAGAGAAGCCTAAGCAAGCCAACATTCAAATGGGTAAAAAAAAAAAGGATGAATCAGCAAGTGGCTGAGAAGAATAAGGAAGAAAAACAGGAAAATCTTTTCTCAGACGCTGACAAATTGTCTTTCATCAGCTCTGCTTTTAAAAAGAAAACCTGAAAAAGCAAACAAATTGCCACAGCCAAAGGGAACAATTAAAAATGAAGAAACTCAAATACTCCATGTGTATAATGATTATTCCTTGACTTACCAAGAACTGCCTCTATCAAAATTCTTACTTGTTAAGGTAGATTGTTTATTCCTTCATAAAGCTCACACCACATTTCCCTTTAGGTAGACTATACTTCCCCTGACTTTGGGCTTGGCCGTTTGACAACGGATGTGGGCAGATGTGATATATGCCGTGTCCAAGTGGAATCTTGAAATATGCTTTACAGATTGGCTCCTGCTCTCTTGAGTTTCTGTCCTCCACTGTGAGAACAGCATGTCTCTTCCACTGGGATCCTGACATAAGAGGGTACAAAGAGCAGAACCCAACCCAGTGGTGCCCAGCAGAGGCACGGTAATTCAGCCCTCCGACACCATGAGCTAGAAATAAACATTTGTGATTTTTAACCACCGAGCTTTGGGGGCTATTTGTGAGTGCAGCAAACCATGACTAAGCCACTTGTCCACAGTGAGAATTCTTTAAAACTGAATCTAATTATTTTTAACTCCAATAGAAAGAAGCAAAGGTACTCTGTCTAGGACATAGTGCACACCTGGAGCTAGTAAGCAGTTTATAGACATTGTGTCATTTTAATCCTCATGACAATTATGTGCATGATTTTACATGAACAAAATGAGGCTCAGATAAGCTAAGTACATTCCCCACAATCACAAAAACTAGCCAAGAATGGAAATGGCACAAAAAATTCATCTGATTCCAAAAGCCAATGCATTCTCTACATTGCCATATGAAAGAGTTTGCTAGAAATCAGACCCCGATCTCCTGCATGGGACGCAAGGGAAAAGCAGGTGAGCCATCAGTGCTGGCTCAGCTCTACTCACATCCGTGGGTCGTTGTGATGCTGTTGAGCAGGCCCAGGGGAAGGAAGCAGACGGAGGACCTCTGCAGCCCGGTATCTGAAATCTCACGTTGCCACAAGCTCTGCCTCTCTCTCTCATCAATGCTACTGCAGCTCAGAACATGGAGGTTGTAAGGTGCAACTCAGTGCTCAAGTCAGATCACACTAAAAATTGGGAACAAAGGTTGCCTTTCATCTCCATCTCTATAGCCATGTAACCCAGGTGACTTTTTTTTAAAAGCTATAATCAACCCCCATGAATTCAGCTTGGTTTTCCCATCTAATCCTTGGTGATGGAAACCACATCTGCCTTCCTGATTCTTGAGACAAAATTAAACCTTTAACATGTCAAACA